>NC_091103.1:16809166-17182500 GCF_024713975.1 Paralichthys olivaceus | reverse complement strand
GTTATAGGAGATGTGATTGATCACAGACTAAGATGGAAACAACATATTGATAAATAAATATGTCTCAGGAAATATTAATACTGTATAAATCTAGTAATACTTTAAATCGTATGGTCGAGTATAGAAATTACTAATCAGTGGTACTGCTGGAAATTGTGAGTCTTACGTAGTATTACTAAGGCCGGTTGCTATGATCAAACTACTGCATAACTAAGGAATAAGCATCAGCACATATTATCAAAGAATAACATGATCTGCAGGAGTACTATCGGTCTTCAGGGTGTTTGTGTTACTCTGTCCACTCCATACAAAACATACAGTCCTCTATTGCTAGTGCATTAGTCAACAACTTGGATAAAGAATACAGGAAATAAATAGCATAAAATAAGCTCCTGCCTTTAATTACAAATAAAAAATCACAGTGCAAGAGATTTGATGTGGCCTCAGAGCAGCTTTATCAGAGGATAGCAGTGATGTAAAGACCTGTAGTGAATGATATGTCACTTTGTGGTGGGGGTTCTTGTTATTCTGTCCACTCCCTGCTGTGGATATCTACACACCGGCTGAAAAGCTGAACTTTCAGAGTGGGATTTAGGATTCAAGAGGGATGCGGCTTAACTATTACAACAAAACAACATCTGATTAAGAGTATTATAAAACATAAGCTTTAGAAGATAATAAGCCATTTCCTTTGATTACGTCAAAATTAAATCACAACATAGCGTCAGGGAGCCTCATGGGAGTTTTATCAGATCGTTACAGTGATGTGAGCGTCTATATAACACATCAGGAGTTACTTTGAACAACTCACCTCTCATTTAAGGGGTGTTTTCGGTTCTAACTGACTATACAACACATTTTGCAGCAACCTATTGGATTACATGACACTGTAGGGTGTTGTTGTTATTCTCCCTGTGCAAGTAGCCTCTCTAGTGTAGCATCACTTGGCACATGAGCTCAGGTCAACTCAGAGAACCTGAACTTTTAGTGACTCTTTGCACGATTTGACTTGAAAAGAAACGCTGCAGAAACATCACAACAAAACAACTGTTCTATTAGAATATGACAGAACGACACTAAACCCAGTCTAGCTTCATGGGAGTATTATCAGAATATTACAGTGATGTTACGTCTTTAGAGCTCATTTTTTTGATGACACTATGCTGTAGGGTTGTCTTGTTATTCTGTCCAACCCCCTGTGCTTCTAGTGGATCATCACTTGACATTATGAGCTGAGATCGAGTCTGAGAAACGGAACTTTAAGAGACAGAATTTCTGCATCTTTGTAAAAATAGACTAAGACAAACCAATGTGTAGCCTATAAAAAGACAAATGAGAGAAAGTCAATAACAGGCCTAGAGCAGGCCTGTTGGAGGCCCAGTGAGCCTATTTAAAGCCAGCAGTGGATCGTTGTGCAGGCTGCGTACTGGACTTCATGAATGAGAATCAGCAGCAGCAGCAGCCTCCTGCTGAATGGCTGCTGACAGATGCTGGTCCAGGGAGGAGGCGATGAATGGGAGTCTGCGTGCGCGGTCACGAGTGGGCACACTGGTTTTGGGTCAGTTGGAGCGGGCCTGCACGTCCCATCCCATCACATCCGGGCCCTGAGCCACCCTGACACTGACCAGACTTTACTCCCTCAAGGCTATTAAATGGATTATCAGAAAAGCCCCTTTACACCCGTCCTCCATAACGAGCCCCCCACCCCCAGGTGGCCTCCTCCACGGCCAAACACCTAAGACCGCACGGCCACCATCAGCTGCACTTGTTCTCTAGCACCAGTGAAAGACGATCTTTACGCAGAGGCTGAGTGAGAGGATGAGGCGCGTGCACCGGCAGCCTCCTCTCCCCCTCAGCACCTGGAGGTTTGTTGTTGTTTTCCTCCACAAACCACGATGATGACGCGTCTCTGCTCACATCATCAGCGCGTTAAAAGCATCTGCAAAACACACCTGATCCAGAGTCAGTCCGGTCCAGGGCGCAGCGAATAAGAGACAACACGCTGCAGCAGCTCTCACCTCAATGCAGGACTGGCTCCATGGCGCTGGTGTGTGTGTGTGTGTGTGTGTGGCTCTGCTGAGAGGATGTTCACTCCCCAGGATCACTCATCATGCAGCTCCTTCTTCTTCATCTGACGCGTCCTCCTCCTCCTCCTCTCTGGTTTATGGGAGCAGCTCTGCCTCCATCTCTCTGCTCGACGCACTGTTCTGCTGTTCTGCCTCCTGCTCTGTGTTCTCTGATCATTAACAAGTCACACTCAGGAAACACGAGACATCCGGCATCAACCTTCAGAATAAAGCTCCAATGTGGCGAGCAGCTTGGTTCCCTTCTGGTTTTGGGCCCCAGAGTGAAGTGTATTCAGCACAGCGAGTGACACAGGGGCCACAAATGTTTTTTGTTCAGTGGACTCAGTGTTCAGTGTTACTCTGATAACTTTTTCAGTTTGTAGTACTTGTTGGTAATTTACCTTTTTTTTCTTTAAAGGTTTCCTGACAATAACAAATACGAGTTTCAAAGGTTTTGCTGTCCCATGCGTTTTTTCAATATTTATCAGATAATTCTGTTAATCTGCTAGTGGAAAATTTCTTTAAAATAAATTTGCAACTACTGGAAAATTAACTAAAGTTGTGCACTTTAAGGGCTTTTATTTTGAAGGCAGACTCACACACAGACATGTGAGTTTCAGGCTGGATTGACCCCAGCTTCCCTTACTGTGTGTGTGTGTGTGTGTGTGTGTGTGTGTGTGTGTGTGTGTGTGTGTGTGTGTGTGTGTGTCACTGATCTATTTAACAGCCACCATGACTGTCCTTAAAGGAGCCACGCCCATAACTCCCCACTGACACAATACAAGAGGCCCAGTGTGTGTGTGAGTGTTAATGAATGAATGAAAAAAGGGGGCATTCAGCCCACTTTCATAGCACACACACACACACACACACACACACACAGAGAGAGAGAGAGAGTAACTGTCCAGTGAAAGTTTTGGGATCAGAGCAGCTGGACCATTCCCTCAAAGCTTGGACCTACATGAGGTGGTATTTCTATTTTAAAAACACATTTTTGCTTTAACACTGAACTGTCCTGAGCAATGAAGATATGACGTAACCATGACGTCGTGGCGAAATGCAAAAACCCCTTGCTCTTTCATCAGCGCTGCTTTGAAGAAAAAAACAACATGAGATAGTGACCATGAACGAAAGAAGGTGAATAATGTGCACGATGACCCCGACAAAACACTTTCTGACAAGGCAACATTTAAAAGAGGAGTTTAGCCTTTCTCAATAAATACTTTTACAGATCAGTTAGAAACCATGAATAGGAAGAACATTTAGGTTGCCAGGTTGTGGCAAATCATCTGGCATTACATTTTCAATGGGGAGAATGAACTGAATGACCATCTGAAACTGACCAGAGAACATCTGGACCAAAATCCATTCAAACTTACAAATTGACATTTATAATTATTATACTAATTATTAACTTGTATATATAAACTGTCACTATATACTGACTTAAAAGCTTAGAAATGTAGAACAATACAGTTAATAAGAAATGTTTATGTAAGAGCTGTTTTATCACAGTTAAGTTTCTGTTGTTCAATCATTTTAAATTTGATTCAGATGTTTCCAGCCTTGTGTTTACATAGAATTTGTTATTACTAACCCACTTACATTTATAATTATGTTAAACTTATAGTTTCTGATTTTACAGTAATTAAGATGATGGTTGGGGCAGTGGTTATGATAATTATTACAGTTGTTATTATTATGTTTATTAACAGCTTCATTTTAATTCTTTGGTTTGTTGGCCTTATATTTTTGATTGTATTTTGATCTTGTATTTATCTTTCCTTTTGTTATTGTGCATGTGGTTGTTTTAAATGTGCTTTATGAATAAACATGACTTAACTTGATAAGGATACTCAGTTAAACAGATCCCACTGCTGTAATAGAGCTCAAGCTGACACCGTTCCATACATGTTGTTGTTGTTTGGGCCAATGAGACTTTTCACGTGGTTCACTGATGTTTACCGCTCAGTGGGAGACAGAGCATGGCACACCTTCACTATAATCCTCACTGAGAGGATTGACAGTGCGGTGGCTTCACGGTGGGTTTAAGGGCTACAATAATAACCCGGTCAGGCTGCAGACAGGTGGTGGTGGTGGGAGAGGACGAGAAGAAGGTCACCATATGATCTGAGTGTTTCCTCTTTAACCGGAAGCTCTTCACCTGTTCCTGCTCAGAGCTGCCACACACACATCCTGACTGAAACACTCTTCTCTCAGCAGCTATGATCCATGTGATTCACGCTCAGCAGCAGATAATATGATAGAAATGTTGCCAGTTTTGTTCAGTTTGAATCAAATCAAATATTTCTCTATCCAATCCAAGCAGTCTGTATGAACTGCACATCAGTGTGTATACCTACAACATAACCTTCTCTTGCATGACTAAAATACATATTGAATTGTATTGTTGTTAATTTGATCCTGTTTTTATTCATGTATGGATCATTTATTTTCAATTGTATCTCAGCCAAAGAGCTGCAATAAACCACAGTCAAATTCCTTGTTTGCATTACCATCCTTATGGCTGATTCAGAGAGATGAAAGAACAATGAATAGAATAATCATTCTATCATTTTATTATCTTATTTATTCTTTATGTTTTTATTGGTTGGATTGTTTGTTAGTCTGCAGGATTGGACAAAAACTATTGTCCGATTCTCCGAACATTTATGGAAGGATGGAACATGGGTCAAGATAGAACTCATTCAATTTTGATATTTTTGGTTTTGTGATTGGAAAGTTAGTTCACATCTCCAGTTTTGTTATTCCTCAATAGTATTTATAATGATATGTAGGGTATAGTTTATTTCTCTTTTTCTCTGAAAGGTTCAGTTTTCACTCCCTTGTTTTCCACTGTATATGAAGTAAATGTTTGTATTTGTATCTGATTCATGCAACTCAATTTTTTTTGACTCATATTTCTTAATGAAAGGATTTTCTGAAATGAACATGAGCCTGTGTTGATATATTAACCCATTTGATCTAAAATCTGGTTTTAAAACAATACACGTCTGATACAACATTTAAAACTAAGATCATAGATTGAGATCATTTCCACCTTCGTCAAAAGGTGTTTGTGGTGGAGTCACTGTCGTCACTTTTATTATCTGTAACGATGACGACAGAAATCTTTTAGCTCATTATTCTGGATTCAGAGGCAGAATAGAACGAGGAGCAGCTTAATGAAACAAAAAGAGACCTGGGCTCTTTCTCCGTCCCTCCAGAGACCCTCGCTTCTTATTGATCCTCAAACACTTCCTGCCGGAAGGATGAATCAACGAGAACCTCGAGGGGGCAGGGGCTACTTCAACCTCCTGCTCATCCACAGAACTGTCACTGTCTCTCCCACATCACCATTTGTTTTAGTCCCTCATAATTGAATCCATCTGTCCAAACATCAAATCATCAAATCCTTCTTCCCTAATTCCTCCAATCTCACCACAAATGGTCACAATTTCCAGCCCTCAAAGTTGAAATCTCTTCCTCTGTGCAGATGTACAGTAAAATCTGACAGCAGAGCAGGAAACCATAAGAGAGAGCACACAAACAACATGGCCTCCTGGCCGGGTGTCATCGATCAGGAGTTCAAACGTAGACCAAATTTAGACTTCAGAGGGGTGAGGCGGGGGTAGTTTAAAGAGAGGAGGGGAAAGAGAGAGATGCTTTTGAGTTGATTTCCTGTGAAAGCATCTGAAGTGGTTAGGATGGAGATTGGCCTCCTGGGGCTGTTAGAGGATCAATGTGTCACAGGCTTTAATCAGAAACTGCCCCTCACTGTCTCCTGAGCGAGAAAAACTCAACTGCAGAGCACAGACTTAGGCTTTTTTAAAACACTGATCCACACCACGGCCACATTAGTCGAAAAAGTTGAAATCTGATGAGGAGGATTGAATTGTTGAAGTCTGTAAAATACAGAGAATGTACTGTGAGGGAACACTATCATAAAAAAGATTCTACACAAACTCATATGTCCGGAAACTTTCCTGGTGCTTGCCTTTCATGTATGACGAACGCAGTCGGACATTTTCCAGATATTTTACAAGCAGGCTAATGGGAAATGTCCCGAGGCATTTATACAGTGTTTATGAGGTGATATTAAATCACTTAAAAGTCATAGGTCATTGATAAAAAGCAGTTGGGTTGGCAGGTTGAGATGATTATTAATATCTATGAATTATTCATCATGACAGATGATCAATTAACCATTGATAAACTACAGATGATAGTGATGAGAGCTTAATATCTTTATTATGTATACGCCTGTTTTGAGCATATACACATTAATATGACGGGGCCATCGTCAGTATACACCCCACAAACACACACCCTACTCTTTATTTTGAACTGCAGCTACCATGTCACCTATACAACCCCCATCAAGTGAAGTGCAGTTACTATATTTAGATGCCCAGAGACTCAGATGGTCTCAGCAGGTTGTGTGTGTTTGCAGTTTGTCTGTTTCTGTGATTAAACACAATTTATAGTTGTGTGTTAAAGTTTGGGGTTATTAGGTAAAGACTTGTTGAGGTGGCCAAACTTTTCCATATGCAACATTTAGAGTATTTTTTTTAACTTCATGAAATAAAAATAAAAACTGCATAAAAAGATCAGCTTCCTGCAGAGGCCTTAATTACATCTTTTCACTTAAATTATATATAAACAAGATATATATGATTAGTATATTTGCATAAAATAATTAATTAATCAAATCAAGTGAAATGTATCCTTGCAGATGTGGAGCCGGCAGTTTCTGGGGATCACACAGGGACAGTTTCCCATTTAATATGAATTATCATTACATATTCAGTCTCACCTCAGAGGTCCTGTTTGAACCTGACCTCTGAGTCTGACCTCCATCATGACTGACTGCACGAGCTGGAGGAGAACTTCTCCCGTCATGTGTTTCCTGTGTGCTGGGATTGAACCTGCGTGGTTACAGATCTCACCACAGAGTCCCAAGTGTCAGTCAGCTGAGTCACACCAACAGTCACTCACAACTTCCACCAAGGTGAGAAGAAATTAGCAGCGCTGATCCTCAGATGACCTCCTGGTGAAACGTGTGTGTTTCTTCGTGTCACCCTGTACCTGAGGTTACGTCTCTTCCGCTGAGCTGGCAGGAGATGATGCATGATGGGAGCGGAGATGTCATCTGAGCCACTCTGGAGCTCGGCCCGAGATAGCACAGTATCATAAAGCAGATTATCACTGTACACAGCTCGAGGAAACTGCAGTGGGAAGGAGAGCACACCAGTAAGTCATGTGCTGCAGATGATCTGCCAGTGAACTTTATGGCGCAGGAAACCTGATGGTGGAAGAACTGTTCTGTATCATTATCAGGTGTTTGTGCAACTTCTGAGGGAAATACAGAGGAGTACTTTTACTTTACTATACATTTATCACATATAATTACTACTTACCAGACTAAGATTTTACAAAATAAATTATGATCATATAAAATATTAACTCTTCAAACCCACAAAACACATTTTCCTACATGACGGATACTTAAACTTTTTATATTTTTTATAAGCACATATGCAGACCTTTACCTTGTAATCAATTCAAGTTCTTTTACATTGTGGTACAGTAATACAACACATTTACTTTACTGAAAGGATGGAAATATTCGATCCGTCACAGAAGAAGGAATGTTAGCAGATGAATTTAGATAATAATGTTTCTAACACATGTAAAATGCTGTTTTGAATAATAATCTTGAGTCTTGATATTGTCTTCAAACAACAAATCTAATACCTCACAGGAAATTCCAGCATATATGACAATATGAAGTGTCACTGGTCTTCTACTAAGTGCACATGTGCTCTGGAGTTACTTAAGAGATGGGATGGGGGGGTTCATAATGAGAGAGATCATAATGAGAGAGATCGCCTCCATGTTTCTGTGTCCTGATTGGCTGATGCGGGAACACGTGGCTGAGTGATTCAGCCAGGCGACATAAGAGCAAATCAGAGCAGAGCTAAAGTGTGAGTGTGTGTGTTCGGCATGGATCCACCTGACAAGAGGAAGAATGTTTCCATGGCAACACCCCGGGGGGGGAGGGATGTGGTGATGTTGATGGGGGGGTCAACTGAACACCAGATAGAGGAAATAAGAAATGAGAGAACAGGAGAGAACAAGAGAGACAGAGACGTTTCCAGTGAGACTAAAATGTTAGTGAATGATTTCTCCCAAATAAAATGAATGACACGCACACGCACACACACACACACACACACACACACACACACACACTTTGTATCCATGCAACAGTCCTCTGCAGCAGTTTATGGCCAGAGCTACTTAGCAACACAAAGCATGGAATCCTGAATGGTGTGTTGGCTGAATGAAGGCACTGAATGAGATTTTCACAGCCGCAGAGACATGAATGAAGAGGATGCTGCTGAATGGGAGGAAAAAGAAATCTTACCTGTCAAGCTACAGAAGGATTTACACTGTACCAAGTGTTTCATAATTTCTCTGTCATTGACTGATCTGCAGCTCAGGAGACTCTGAAAACAACTGAAAACTCTTCGTCCATTTAACGCGGAGCAAACGCTCAAAGTCCCAAACTGGATTGTGTTGGAGGTGGATCAGCAGAGTCAGATATCACAAACATGTCCAGAAACAATAATCGCTGGGAGATGAACCAAGAAGTATAGTTAGCGTCACTTATCAGCCGGAAATAAACGTTTTTCCTGCTTTTCTTAGTTTCTATCACTAACAACAAGAGTTGGTAGCGAGGTTTAAATGCATAATCTAAATAAGCTGTAGGTCATAGCTCTAATTGTATTTGTTGCAGTAGTAAATACACTGTTTTCTGATGTCATAGTGACACCAGGACGACATTTCTACCATATATTTTGTATTTATAACAGGATGCAGAGGTACGCACAAGTATTTCGACAAGTACACAGACACATGTATGTGTTACAACATACACATCCAACACAATTGTCTATGCTGCTGTAAACCTGATCAAGTTAGAACTAGCACATGGATGTATTTTCCATTACAAATTGAAGGCACTGAAGCACAGACCCTGAGGAAGAACGTGCGACCGTAGACTATATGATGTTGTCATAGCAACATGAATCATTTCACAGGTAGAAGAAAATATAAATAATTAAAGAAAGAAATACTTGTTAGCTGCAGCCTAAAAAAAGCCTCTCACCATCATTGAGGTCAAAGATTTCAGTTAACATTTGAGGAAATTACACTCACACAAATGTCCCATGACAAACACAGGGGGAAATATGTTTTAAGATCATCTGAAGTTGACAGATGCAAACTGACAAGACGACAAGAGGAGTCGGCTCAATTATTCATATTCATATTCATATTAAAAACAGAACTTTACTGAAACTGGAAATTAAAAATCTAGACTAAGAGAGATGACAAAGTCTCTGCTCCTCTTTGTCCATTCAGTGTCTCTCAACATTTGCTCCTTGAAACAGTCTCAAAATAAACATGACAGGACAAAAAAACACCATAAAGCGCTGAGCCATCAGTGCGCCATCATTAAAGAAAGCTCTAGGCTTAAAGATCCGTCCACCACAGTAAAAATATAACATCAGGCCATTAGGCTTTACTTAAGACCTTTGTTATTCTACAGATGGAGGTTGTTAATATTTATGGGGCTGTGATGGAGAAGCTGAGATGAAGGATATGGAGGAAGGAGAGAGGGTGAAGTGAAAAAAGTGTGTGTGTTGAAGTTTGGGGTTAGAGGTGAATGGTGCTCTGGAGGACATGAGGAGGCTGCAAATGTGCTGAGACGCCTCTGATTGATAAGCAAAATGAGGCCTAGGACAGATGGAGAAGTGGAGGACGAGGAGGACGAATGAACTGAGTGTGTGTGTGTGTGTGTGTGTGTGTGTGTGTGTGTGTGTGTGTGTGTGTGTGTGTGTGTCTGTCTGTCTCGTTAGTCTTTAATGGCTGCGAGCTGAGGTGCTCTTTAAGAGGAGGCCTTTCATGAATAATGCAGTCTAATTCAGTCGTACTCAGACGTAGCCTGGTGCTCAGTGGGAACGCCAAGGCCCCGGATCACTGATCAGCACATTCATTCCCTCCGTGTGTGTGTGTGTGTGTGTGTGTGTGTGTGTGTGTGTGTGTGTGTGTGTGTGTGTGTGTGTGTGTGTGTGTCAGTCACTTCCACCTCTTCCTCGTGGATCAGCTGTTAAACAGATCCAAGAGTTCCTCCTATCAGCCCACGCTTGTCTCTTTACCATCATGACTTATGTAAAAGTACAGGGAGACCATTGTCGTATTAAAAATCCAATAGAAGGAATAAAACTCCATATTTGTGACTTCCTCCTCCTGGCTACTGCTTTAAGCACCAATCAGATTCATTCTCACTGAAGATATAAACCTTTAAATATGGATTATCACTTAAACACTGGCGACCGGTGCAGGGTGCAGTCTGCCTCTGCTGGGACTGGCCTCCTGCGACCCTCAGAGGAAAAGGGAGGAGAGTAATGGATGGATGTTTACTTAAATATTTTAAAAAGACTAAGTAATCTCCTAAAAAAAAGCTGGGCACTTTCATTTCTGGAGTGAATATTACTGGGTCTATTTCCAGCTGCAGATTAATACGCATTAAAACAGTTGGTTTATCTTGTAGGTAAAAAAAATGTACTGCCCAAGTAGAGTGCATACCTCTGCCAAGGCCCAACAGTGCCTGTATGAAGCCACATTTAACTTCAATAGATCCAGATTTTTATTTGGACCTGCACCAAATTGCACACTAATAAATATCAGCCCCCAAAACAAGCCAGAGTTTTCTAGCTGCACCAAATTTAACAGGTTCTGCTTCCCTGACTCAAACCACATCCTTCCATCAAGTTTTGAGAGAATCTGTTGAGTAGTATTTGTGTAGTACTGCTAACAGACAAACAGAAGAACAAACTGACAACATTAACATCACCTCCTTGGTGGAGGTAATGATATTTAAGAACAAACCTGCGATGGGAAAAAGAAAAAGTAAAAAAAACTAACAAACTAAGACATGTTATCCTTTTAACTCCACCAACTTGATCCCCACTGTCCCAGAAACAGACTGCTCAGCACATTCGTCCAATGGTCTGGCAGAGTAGAGACATTTTGAGGTTATGAGGTGACGTGCCTAAAAAAACAGTAAGACTGTTTAATAATTGTTTAAGAGCCGCTGCCACCCTGTGCAAAGTGCAAACCTAAAAGATTCAGTGTGAGAATTATGTGCAAACTGTGAACCCAATTAAAACCATACGAGAGGATAGATTACTGCATAGTCTTTATTTTGAATATATCTGCGATATCAGTGAGAAAAGAGAGAAGCAAGCAGGTGAACATGCAGAGTCATTTATCTTGGACATTAGTATCATAGACAGTCACCACTGATGAACCTCTGCTGCACCGATCATATATCAGGAGAAGTGATCTGTGAACAGCAAGTAAACAGTAACAACATGGATTCAAGACATTAAACTGTACTTATCAATTAATCAATAATATTAGTCAGAAAATCTGAACTGGGATTAAAAAAACAAACTATTCCACCACTATCACCTCTTCAAATAACTACCTCTTAACCCACAACCATCATAGACAAATCATAAAAGTCCCCATTTAAACACAAAGTCTAATGTTAAATGTTTCACCTTGAATCTTATATCAACCGACCTCTGCCTGATTCGGTTTTATGTTAAACACTATGGAGATTGTGTGTGTGTGCATGTCTGAACAGTGGGGTCACTGTACGGTGGTGTATCACACATCAATGTTGATTTTGTTATATAATGATAATAAAGGTCTTAAACAACTATTTTATTTAATGATTATATTCCCCAAATATTCTTAACTCCAGTATAACTCAGAAATCAACACATCAAGGTCCCAGTATCCCTTTGGTAATTAAATCTTAACTTCATTAAACTTCTGCAACGACAGCACATTAACGACTAGTGATTGACCTTCAGAATCAAGAAGCTTCAGTTACACTTCTGCTTATAAATCATCTAATCAAAGGTCAAGAAGCTGGAAATGAAAAAGAAGAATCTATGTTGGAATCAATCAACCATCTGATGAACAGTTTACAGCTCTAAGCTGCCCCCTAGTGGAGATGTGAGCTTCAGTTTCACGATGAAGTAAACTGCTGAATGTTGAAGTAGCCTGATCTCACTGGGACGAGATGACGTCACCGTGGGTCCGCTTAGAGGTTCTGGTCATTCTCGTGGAAACGGTGGATGTGGTCAGCGTACCTTGGAGGAGCAGAATATGAGGAACATTAAATCACTTGTAAGGATTTAAATGACATAATGAGTTCATACATGGCGAAGAAATATAAACCAGGACGAATCATCATCATTTCCAGTCGCCGGGTGCACACTCACTTTTTAGCACAGAAAGCGGAGCAGTCTCTGCCGATGCTCTCACTCCAGGCGGTCTTGTACAGAACCTGGGAGATCACAGGTGACAATTCAGTTCAGTTTCTCTCGAGCTGAACACACAGAATGATTAATGGTGTTTAAGAAGCTCCTCGTTTTTAGAGATTAGAGACTCACCAAGAAGACCAAGCAATGCAGGAACAGGGTGTAGAAGAAAGCAATGGTCCTGGCCACTTTGTTGGAGAGAATCACACGTCCCTAAAGAGACAAAAAGAAATGATTAGATAACGAGTGTGGATACTCGACCAGAGTTCAGACCGAACATGTTTAATGATATTTGGGTTAGGTTCAGTTGAATTTCTATCCTGCATGTGCCTGGCTCAGGTCGGGTTTGGACACAAAAAAACAATATCCTATTGGGTTTTGGTCAGGCTCACGGGTTCACAGCCCAAGATGCACTCTGCTGTGTGAGTGTGTGTGAGTGTGTGTTACCAGGCTCAGAGTGGCTTTATCCCAGGGGCTGAGGCTCAGGTATCGGCGCTGACGCTCCTGAAAACACACAGTAGTTAACCTCAACTAAAGTACATCATCCTTGGAAAGTGTGAACAACACAAATACCTTAAAAAAAGAATACAACTTTTTTACATTTTACACATGGACATTCAAAAGATCTAAATCCACTGAACCCAGAAGACTTTCAATCTCTGATTCAGCACCAACATATCCCAGGATTACTTTCAGTAAAGCCCGAACATGAAAAATGAGACCAGACCTGCTGCTTGTAGGTCACAGTCATCGATGTGTGACAGCAATAGAAACAGTAAAACAAGACGTACGGCTTTGTTGCACTCTGGTGACTGAACTGATCCTCAACAAGCATAAACTACTGATCTGGATAAATGCTGCCCGTCAGTACAAAACGTGAAACCAAACAAGATTTTTTAATTCTGTTGTTCTGACACTTAATAAAGCTCCATTGTCACTGTATTGGAAATGTCCCATCATTCATGTTTAGTTAGTATATGAGTAAAAATCAACAGTGCACTACAAAATGGAGCAGGAAATTGGCAGGGTGATTAATCGTGTGTTGTCTTGTACCTTCTTGCTGAAGGAGGCGAATGGATCCAGTCTCTCCTCGTACTGGGAGGAGTAACGCATGACGGTGTCATCACTACCTCCAGCCTGCGACACAGAGGAAACACACAGAGTTAATATCACTCACGATTCCATAAGATCGTGATACTTAAACACATGTAGATGTCAGTTACAGAAACACTCAGGATACGCACCTTGCTGGGGTAGCTCTGCAGGAATTTGATTTTCTCATAGAGTTTGATGTTGTCGGCTCTCAGGCTGTCCAGTTCGTTCTGCAGGGCCTGCATGGTCTGCTGCAGGGAGCGGTTCTCCTGCAGGGGACACAGGAAACACATGGAGGAGAAATGAGCTCTCCCACAAAAAAGACAGAGGAATACAACTGTGTGTGTGTGCGTGTGCGTGTGTGTGTGTGTGAGAGGGATCGTGACTCACAACTTCCAGCTCCTGGTTGCGGGAACGGAACCGCTCCCTCTGGCTGGAGATGATGGAGAGCAGCGAGTCCATCTGGCCCTGAGGAAGCTCAGGATGTGGGCTCACACCTGAAACTGGAGGGGAAAAACAGATACAACACTTAGAGGCAATGAATCACTTTCCTCTATTTATATGCAGATATGGTCACAGGTGGTCAATGATATTTGGAAAATGGGTCGATGGCTGTAATCTGTTTCACTGTCAGACAAGCAGTGAGAGTCTAACTCCAAGTAAACTGGAAAAACTCCCTTCAATCAGTGTTGGGGACTGAAAATTACATCTGTAAGCTAATAATTCATGGATCTTTATGAAAAAGTCAGTTATGTTTAGGGGACTGATATTTATGAGCGATTTGGCACAGATCAAAATAAATATCTGGATCTAGTGAATTTAAACGTGGATTCATGAGAGGACTGTCCAGCCTTGGTGGAGGTATGAGTTCTGCAGGTGCCATTCCAAACTTTAAAATATTCTAGCAAAGCACAACTGAACATTTTAAATACGCTCACAAACACAAACTCAACGTACCAGTAAACATGGCGGAGGCCTCTTTGATCGGCTCAGGAATGTCCCCCATGTTGGTGACCTCTGACCCATCGGCGTCAGGGCGTGGCAGGGAGGACATGGCCTGGATGGTGCTCAGGTCGTGCTCCAGCTTTAGAATCAGCTCCTTCTGCTCGGTGCTTGTACGCACAGCAGACGAAAACTCCACCTGCAGATCTGCATAGCGGCCTGTAGAGGGCAGAGGAGAGATCAAGACAGTTTGAGAATTATATTTTTTCATTAGACGATTTGTTTTTATTTTATTTTAAGTTTCCAAAATATCTCACCTGTGGCAGCAGCAAAAAGCAATAGAAATCCAATATCCACAACATTATTGAAAACCTATGTAGATCCCACTTTCCTACTGATCTCTTTCTCTGAGAATACTTTGTACAGAACCATCCACATGTGAGAACAAAAAAAACTACCACAGTACACTTTTAGTATTTGTATAAAAGAGATTTACTTCAATTATCACACCTAGGGTGCATGTGAATAATAATGATGATGAATCAAATGTCAATCATAACAAATACATTGTGAACGTTTCATACAGTGATATTGCTTTTCAATGTTGTAGAAGGGACTGTTTTACAGTGCTGAGAACAAACAACATGATACGTTTAGTAAATAGAAAGATAAAGAAAACGATGATACATGAGGGGGAAACAAAAGGTAGGGAGACCCCGAAGGACAAAAAAAGAAGCATCTCAGGAGTGACAGAAGTGCTCGGGAAACAACTTTTTAAAAAAAACATCATCTTTAACCATCCCTTTACAGTCATGCAGCCTTTTGTACTACAACACACACGTACGCGCACACACTCACAAAAATAAGCAGTGGGACAGGTTATTACGAGAATTATTACTTCCACATTGTTGATGATAAGCTGTGAAATATCATCATCAAACACTCTGAACTTGATAAAGCCTCAACAAGCATCTTAAAGCTTTCCAAACAGGGGGTGTGGGGGTGTGAAGATCTCCCCGGGTCATTTGGTTGTCACACTACACTGTGGTTTAAGCTATGGGGTGAACTGAAGCGACAACACTAGGTAGCAACATACAGAGAGAAAACTGTCAGCAACCTTTCAACAGAGGTGGAGAACTATTTCACCATTTGGCTTTTTGCTTCCTCTTTTTTTTTTCTTTTTAAGTCTTGTGAGTTTTTCGCTGAAATGTTTAATCGTTCCAGAGTCGAACGTTGTACAGTTGATGGAGAGAAAAACCCAGGAGATAAAGAGGAAATGGTTTAAGACTTAAAAGAATCAGCCGGAGACAATGTTAGAGGTGAGCGAAAAAAAAAACATAAGCACGTGAGTAAAGTGGAGAAGAGGGAGGGGGGGTTTAGAGGATGAGTGTATTGTGCTGTGTTGTGTGTGTATGTATTACTGAGTGTGCTATGCATACAGCACCACTGATTTGGAAAGTGTTTCCTTACAAAACCCACTTCATAAGATATATTCTAAAAGTATTACAAAAAACATCTGAGGTTTTTTTTTCTTTTCTTTCATTTTTTTTCCTGAATATGGTGACCAGTGCTGCTGTTCGGGCTTCCATTACAACTAATATGTCAAATGAATAACCACTACTTCAACAGATCATACAGTAAAGCTTTACGACTTCAGAAAACATGATATGATATACAGCATCTGTTACACCTTTACAATGTTATTCAACAGTGTATAGAATCATCTGATTTAAATTTGTAGAAAAATATCTGTGGATCATGGAAAAGTCCTGAATCGTCCCTTCTCTCCTCCTGCCTTCGAACAAAAAGCATACTGTGACAATAGTGAATCAATAGCTACTCGATCGACCGTATTTACACGTCTCTTTTCCAAATAACCATTAGAATTGGCACACGTCATTATCAATACCTGTAGTGCCGTTATTAATGTCACAGCAAACCTGACACAAACAGAAAAATACAAAATGCCCTATGAATAAATTCAGTGTTATTACAGTGTACGCTGTTTCTGCATGCTTCCTCCTTCATTCAATGCTCTGGCCTTTCTCACCGCTAGTTAGGTTATGTACAACGTAAGAAATGCATTGTGGGAAAACAACTGTCTGAAATAAGACCCGGACCGGAACGTGTCTGCAGGTCAGTCATAAGAATACACGAGCTTGTTTTTCATCTTTTTTTTTTTTTTTTTTTTACTGTTTCACTGCACTCCAGCAATTATATACAACCCTCTGTGGAGGGCTGAGGAAAATTTGACTTTTAAGTACCACTACGAAGTGTGCGAGAAATTAATTTTGGATCAAGACGAGTAATGAAGAAATCAGGCGAAGTCGTCTACGTCTAATGACATCACAAGTTTGGTGCCCTGCTTGGCAGTTAAAGGCACAAATCTGATGATCTCACGTGGTTTAGGTGAGTTGATGGATCTGGCTATAACATGGCTGATGGGTTAAGTGCTTTTACTTTACAGTAGCTATTCGTCACCATACAACATACTGTGGTTGTCCAGTCCAAGCTCGTCCAACAGAAGCCTTTGTTATTCTGCAGAAGACCTGATGTGTTTTACATCAGCTGTCCACAGGAAGAGCCAACGCTTGAGGAGTTTTTAGGAAATGTAAGATGCATCACAAAATCCAATTTTAACAAATGCATCTTAATGCAGTGCAATGAGATTATCAGATTTTTTGAATATGTCTGGATATAGATTCAGGGAAAGTGGAGGCTTGAGGATGGACTGAGATTTTGGGTAAAAACTCATAATATCTACAAGTGTACAGGACAATGTTTCTGTCTATAGTTTGAAATGAGGGGCTGCTGTATTCAGTTCATCATGTAGAAAACAGGGGAACATCGATCTTATGCTTGAATTTGTTTTTTTTAGTGTTCGGATGCAGATAAGAGTCTGTGCTTGGTTCGCAACCACTTTCTTAAAAAAGGCAAACATTTCCCAGGATCCTGGGACGCGCTCTGCTGTAGTGTTTACAGACCCTGTCCTTGGTTAAGTCTTCAAAAAAGATCCTAATAAGTGCTTTGTTACGGACTGCAATAGAAATTCTGCATAATCATAGGCTGGCTATCTCGCTTCAATCTGGCATAGCACACCTGCCAGCTGGTACACTTCTCTAATCTCAATTTGGCAGATATGACCTCTTTCAAGTTAACACGCGTTCTCAAGTTTAGGTTAATTTCATTTGACCTATTCGACAAAGTGTACACACTTGGACCTGTTCATGACGTCGATGTGATTAACGAGCGGTCGAACTAAGAAAGCTGCATGCCCTGCCGAGCGTTAGTGTCGGGCTTGCCCAAGAAACAGCCAAAAAATAAAAATAAATGATCGGAGAATAGAAAACAGGAAAAGAGATATGCTATCATATATCCACTGATCTTGATATGTCCTTTGATTCTCTAGCTAGCAACTTAAGAGCATAACTGTTGTGGTAAAAGCTTTATGCTTGCGGGAGCATGGACTGTAGCAAACACATTTTTTCAAAGCTATTGAAATTACACTAAACTTTAGGATTCATGAATATACAAACAAATGAGAACTAGTACATCTTTGTAAATATTAACCAATACTGCCGGCAGTCTATACGTCTAATAAAAATGTTACTTGCCCTCAGGAACAGTATAATCCCTTAAAAAATAGACAACTCAAATGATAAGACATTAAATGAAAAATACAGCACCTATAAATAAGCAGAATAAAAACCAAACTATAAATGCAAAATAGCAATAAAACCAAGCTACAGTAAATCATAGTATTACACTACTTTGTGATAAGATTAATGTAATGGTAACGCATCAAACAGCTTAAAGAAGGGTGTCAGTTGTGCACTAGTAGTGTGTGCAAGTAGATACGAAATATGACCCCACTCATTGGAAACACGAGACACTCCACAGTCGCACACACTTGTGCACACGCGACAAGCATGCGTGTACATGCACCCTCGCAGACGCACATTCTCACACACACACACACACAAAGGGGAGGCAGTGGGCTGACAGGCACTGAGGGCTTGTGTGGGACAGGGAGGAGGTGATATGCCTTAGAATTTGTAGTGTATACAGTAGAATTCAATGCAAAGAGACTAAACATCCCTGGATACAGGATCAGACTGGAGGAGAATGGTAACTGCTCGCACCAGGATTGTGGTGAATTCACTTTGACGGCGATCGACAGAAACTAAAGATTCATCATGTTCTGTACATTGCAATTCATATCCATAAAACTGTATCTGGTGTTTTTTTTCAGTCATGAATTTCATTATTAATCATCTACTTCTCAAATTTAACTCTGAGTGAATTGACCTCGACCCTGACTTTCATGCAGGCAAATACAAATACTAACACACAGACAGATGCGCACACACTCTTCCTGATTTGGCCTATAAAAAGATGTGTGTTTGTGAACAGAGAAAATTTGTCGGTGGTGCACATACACACACAAACGCTCACACACACACACGCACGCACACACACACACACACACACACACACACCCAGCAGGTCCAGTGCTGGGCAAAGCTGTGACATGCACAACCTAAAACAACGAAAGACACATAAAGTATCACCATGTCAGACAGCTACAGTACTACGTGAGATTCATTGTATCGTATTTCAACAATGCAACATTAATCCATTCTAATTTGTTTTTTTTCTCTTTTAAAAACAGTAACTTGTTATTCTCTTATTTTCTGTTCTTATTTTGTACTAATTAAAAATGCTTCCTAAAATTCCCTATTTTGTACTCTTTAGAGTCAATAGACTGTGCAATCTCTTATTGGCAACCAAATTGCAATATTAAAAAAAAAGAGATCATCCTTCATCCTTGAAAGAAGGGTTTAAGGAGGCAAAAAGAGGGTTCCTTCCTTCCTTCCTCTTCAGATGAGTGCGTGTGTTTGTGAGGAATTATAGATCCTTCTGGCCATCACATGGCTGTCAGCAGGATAGGATATGGGACACAACAGGTCAAAGTTCATCTTTCTTACATCAGTAACCATGGCAGCTCAGCCGGCAGGCCTTCCACTACCCTCTTAAGAGTGTAGGAGTGAGATAAAAAAGAAAACATGCTGCCATTGAGAAGAGAACACACACACACACACAGACACACCATTTTAGGGTGTGGACACACACACCCCCGCACACACACAGGTGCACACTGACACAACCCCTAACATACAAACACGCACACACACACGCAGTGAGTGAAAAAGGCAAAGGGTTTGTAACAGTCACTCTACAGTGTGAAAAATGAGGCGTCTCACTGAGTGAGGGGAGGTTTGTGGACACTTGGGAGGTGAGAAGAAGAGCGGAAAAAATCTCCTTTAAGAAAGTGAGAGTTCTTGTAAGAGAGTTCCTGTCTCTATCTATCATCTATCAGTGTCTATCACTGTGACAGCTGCTGTGTCAGGCCTTGCCTGTGTTACTGAGTCCAGGTTTCAACCCCAGCTGTGGGTCAGACCCCAGCTCAGGACTAACCAGTCTGGTGCACCAGTGGCTGGTGATAGGGGGAGGTACAGCAGGGCCGGAGGCCAGCAGGACGGCTAAGTGCTTTTCTCAGTACAAAAACAAAACTCAGTTTAAAAAAAAGGAGAGACACTTAAGTTCTCTTATTTTGTTCTTCTAGGTATTCAGTAAATCTTCTTTTTAAGGGTTTTGCCAACCACTCTTTGTTTCTTTCCTCTTTTGGGAAAGCTTCTATTTAATAAAAATGGCTGCTGAGCTTGACTTTGGCTGTGTCCACTCTCCAACTGGAACAGAGCAGGAGGGGTCCAAGGTTAGAGGTCGTGAGGTTATGAAACAAGAGGGATGAAGGATGGCCAGGGGGGAGCTAGAACTCCCACTCTGAGGGATCCTCTTTGCTGGCAGCCTTCTCCAGCCTGTGGATGATGTTATTGAGATTGGCTGCTTTCTTCTTGCGCAGATTGTTGTCCCTGGGGTTTCTGGCAGGGCCAGAGGCTGGGATGTTTGTACTAGAGGCATGGCTACTGGAGGACGCTTCTGTGAGGCTGAAGAGCCCCAGTCCACAGCTGGAGCCTGGCCCGACTAAGCCTGAGGTGGTGCAGTCTAGCTGAGCAGGGGAGTTATTAGAGCCCCCTGCCTCAGACTCAGCCTCCATATCATGGTCTTTGCATGCTCCTCTGTGATCCTCCAGGCCAATCCCGAGTCCCTGGCGTATCTCCACCGTGCCCTCAGATTCTGTCCCATCACAGCTGTCCCCTTCTCCTGATTTGGACCCACGGAGGGAAGGAGATCCCCCCTCACTGCCAGGCCCTACTACCCCTCCAGCTGCCTGGATCTCCTCTATGAAAAGCTCTCGCCGGATACGTGACCTAGAGGAGACACATGGGTTTAGTCACACTAGTTAAAGTAAAAAATCATTTGTCAAACTACACAGAGGGACATACAAAAACATGTGTCTAGTGTACAAAAACATGTCTCATGTACAGATAAGGGTATTAACCTCCAAACCTATCAATATTCTTTCAACAACAGAGTACTGTATTTTAACTTTTTACAGAGAAATAAATCCTCTTCCTGTTATATAAGATGAATTTAATTAATATAGAATCCCTTAAAAAAACAGCTAATTAATGAAAACACTGGACAGTTACAGCTCAATGTCGAGGTGCCTCTTTCTTCCACATGCTGACCTGTAATTATGGAACCAGTTGATGACTGTACTGGTCTTCAGGTTCAGCTGGGAGGCCAGCTCCTCAATGGTTTTGGGGGAGGGGTAGGGTTTCTGCTGGTACGCCTTTTTTAGGGCCTCCTTCTCCTCAGGGCCCAACACCACCCTGGGCTTCTTCAAATGCTGCTGCCCCGGGCTCTGGGAGCCCTGCATGTAATCTGTACCCACCAAGACCCCTTCCACAGAATGGCTGTCACTCAGGGAGCTCAGCCGCCTCTTCATGTAGGCTGAAAAAACACACAGAAACAGGAAGAGGGAAGTCAGAACGACAGAAATAACAGATTTATTTATTGAATTAATGTGGAGACTGTCAATAATAAAATATCTGCAGCAGGTTGGTAGTCAGGTCTAAAATCTGTATTTTTAGAGAGTGTTGAAGTTAACAGACGTGTCTGTGCTGCAGAGAAAAGCAACATTCATGTGAACTAGAATGAGAATGAAACAGCTATTGTGGATTAGCTAATTCGATTGAAGATGAAAAAGTTTATTGAGTAGTGGATTAATAGAAGATCAATATGCACCAATTTTACAATCAATTCGAGCATTTTTTAAATAAAATAAATAACTACTGGCACCAGTTTGCGCAACATTTACTTGTTGATTTGATCTCCTTGTGGTTTTTGCTTTCGATGTATAGATAATGATGTGTATTTTACATTTCTGGTGATTCGCTGTTTTTAAACCTACATAAACTATAAAGCTGTGTTAAAAGCACTACATAGGTAAAATGTATCAATTTTATTATATGTGTGCAACTAGTTATCTTTGGGTTTACAATTTCTAGTCAAATGTCATCTTGAACTAATATTGTACAGACAAAACAATTTATCAAACAAATGTGACAATAATGAAACATTTAAAATATTATTCTGCCCTAAACTGATCCATATTTTTCAGATTGTTTTGGAATATTTAGTATTTTTAGGGCCCTGTGGAAGTTCCCTGTTTGACAAATGCATTCAACCTGGAAATGTTTGACCTTTTGTGCATTGTTACATCTGAAGAGTAATCTCAATAGCAGCCAATAGATGGTGCTGTTGCCTAACTCATAAATCCTAACAATGAAATTATCTCTTCCATTTTACAGCGAACAGGCCCCATTCCCTCCAGGTACCAGCAGCTGAAAATGAACAGCTCATGGCAGCTTTGCATGAGGTTGACATTTTCTCAACCCCAATAACACGCAGTGAGATATATTAGCATTGCAGGGAAAAGCCCTCAGAGCAAGGTTAGAACAACTCTGGAACTTGTGTGCTGCCTCACAGGCTTTTACCACAAGGGTGAGAGGTCAAATACGGTTACTCTAGACTAGGTCCATGTCTTTCCTCTGGGCTCAGCTGCTAGCCAGGTCTACTTGCCATTGCTATTTGGATGCATTACTTTGGGGTCAATAATCTAAAAAGAAGTTGAATGGACAGTAACTCCCCCCTACACTTCCAGCGCTGAAACACACTGGTGTAAGGTCAGTTTTGTTTTTTGCCCTTGTGTGTAGTAGTTCAAGATATCAGGAGCGTAAACTGATCCTGGATGCTTGTGCCTACTGGCAGGTTCAAAAAAGCATCTCCACAGAGAGAGAGCTTCAAGTGGACAGTAGGGGGTCACTCTGAGGCAGCCGGGGGGTTAGGCCTCTTAGCTGAACTGATTCCTAAACACTTTGTGCAAAGAGAAAAGGGAATAAAGAATGATGGAGTGATAGAGTGAGCTGTGGGCTAGCAAATTATAAAAATACAAGAATATAGACACTGATGATCATGATGATGATGACGATGATGAAGAGGAATGCTGATGACTGTGAGTAAGCAGGCCCCCGGCAGTCCCCTAGCTGTCACATCTAATCCAGTACGTGATGTCTGCAGTCCTGATTGGTACTGACATCACACCAAGATGACTGTGATCTGCACAACATGCTCTGCTGTCCTGCACAAAGGATATTGTCTGTGCAGATGTGCATGTGTAATTCAAGGGCCGATTCTTGTGTTTTATTGTTAATGTATTTCTAAAATAAGAGCATTCTTAAAACAGAAGACTGGCTGTTTTGATGGCATGCCACATCGTATGGAGTGTGTGCTTATTTCTCCTCAGTGATCTTCCACAACACACCTTTCTTCTCCAGGCGCTTCATGTCCATGAGTTTCTCCACACTGTGCGGGTCCTGGAGCCAGAGCTGCATGCGGACAAAGGGCTCCCTGCCCTTCAGGCTGAGCTTGTGCCAAGGTTTGGGCCTGGCCAGCAGGTCTGAGACAGAACCCTGAGTCAGACCCAGGATAGTCTCCCCAAACAGACGCTGGCCTGGTTAGGAGAGAGAGAGAGGAAATGGAATGGTTATTTCTGAGAACTGCTTCAATGGCTAAATTCATCAATAGGAAGGGAAGGGGAAGGGAAGGACCAAATAAACTGCACAGATGGCAAAAAAACACACAGCATGAAAGAGCAACTATAACCCCAGTGTTTCTTACCAAGGTTATTATCAGTCAACACCTCCTTAACCTTCTTGGTGATGGCATAAGTATCAAGCTCAGGAGACATTGCCACCATCTCTTGGATGCTGAGACCTGAGTGACCAGGTATAGGCAGAGGGGTGCCGGGCTGAGACTCCCCTCCGGAGGGATCCTCAGACAGAGGTTTGAGACTTGAGGACTGTGAAGCGAGTGGATCCCCGGCGAGACCGTTGACAGACTCTTCAGTTGAACTGAGGGGCGACTCTGGAGCGGGGCTGCAGCTCGCTGATGTCTTGGGAGTACCCTCTGCTTGAGCGGAACAGACAGGGCGAGAAATATCACACAGGTTAGCAGGCGTGTTACTGTGTAAGAAAGCGGAGTTTCATCTTCTCCTCCTGCTGGGTTTGGGCGGGACTTCAGTCATACTACATCAACGAATTTAATTCCTGTTAAACAAACAGCAGAGGTGCTTAAGTTTTCATTTTGAAGCTTTTTTGGCCTCCTCCTCTTTCTTCATCTCCCTGCCTCTGTCTGTGTAGTACTGCTGTGCAGCTCAGCAGGCTGGAAGAGAGCAGTCACGAGGAGCTGTCAGTGTACATTAGCTGCTGTTTACACCCCCAGAGAGAAAGAGACACACACACGTACGCACGCACACACAAACACACAGACACACACACACACAGAGCTGCCATCTGGCGCTGCAATACTAACTTGTCTATGACATGACAAACCAGCAGCTTGCTGGCTGACACTGCCACAGCACTGGGGATGGGGCGGATGGGGGGGATGGTGGGAAGAGAGGGGACGGGTGGGGGAGGGAGGTGAGATGGAGGAGGGAGGGGGGGTGGCTGGAGTGACAGACTGACAGTAACAACTAGCCACTAGCTCTAATCAGGCTTTCGGGGTAATGCTCTAGCCCAAGGAACCTGATTGTGCAAATCCAAATACTCTGTGCTTGTGAGTGTGCATGTGTGCGTGCATGTGTGTGTGTGTGTGTGATTTGTTTACCTTGGTTCTGAGCTGGCTGGATGTGTGTGTTTTGCCCCTGATCTCCATTGAGCCATGGCTGCATGCGGAGGTATGGCTCTCTGCTCCTCTGGTTCAACTTGTTCCATGGTTTGTGTCGAGACAGGCTGTCACTCAATATTCCCTAAAACACACACCAGGAGAAAGGCTCAGACATGGAACCACTGTAGAGTGAAAACAAAGTCATAAAAACAGACCACGGCAGATGAAGCTCACACACAAGCTCATGCTCTCCTCCACTCTCACCTCTTTGGAGTCCTCCAGGTTGTGGTTCTCCTCTCCTGTCTGGCTCGATATGGTCCTGCGGGGGTCTGTGTGCATGTTGCTCCACCACTGTTCTCTCCAGTAACCCACTCCCCCGGAGCTTCCAGAGCGGGCCGAGCTCTCATTGCTACGACCCAGCCTGACAGCTCCGTCAGCAGAAAAGTCGAACCCTGAAGAACCCCTGCCCTCTCTCTTCACGCTGGAGCTGAAGTCTAGGATTGGAGATGGGGATGAGGGCGAGGACAAGAGGGAGCAGGGGGGCTTCTTGAGGGAAAGTGCCAGGGGGTTGTAAGGGGGCAGGGGGGCCGTCAGCGGAGAGTTCAGGAGGTCCCTCTGAGATAGCGATGATGAGGAGGAAGACGAGGCTTTGAGGATGGGCTCCAGTGCTGCCTGCTGGGCCTCCATCTCTCTGCGAGCTTGCTCTAGGATGGAGCGGATGGCTTCATCTGAACCGCTACCCCCTACACTTCCTACTCTGCCCCCTCCTTTCAGTCCTGTATATGATGGTGGAACATGGGACAAGTCTGTTGAGGGAAGAGAAGAGGGCCATCATGAGAGGCTCGGACAAATACACACAGTCACAATGTATCATCCTCATCCTTCCTTGACTCCTCTGGAGATATGGGGGGGGGGGGGAGACTAGGACTTACCAGCTTTCTGCACCTGCAGTTCTCTTTTCGCCTGCTCCAGAATGGACTTGATAGCCTCATCTGAACCTGCCTCTGGGGTGCGGACGCGGGCAGTAATGTTACCTGGAAGGAAATGAAGAGGGAATGGGAGGAGATGAAAAAAAACCATGTCAGATTAAAAGCAGAGATAACCAACTACAGAGCAGGTAAAGAACAATAACTGGGCCTATAAGGACATCAAATAATTACACCATAGCACAGCACAAAGAACAACATTCCCACCACTGAGCTACAAGGCGACTACACTGGAGGGATTGTCATAATTTCTCTAGTCCCTTTGGAGCTCACGCATGCACACGTGCTGCAGAGTAAACGCTCCCCACAGAATAACAACTACCAATAAAATCCCTAAATACACATGCTGGCTTTTCCTTTGACGCAAGTCACTGGAGCTGTGCGGTTACCTTCAAGGCACATTTGAATCTGTATGCCAGCCCGCAAATTAATAAACGCCAACACACATACACACACACACACACACACACACACACACACACACACACACACACGCACGCACGCACGCACGCACGCACGCACGCACACACACCCACACATCATAGATAGAGTTCACCCCAACACAAACATGCCACACAGACAGAACGTGCTAGAATCTCTGCATGTGAAGGGGACAGACCTGTGTGTGAAGCTGTATTGGAGAGGGCTCTCCGCTTCGGAACATCCTGAAACACTCGGCTAAGCTGGGGCTGGCCTGAGCCCTCTGTTAAGAACAATATACCACACACTATGTTACAGCACTTGTGTGTTTTTCTTTTCTTTTATAGCTAGACTGTATGGTGCCCTGTAATGCTGTGCAAATATATGGAACGTGTCGATGCTTCCATCCAATGCACATCATAGTGCCATAAATGCATTGATGTTTACTATCTATGGCCCCAGTAGGAATAAAACCTACCTCTGACAGGAATATTAAACTACTACAAAGACAGACTAGTGAAGGATAAATTATTTAACAGTACGTCTTAAACAGGGACAAAGTAACTGCAGCCTTATTTTTAACTTGGACCGTATCTTGGTGGTAGACTCTGCTGTATTTTTTTGTACCACAGAGACCACCTTCAATCACAAATGTCCTGATGCGTTAACAAAAGCAGGCCCAGGCTAATCGAATCTACCTGTAGTTAACAGTACCCCTGCCTTCCTCCTAGTTCCCACCGATCGATAGTATTGATGTGTGAAAGGTTTCTGTATTGACCACAATAGCTAGGAGAGGCTCTGGGGATAAGTGCGTGACTAGGAACACACTCAAAACACACAGGTGTGGCAAAGGATGGGAGTTAGGAGAGAGAAATAAAAACAAAAAGCTGGTCCATATTGACAAACTAATCAATGGCTCTGTGCAGGGCTTTACACACACAGACATGCAAGACGCACTCACACTCTCACACACACAAACACGTACAAGGGCATACACACGCGCAGACACGCACACATACGCTAAAGTTACATGGACTCACCTCTCTGCCGTCCCTGGATGCTGCGCAGTGCGAGGATGTTCTGCTCATCGGCGAGGAACTGCCTCATCTTGTGGAATGGCTCCTTCCCCCGAATGGTTAGCTTGTTCCACGGCTTTGGTCTGGCCAGGATCTCACTAACCGAACCCTGGGACAGTCCCAGCACATAGTGGCCAAACACGCGCTGGCCGATGTTGTGCTTGATCAGTTGCTCTTTCACCTGCCGGGCAATTTCTGCTGTGTCCATGTCCTCCCCGTCCAAAACACTCCCTGTGGTAGCGTCTGAGTGGCTGGGTGATGGGGACGGGGCGCTGCCAGCGGTGCTGCTCCCATTAACGGGGGCCATATCTGGGCTGGCTGGAGGTGGCTGGGGGCTGCTGGCTGCCAGAGGGATGGCAGCAGACCCAGAGCCAGGGGTGGAGGTAGGGATGGAGCTGAGGGTTGGTGTAAAGGGGGTGAACAGTAGAGCCCCACTGGGGATTCCAGACGACTCCTGCAATGCTTTGGAGTAGAAGGTCTGAAGGAGCTGCCGCTGGATCAGGGAGTTCAAAGCCATCTTACCACCCACCAGAGGGAACACAGGGGAGTAGAAGTCCTGTCCAATGCCCGTAGGAGTGAAAGGGTGTGTTTCGCCACTGCTGGTGGTGGTGGCAGTGTTGAGGGGGTCCGTATGAGTGCGAGACAGTGGGAGCTGAGAGGAGGAAGGAAGAGAGGGAGGGGGCGAGGAAGAGGGATCGCTGGGCATGGTCTCCTCCTTCGTTGTGGACTCTTCTGTCCCTTTTCGCCCGGCTGACCCTACAAGAAAGGTCAAACACACCATGCATTATGGGGGAGTCAACAAAAAAGGGGTTCCAAAAGAAAGAGAAAAAAAAATAACAAAAGTTGAATGTTATCTTAATCCAAGTCTTTTACAAATGAGTGAACTTTGTTTTCCTTTTTTGCCAACCCCCCCAGACAAAGTGCCCATGCATTTGTGATTTCAACCTTTCTTGTAAGACACAGCCTGGAAGAAAAAAAGGACAAACAAAACAATTGACACTGTGCCACTTAGGCAGATTAGCTTGGCCCAGGGCTCAGTCTCTCTCTCGTTCGCAGGCAAAGTGGAAGTAATTGGACAGAGTAAAATTATGTCCTTAGATAGCCAATACACCATGTGAGTCCTCTTCAATGCGGCTGGAGTGTGTTCCTAAACACTGAATTATTACATTGATATGCAGTATTATAGTCTTCAGTTCATAAAAATACATCCAGGAAAGAAATCAGAGCAATAAAACTATTGAAAAACAATTTCTTATGGCTCAACAGAAAACAGATGCATGCACCAGAGCAGAGACTCTGCTGAGTAAAGGAGCAAAAGCCTTATTATACTGAATAGCCAGACTGATTCAATTCATACATTTGCCAAAACAAATATAGACATTAGCTATATTTTCTCAGTTATGTAAATACTAGAACCCTTCTTGATGATAAATGCTGGGAGAAATACTATTTTAATGCATAACCATTGAGACTTAACATGATTAAGTTGGACAGTAAGTTCCCCTTACTGTGAATGTTAATCAATTCAAAGCTATTCAACTATTCAAGCCTAAAGCCATGACATTTCAAAACCATAAACACTGCTGCAGAGGGCAAGGTATCCTCATTTTGTGTACTGCAACTTTGTTACTGTTCAGGTTGACCTCCTGCTGTGGTATTCAGAGACACCAGAGATGAAAAACAAAGCAACCATATTTCTGTACCATGATTGATTTTTGCATATTGGAGAACCAATAGTGCAAATTATCCCAAAAACATGAATATATGGTTAAGTATTCTCAGAGAAAAAGAATCTAAATGCATACATGTTGTGTGTATGCATACCCTGACTAAGTCTCTTCCCTGCACGGCCTTACCTGCAGCTCAGGGTTCATCTTATGATCTCGTAAATGTTGGACTGAGCTTCTGTGAGCTAATTTTTGTTGTTATGAGTGATGGTTATGTGAAGATCATGTTCATGAACCCAGGCCTTAAGATTAAGTTACATTTGGGCAGACTTACCGCTGAGCTCAGTGTTTGCAATGCGCAGAGCAGCGCTCTCAGATTGAAGACTACGGTTCCTCTCCAGCAACAGCACCTCCAGAGGTTTGGATGAGTCCTGGTGGAAGAATATTTGAAATTATATTTTTAAGAATAACTTTGTTGCAAACTAAATGGTCATTTTAAAAATCTAGTTGCTACTGGTACTACAACAATATGTGTAAGGTTCACTGCTAAATGTCATTCATATCTGTATTAGGGTTGTCACGATACGAAATTTTGGTGCCATGATTATTGTCAGAGGGAATATCACAGTTTCATGCTATTCTACGATATATTATTGATACTATAGAAGGAAAAAGACACACAACTATAGGGAAGTCATGAGTATGCGAGGAAATATCATGGCTTCACGGTTTTCACGATTATCGATACTATAGAAGAAAAAAGACACAAAACAAGCAATATATAGCTAATAGATAGCTAATAATATGGCTTATGAACTAAAATATGTATTATTATCATAAACTTTGATCTGGATATAACAATTCTTATGGTTATGAAATTGTGATGTTATCAAACTGCGGTTATCGTAAAACCGGTTAATCCCAACATCCCTAGTCTGTACAGATCGTCACTTTTACCTGAACAGAGTCAGATGTTCCAAACTCCATAGACTTGAGGATACTGAAAAGAGAGAAAAATAACATCTATATGAAACAATGACACATGTACACACGCACGTACTGTGTAGCATGCTAGCTTTTCTACTTGTTTCTTTAAGAACAAACAGGATAGTGGAGAAACACAATTCAAAGCTACAGACAGACCAGCTTCACCTTCAGAAGGGTGCTCTATTAAGTTACACATTTTAAATGAAGACGCACATCTTGTTTAATATTATTAAAGACATCAAACGCATGCACTAAAGAGATCTCTGCTGCACGCACACAGGCACACTCCTTACCTCAGCTCCTTCTTCACCTCCTCATAGTCAGCTTGCTTCAGCAGTTTCTCCTCCAGTTCCTGTAGATTAGGAATAACATGGAAATTAACAAAAAGAACAATAATTATTATAACTAGAATGGCATTCAGCAGACTGAATACCTCAGCCAAGACAAAGCACCCCCCTTAAATTTAATCAAGCTACACCAAATTGTACACACTCACAGATATCAGTCTTCTAAGATCTCTCTTTAGAAATATGTTGAAAAACACCCTATCTCACAATGTTAAAGAAATCCCAATTTATTCAGATCAGCTCCAAATTCAATGGGTTCTTTCTTTGCCCATCACTCATCCTTCCACAAGGTTTCAATAAAATGAGATCAGTATTTTTTGCATAATCCTGCTAACAGACAAACGGTAATGAAAACAACCCTCTTGGCGGAGTTATTAATTATAACAACACAAACAATCTTGTTTCTGTGACTAAGTCTAGATAACAGAACACAGATATGTGTGAATATAGTTACAGATGTGATCAAAATATAGAACAAAGCAGGTACAAGACAAACAGAGAAATAGTCTTGTTTGAAATGTTGAAAATAAATTGAAAAAGGTGAATAAAAACTGCAGCAGTGCGATCTGTTGGTACCTTGAGAATGGCAGTCTTGCTGCTGAGCTGCTGCTCTAGCTGTGTGATCTGGGAGCTGGTGGTCTCTCGGAGTTTGGTCAGGCTGGCCTGCAGTCTCTGGACGTCCTCCACCAGCTGGGCGGACTCCCTTTCTTTGGCTCTGAGCTCCGCCTCCAGACTTGAGTGAGATGCCACCTCCGCCACCTGTTCCTGAAGGCCAAACAGAGACAGTTTAAACTAATGAGCAAGAAAATTTGAAAGCTATAAAAAAACATGAAAAGTTCACTACAAGTAGGATTTCTAAGCCAAGCAGAAGCTGATCAACACACTGGTTATCCATTTACTATGCACTGCTATAGGTTCAGAGAAATGAATACTTTAGTTGGTGGTCACTCTTGCAGTCTGTTGTAAAGGTCCAAAATAAATCAGTTATTCGTTACACATTCACCTATTGCCACCGTGGCAATCTTTTCTTGGAAAAACAATAACTAATCAATGCGCTATTGGTGATTTCAATGCCTGACCTCTAAACCCAGTGACTACAATCTATAAATTGAACCTTAATCAGCTATTCACCCCATGCATCAAAAAGGCCTAGCTGATCTTTAGCCTATCAATACCTCCCTGTCGGCCATCCAGTGAATCAGTGAAGCAGTGAGATGTGTTACCGTGTCGGGGTCGGCCTTGGCCGGGCTGCCGAGCTGCTGGGATTGGTTACTCAAGGACAACTGCTCTCTGAGTGACTCCGCCTCCCTCTGAGCTGCCTCTGCTCGCTGTCAGGAAAAAGGAGAAACGTTAAAGGAAAATCAGCTGTGGAGATTCTTATACTGTCAAACATCATCAATCTAATGGACAATTCAGAGCTACTGTGTAACGTTTTTGTCTGGTATACACACGTTACTTCAACATGTCTCAATTTTCCGCTCCCCCCGGAGGAAAACTGAACACGCACGTAATGGATGCAGACGGTGAGAGAGAATACAGAGTAGTGAGACCAAGACAGCAAAACTTCTTCCTTTTTAAGGCCTTGTCTCCACTACTGCAGATGTTTTTTTGAACAAATACATTCCCCTCCCTTTAAAAAAAAACTCTCCGTCCACACCACCTTCATTTTACAAAGTTTCTTCAGCCAGACAAGAACACAATAATGACTAAATACGGTCAAACAGGCATGCTGGGCCAGTTGGTGGCGATAAAGTATACATCTACGATCCGTCAAATACCAGAGAAGAACGCTGTGATCCAACTAATATTGTACAACGCAGATGCCTGTGAATGTGGTCCAGGGATGCTAAATGCTAAAACTCGTAATTAGACTTAGCAATGCTAAACAAACATAGAGAAACAACATTAATAATTATCTTTAATCTAAGTATACAGCTGAATTAATTTCATTCTACATGCACTGGGCAAGTGGTATCACAAAAATGAAATAACACTTTTAGGTTTTCTGGTAGATCATCTTCTACCAGACAGCTGAAAAGGAGGCTCACCTCCTTCCAGCATAAACAAATATATTATAGACAGTGGAAGAGGACTGGGAGAGTGTGAGAACACAAAATAAAAAGAGTGGGACGATGGCCAAGAGTGGATATTTCCCTAATTGCAAATATTCAATTAGTCCTGAGCATTGAGATGATACCCGCTGCCTCGTATTTAGGACCAAACTGCTGTGCTCCAGTTGGGAATCATCTGCAGCACTGGCCAACTTGCCATCATTAGAAGTTACAGGGAGCCGATTCCACAGCATTCCTAATTGCAACCATATTGAGAGCCGTTATTGACTGGGTGGGAGTCGGACGGCTTGTAACAAAAAACAGAAAAATCATGTTTTCCATTTTCTCCTTATAAAAGCATATAAAAAGTCAGCGACTGAGCTGGAGGCCATGCTGTCATCCTGCGTAAATCTCAAATCAAAAGTGTGAATAGTGTGTGTGTGAGTGTGTGTGTGAGTGTGTGTGTGTAGCATTATAGTTAGAGTGCTAACCTTTAGGCTAATATTAACATTACATGCCTATGCTACCCCTTTAACCACAAATCATACTCTTGGGCTAATAATGAAAGTTAACAACAATGACATTAACAGATACCACAGGAATATTTACAACACAGGGGCAGAGGGCGCGCCAGGGGGCTTATTTCAGCTGGACGGGTTTAGTAGGTGTGTAATAAACATGTAAAACAACCACCGGCTCTCACAGTGAGAATCATTTGTTAGTATGAGCCATATTTTATAGATTGAACGAATAAAAATGTGTATTTTCCAAGATAAAGGTTAGAATGTTATGTGCCCTTTCTCATTGTCAAAGTAGAGAGTCTCTAAAAACTTTTCCAGCCTCAATCAATCCTAAGCTTGTTTGTTCCTACTGACGTAAATCTTTAAGGAAAGAGGGTCAAAAATTTACAGTTTGATTTTTAGAAAAAGATGAATCACATCTGAGCCCTGTCAACAGCGATAAATAGTTGATTTGTTGGGGACTATTTTCAGCAGCGGATTAATTTAACACAGTTGGTGCTGGTGTGAGTGTTTACAGCAGCGGGGTGTGTTCAACATAATGAAGAAACACGTCAGCCAGAGTAACAACATGACTCATGATGTTGTGATTTGGACAACAGCTGATCTCTATGACAGAGAATGATGTATTAGAAGAATATCGTCAGTATTTGTTAGTCTAAGTTCCTTTAATATTTATATTATATTAATAGGGTGACAAAAAGGAAAATCACATGTGATCCTTTACATCAAATATGCTTCATACAGGTGTATTTTACCTCTGTCAAGAAGGATTACGCAAAAACTACTGAACCAATTTCAAAGAGACCATATCATTTTGGTGCAGATCCGGATAAAAGAGAGAAAGGGTTTTAGCCTTGGCAGACGTTTGTGCTCTCAATGTGATCTTATAATTTTTTAGAAAACAATTTTACCATTTCAAGTGAACAAACTTTTTAAAAAAAATCAATAATAAAACAATAAAGCTTGTGAGGAGCTTGGTGTGTTGAAAGGTTTGGACAATGCTGTGTTCAAATCCACACTGAAGATGTAGAGCGCATTTACCTGATTGGCTCTTTCCAGGTCTGTCATCACCATCTCAATCTCATCGGCCCTGAAAGAGACATTAACTATTAATGCAGAGAAACACACAGCAGAGCATGTGACAGTGCTTAAAAGAGACTCACTGAAATACAGCTCACAAAATGAAAATAAGGAATGGGTGAGTGGAAAGATGACGTCACATGTTTGTGCGATTGTTCTGAGAGCACGTACATTTAGAGAATGACAGTGCCGTGTCCATTAAGCTACTGTCTAAATTTCACCTTAATCCATTGATTGTGAACTCCATAACCCAAACAGCTTGTATGTGTGCGTGCATACATGTATATAAGTGTGCGTGCGTGTCTATGTGTGTGGGTGTGCACATGTAAGCCCCTAAACCCAGGCCACACTAAAACAGAGGGATTACATTAATAGAGCTCTAAGTCCTAATACAGCAGACTAATCTGCTATGAAGCTGTGTGATTGTGTCTGACTAATGGTCTGGATGGAGGCCATGGTTCACCTCTCACTTGCTAGAGGTCAGACAGCAGGAATACATCCCCATAATACCACCTCTCATTGGACTTGGAAAAATAGTTTAATAACCCTGTTTCATGAGGGAAGTGAACACCTATCACTTTCCTGCAGACAAAGAGAGATGTGGAAGAAACTTTGTGGAGAAACCAAACAACACTAAACCCAGACACACAATATACATTCATATTTTTGTTATTTCAGGTTATATACCGCAAACTATCAGAATTATCTTAATATGATTCCCCTGTGTGTTAATAAGTTGCCAGGGTGCATGTTTGAGTTCGCCTTTCAAGATACATTTTTAATACACGTCTCTGTATGATGAAGTTGCAATGAACAAATGCATTGGAAACTTTATGCATATAGTGTTCAGTGGAGTGTTAAGATGCCGCATGTGTGCGTGCGTGTTTATCTAAGACACTACTCGCTGATAAGAATACACGGGCGCTGTTGAGTGCAAAGATGTGAGCGCGTATGTGCGCTGCTGCGTCCATTAAGACCTTTTGATTTCACTGCAATCTTTTGATAGTGAACCCAATAACCCACGCAGCTTTTGTGTTTGTGTGTCACAGTATGAGAAACAGTGTTATATCCCATAGGCTTGAGTACTACTGATTTGAATGTGTTTAACAAAACAGACACAGTTGATATTAGGTCAACGTTGTGCCACAGGCAATGCAGCAAAAAGAGTCAGATGTGGGTGGGAGAGCTTTTCACTCTCCGCTTTTATTCTTTCCCCAACAGTTAAAAGGATCTAGTATGCATTTAAGCAACATAATAGAACGCTACCTCACCAGCTTTTATCCTGTCTTAAGCTATAGTGTGCCGGACCCACGTGCACGGTCAATTGTGCTCCCGCACAAACATGCGGGGTCAGAGAGCCAACAAGCCAGAAAAGCTTGTAATGGAGAGTGTTTATGTGTAGTAATGCAACCCAAATACACCACCATTCCTGCTCCAAATGTGATCATTTAATCAAAGTACAGATGCACAAAGTCTTCTTAAATAACCTTTGGATTTGGCTGTATTTGGGAATTATAAAGGCAAAGCTAGAGGCAGAGGGCCAAAGCAGATCACAGGGAAGGGATTTTCTGCATATCCTGATACAGTCAGTCAGTCGCTGGGCAGGGCAGGAACTGTCCATGGCCAACCAATGCACCCAGTGGAATTACTTCATCAAACACTGAACTGTAAAGGTTGGGTCCTTCAAAATGATAAATCCTGATTTTACACCACCAAAACTTAGCTGCGAAGCTCCATACAGCAGCCACAGGGAGGAGCTATGGAGTAGATGCACAGCTCCAGTGGAAAAACGCACACATAAAAAACGCACACTTACACACACTCTTTTGTACCATGAAAGCCAATGGGTGCACCCAGTGACATCAGTGAGTACTGTAGGACTTCTGAAACAAGCCCAGAGCCTCTAAGCCCCTACTGTACTTCCTCCATCTCAGACAGGCCTTTTCATCTCTTATCATCTTCTCTCTCTTTTGCTCCTCACTCAACTGCTTTTCTCTTCCACCCTCTGCCTGCCTCTATCCTTTCCCCCCCAACCCGTACCCTTCCTATTGCCCTCCACTTTCTCTCCTTTCATCTTTTTTCCTCCTTCCACCTCCCTTCTCTCATCTTTTGCCCTCTCTTCCTCGGCCTCTGTCCTCGGTGCCAGCAGGATATTCCCCTGATTTAGATTTTCATTTCCCTCCTCTATCACGCTCTTATCCCCTCTTCCTCGCTGTAGCCTGCAGCCCCTGGCTCACTTTTTGCCCTCTAGCTTTCATCACTCCATTCCTTTTCTTTCCTTGGCTTTCTCCACATTGCGTTTTCACAGCGTGTTACCTTGGGGATTTCAAGGAGGCTTAAAAAGAAGCTAGCTGAGAGAGTGTGTCTATCTGTGCATGTATGTGTGTGTGCTGCACCATTTTGTGTTTGTGTACACTTGAGATGGACAGCAGAGAGAAAAACCTATTGAAAAACCTAATTATCAGCAATTAAAATTTACCCAAAGCGGTATCAAGTGTTTATACACAGATAAAGCTGCACACAAACATACAGAGGAGCATGCACACACACATTCACACACAGACAGCATCCTGTGGGGCAAGGGATCAATATATCATTAATCTTTAACAGGGACTAAACGGGTAAAGCGCAGCCAGCTAGACCCTCACAGCGCCAGCACAGAGAGGGGGCTATGCTACATCTGCAAGCCCGCCTCCCGCTGACGCTCACACACTCTGGGCACTGCAACATCGACCAAATTCTCAGGCAGTGTGTGTATGTCCCTGTGTGTGTGTATTTTAAAAGGCAGATTACCCAAATGCAGCAAGAGGATGGGGGATTTGTCACGCAATGTCCTCCTTAGTGGAAAGTTTAGAGCAAGTGAGAGTGTGTGAGAGTGTATGCGTGTGTGTGTGCATACGTCTGTGTTTGTGTGAAAAAGTGCATGATATGGATGCCGTTTGTGTTTTGAAGAGCCAAAATATATGCAGTCAAAGGGTTAAAAGTTGTGTTCAGCCAAACACTGGCGATTTGCTCAGCCAAGCAGTAAACGGGGGAAGGACTCCAAGGACTGGGAGGGTGCAGGGTTAGAGAGGGTTTGTGTGTGCTTTAAAGCGTTGCATTAAAATTTCAGATCACAGCACGCCACATAGTCAAGGACCCTGACTGCCTCAGGCTCACAAGTGAGCGAATGAGTGTGTGTGTGTGTGTGTGTGTGTGTATGTGGGCGGGCATGTGTTTATTAGCTTCTGTAAGCAAATGGGGCCTACTATATCTTTTCAAAATGTGTTTTCTTCTGACATAAAAGGAAGAGACAGCGATGGAAAAAGGAAGAAAGAAGTGCAAAGAAATGAGAGAAAAGTAGAAGAGTGGGAAAATAAAGAGTTGTGGGGGGGGGGGCTCTGAAACCTACTGATTATAGCCATTACACTGCATGTAATATCTTCCTGTGGCCTATCCTCTTACACACACAAACGCACAATGCAGGAGATAAAAGATAAAGTGTGGGATTGAGGGAGGTGGAAAAGAAGGGGGGGGGGGGGGTGTTTTGTGAAGATGAGAGAAAAGGGATCAATCTGTTTTTAACAACGAATCAATTTAACAACTCTGTTAATGGAGACACAGTGAGTTTGGGGCATGGTAAATGGGGATAGGGGAAAACCTTAAAAGCCAAGTTGATACTCTGTCGTACTTCGTGTGTGGGGTGCGTCAGGATGCCCTTGACAACCTTTGATTAAAAAAAAAAGGGCAATTTTCTCTTCGAAGAATTGGAAAGTTTAGCTTCTTTCGGACATGCACTGAACATTCTCCAGAGAGGCTGTATGTGAGAGCGCAAATGTCCGTGTGAGAGGCTCCTGCCAGCCCCCTAGTAAAAGCTCTGGATAATGAGAAAAGAGCAGGAGATCCTGTGAAGGATTCACCATGAGCGAGTGTGGTGTCGTTGATGTTTCTAACACATGATGGACACAAAAATAAAAGTAGAAAGAAAAATGAAGAAAACAAATACCTCCAGATGAAAACATGAACACCAATGAACATGTCTAGAGAGCTTTTGTTGATTATGGTCGACGCTAGTGATGAAGCGCTGTCAATAACAACACGTGATCACTGCAACAGAATTTATACGTCCTGCCTCCTGTATGTCCTTGCCTGAACGCTCCAGAGAATTCTGTGTTGTTGTGAACGCTTCTAACCGGAGAATCTCCTGCTGTGTCGTTCATGTGTGAAAAGCAAACTCCAGAGAAAGTCTAGACCCAACAGTGTGGACATTTTCCAGAATACATGTTTGAAAACTGCTTTAGTGAACGTGGTTCAGATGCTTGAGTGGTTCACGTTACAAACCCAGAGGGAACGACGAGTGTGAATGTCATAAAGTGCCACTTCACAGTGTGGAGTGGTGACATGGAAAAGCTTCTGTTCTTATCCTCGCCACTGCTATAAGATCAATAATGATAGATGCCCACAGCTCAAGTAATTGAAGCAACCTTATCTCACAGGTCCTGTCAGAAGCCTTTGTGGCTTAAAGTCTGAGATCTCACAGCGACCCTCTGTGGCCTCCCCTCTCTGGCCCGACCCGGATGAATCAGAGCCATCACTTTAAAACTACAGCATCAAAATTAAATAAATAAATAACAAAAATCTCTATTTTGGTGCTTTGCTGTAGCTGCAGAATGCATTACAATCCCTGTCAGTATTTACAGTGCGTGGGTAATGCTGGGATTTGGAGGCTGCTGAGCGTTGTGGGAGACGATCCAGCTGTTGGGGTGAGAAGGGGGGAGTTTCCAGGCAAGGATATTCACTAAACAGGATGATTATGTCAGGAACAGACTATGGAGGAGCCAGAGGGGAAAAGTCACCCGCAAACACACACATAGATCAGCGAGACACATACTTTGCTGTGGATTCCTCGTCATACTTTGTCTTCAAATCAAAGAGCTCGGCCTGAGTTGTTTCAAGTGCTGTAAAAGACGAGAGAGGAGTTGGTTGTGAATTTCCCTGCCACACATCCAAATTGAAATGAAAAACTGTGACTGCTGTGTAATTTAAACTTTTAACGCTGTCAAAAAACATTCTTAAATCAGCTTCTTCTTAATACGAGCTGCACTCCTACACGAAGACGTGATTTTCCAAAGTAACAATAGTTAAATATTACAAAGTAAAGGTTTCGGTTTCTAGCTTCTGAAACCGAAACCTTTCCGTCAATCTGATCAAACCACACCCATGTAATCCAGATGAAGCAGATTCAATTTTCAAATGTTACATTAAATTAATAATGACTGGGGATTTGTTCCCCTACTTTTGCAATCAATGAACATTTAATGAGAAATACTTGAGATCTGAAACACATTTTCAGAGGCTTTAAAGCCAGTGCGACTTCCTTTTCATTGATTAAAGCTGCCTTTTTATTTGAGCTGGTTAAATCAGTACCCAGTTCTGTAAAAAGACTGAGCAGGCTTGGTACCTGTCTGTAGGGACTGGGCCTTGTGTTCAGCCTCTTCTAACCTCGAGGACATGGAGTCCTGGCTCTCCTGGAGTTTCCTACAGACGCAGACAAGAAGGCAAGGAAAAAAAGAGAGGGAGCAGAAAGTCACAGTTAAGAGATACTGAGTCAGTAAATCCTGGTTTCACACTTTGTGGCAACTGCAACTATTCTCTGTTTTCCCACCATTTCTGAAGTGTTTTCCCCACTAAAAACCTCCCAACACAACCCACTCCTCATTAAGCAGCCCTATTAGGCAGGAATGTCTGGCCACTGGGGCACAGTGCACCCAGGGGGTGGGGGAGAGAGAGAGAGAGAGAGGAAGAGAGAGCAAGCGTTGAGTATGAGAAGGGGGAGGCAGTGACAGAAACCACAAGGATAAAATAGATTCATTCTTAGCATATAAAAAGTTGGGCTCTGCTGAGAAATTACCACTGTGTGTAAAAACATCAATAATATAGCACAAAGACGCTCTTTATGGCGCTCTTTGATGCCCCCCTTCTCAACCAATCTGTCTCTCCTGTCATCTCTATTTTTCTGCCCTCTACTTCATCCTTTCATCTCGCTCTCCCTCTCCTTCCCTCGCTCCTTGCAGGATAAACTGCATCAAAGGTGCCATCCATTTACTGCCCCTCTCAGACACAGGAAGTCAGCTCTCTGCAGACAGGAAGGGGCCTATAAAACACTGACGTACAGGAAATACAGTTGGACAATTGATCCTCTGCTGTATGTCTGAAAGGAGCGACGAGCTTTAACGTGGCTTCGCACAGTGAACGAGATGACTGACATGAAAGAAAACATGAAGACTGTGATGTGTGTTTAATGTACACACGCGTCATTAATCAACTTGAAGTGTCAGAGACTTTTCAGAATCAAGATCCTCTCAAGTGTCGTAATGACTTTGTCACAAACATTTTAGCAACACTTTGAAACTTTGATAATACAGCAAAGAGTTTTGCACTCTTTAACATATCCTGTCCAAACTAGTAATGTTGCAACAAAGAGATTGAATGCAGCATTAAAAACAATTCTCACTGATTAAAGGAGGTTATGTTTTAGTTTTGTCTTGTTATTTAGCAGGATTATGCAGACACTACTGGTCAGATTACCACCAAACTTCCTGGAAGGATGTGGTGTGGGTCAGGGAAGAACCCATTCAATTTTGGTGCACAACTCAATCAGAAAGTTAAATTTTGTATTTACTTTCTTTAACATTGTGTGTAAAGCGTTTTGCTAAATTTCCCTTTATTTGTCAGAGAATAATTCATGGATCTTAATAAAAAAATGAGGCATGTTTAGTAGACTGATATTTGTGTGCAATTTGGGGCAAATCCAAATACAACTGCAGATGTAGTGAATTTAAAAGTGGTTTCATGACTTTTGGACCTGATGTTCTATAAAATGAACTAGTGCAATAACCTGTCCAATAGAAACATTTATATTTTCAACTAAACTTTCTTTTAACAATTTCTCTTTGACAGGACATGCAGCTTGCCACCTTTATATTCCTGAGAAGTTTACCAGTATTTAAACTTTAACAGTTTTGAGTTAATATATAATTGTTACACTGTATGGGGATGTGTGGTGTAACACTGAAATATGCTCATTAACGCGGCCCTGGACACCCTCTCCATACTGTGCTGCTGCACGCTATGTATTGAATTTCTTCTAAATCTATTGGTTGAAAGGTTTCAGTTGTATTTCCTCTCCATGGTAGATTTTGAGTTATTGCATGTCCATCATAGCCTTTAACTCCTGCTCACCTGCAGTAAAAAATATGCTGCCTCTTAGTCCCCCAAGACTGCAGCAGCTAATCATGAGCTCACCATTTTAACTGTTTATTTATCCCTTTAAATCAAAATAGGAGCACGTAGTTATCCACGATGACTACATTTAAGACTGACAGGTCGATTCTCCAGCTGCACTTCACAAATTTAACTTGGCTTCACATGATAATTTAACAGGGTCAACTTCATATTAGTCTGGAGGAACTGAACAATGTAGGAGGAAAGGCGCCAAAGCCAGTTGTAAAGTGAAACAACATTATTGCTGCCTGCAACTTAGGCAATTAGTTTAATCGTCTTTATGTTGAATGGGTTCCTTCCTTGGAATGGACAGTATCAGAGTGACTACAGGAATTCTAGCCTTTGTATGAATTAATACGTCATTTCAGGAGTTAGAATTGATTTTTTCATGTTCCTAAAATATGAAGCAACAATTTTAAGCCTATTTATTACTGGAGGAGGTTGTATTTGAAAATCACACACTTCAATATACCTAAGAGAGAGGGTTGAAAAGGAACTTACGTATTATATCAAAGTGAATTTCTTTCGATTGATCAAAATAAAAAAAAGACACCTACGCATGATTTTTATCAATATATTCAGGTGGTAGAGTTTGTTCTGTTATGTGGTGCTGCAGCAGCAATTATTCTGAACAAAATGGCTGAAACATACTGTGGCACAGACGGAAACTAAAGCCTGTTGTTGATTCCCATCAAGGAATGAATTGCAAGCACCCACATGAGCAAAAAAAATGCTGACATTGTCTTATATGTTGGTTATTTCTCATTCATGCATTCATCTGCAACAGCAAAGCATCGCCAGAGAATGGGCTTCAATTTTCTGATTCAACAGATAACTATGAGAAAAAGCCAAACGATTATTATCTAAGAAGAAATGAAGTTGTAAATAGCTCCTGCTAAATAAAGTCTAAAAATCTTAAACTTGTGGTTCAAAGATTAAAATCAAAGCACTTCTGTCTGAGGGCACAATGACCCAAAGCTTTCAAATGGCAAAATAATGCAGAGGTTATTAGTTGAAACACAGTGACAGTAGAGCTCACAAAAACACACAGGGGGCAGACAGTTATACCTCTCCTTCTCTGCATAGTCGTTGTGTAGCTGGAGCTGCTTTTCTTGGGCCAGGTCCTCGGCTTGATTCTTCAGAGACTGCTCGTACTCTCGGATCTTCTCCTTCAGGGCCTTGATGGTGACCTCTGGAGGAGCAGTACGGGTATTGAGAGAGTAAGAAGAAGGGAAGAGTCAAAATACAGGAAATAAAAACATAGAAAGAACAGATATATAGAAGTTTCATATGTGTGATGAATGGCTGTGATGACGATGATGCTTTGACCTTTGCTTTAGGAAAAGGGTTTCATATCCCACATTCTTCCTCTGTCAGCACAGACGAAGCCCTCAGCCCCTATGGCTCCTGCCTAATCTTTACATCCACAGGCTGGTGTAGAATATTCAACGTTCACCAACGTTAGATTATGCTGTATTCATTAGGACTGCATTAGTGCTGAAACCCCATAACCTGCTGACGGCTGAGCTCTGTATGGGGCAGCCTGAAATAAATCTAACACATAACTGGGGTAATAAATAGACCTGTGGGTGTGTGTGTGTGCGCGCGTGTGTGTGTATGTGTCTCAGAGAAAGATATAAGTGAGTGAGACAATGATGAAGAGCATTGCTGCTCGCTGCCTTTGACTGAGGGCTCTTAGCACTTTGTGTGTGTGTGTGTGTGTGTCTGTGAGAGCATGTGTGTGTGATTTAAACTCCAGTCTCACTGCTCTGACACATAATCAATAGCGGAGAGTCCCCTCAGAGCCCTCTTACCCCTTAACTGCTTAACTGAACTTTAAACATTTAGGTTGCGGGGATCAATGGCCCCTGCACTCTTTGTATGTGTGTGTGTGCAAGTGTGCGGGCGGGTCCGTGTGTGTGTGTATAACAGGAGTGGGAGTTCCACGGTGTGTTTTGGGGTTTAAATATCCCCCATCTATTGAGGCTGGAAGGAGGGATAAAGGATGAGGGAACAGGAAAATCAATGGCAGAATGGAACCCTGCCGCTATCGAGCTGTTCCAATTAACTCTCACTGAGGAAAGGGGGGATTCCAAAACATTCCCCACTCGCTCACTCACTCCTCCTTTTCGACTGAAATTACACCACTTTTATTACCGCTTCTCACTTGTCTCTCTACCTTTGTCAGTTTTTCCATCTTTCTTTACCCTGAGGTAGCCTGTCGTTTTTTATTCATGAAACTGTGCTTCGTATTTTTTTCCCCCTGAAAACCTATTTGAAAATGTAAAACCGTGTACATTTTTTGTGTTTTTGAAAAATTTATAAGGCATTAAAATATGTTCAAATAAGGGCTCTCTCTTTGAAAAAGACTTAAGATATGTTTCTTTGACCTTATTATATATTTGCACTGAGAAGTTGTCTGCACACCATGAACATAAAGATCAAATGGTGAAATGAATCTTGAAGTACAGAAGCAAAAATGTGTCAGTTTTACATGAAAAGATTTTGCTGCTTTTTCAGATTAATGTTTTAAGTGTAGAAGTGTTACTCTCCACCTATTTATACATTATTACATCAGGTGTAGCTACGACACAAACTGGAAATATGTTGAGAACGATTTATTCTTTCTTGTCCAGTTTCATAGCCTTAATATTTTGCTTTATTCCTGCACACAACCATCCAACCATGTCACTTCAGGTCACTCTATGAATGCTCTCATCTTTTTTTGTTTTGGTCTTGTGTAAATGATCATAATGGTAAGAGAAAGGCCATATACGAGACTGAAATATTAAAATTTTGATGTGTGATTATCTGTGCGGCCTATATCCATGCCCTTGTCAAAGTCCCACAGTATAATCCCAAAAATGTCCGTGTGTGTCTGCACGTGTCCCCTCTCTAACCTTGGTTTTTGACCTCTGCAAACTCTTTGTTGTAGTCCTCCAGTGTCTCTCGAAGTTTGGTGTTCTCGGTCTCAATGTCGTGCATCCTCTGGAGCTTCAGCTGCAGCTGCTGAGCCAGCTCCAGCACAGGTACAGGATCTGGCAGAGACAGCACACACTACGTTAACACAGTGTAGCAGATTACACAAACAAGGGCTGCGAGGTGGCGTGGTGAGCTCGGAATAACTACATTCCAAGGCCCTGCGAGAGTGAGCGCTTGCCCTGGTAAAGTGTCCTTGAGCAAGGCAATGAATCTCTAACCGCTGCAGGAGAACTGTTCCGGAGCTCACCCTGACCTCTGACCTCCCTGTGGAGAAATACTGATTACTGCAAAGAACAAAAAATATACATATCACAGGTACTAGCACTGTTGTGATAAGGTGAGTTATATACAGAGCTGAGGCAGAGAACATGATACAGAACTAATAGCATCTGAGAGTGTCAGACAGATTAATGAACTATCAAAGGGTTCTGTAGGTAGTTTGACAGATATGTGCAGTAATTCAACCATAAACATTTCAAGATACATCCTCTTAAATATTTACACATTGTTTTAAAATCGGAGTTTAACATAGCGTGTGCTGTATGTGTATGTTTTTACAGTTTAAAAATGGCTGCAATCTTGTATTAGTGTCATCATTGATAATGACGTTTATCGTTCAACAAGAAAACATCCCATTCTGTACATGTCTTTATCACAAGCAAAATAAATAAAGGGCAATATGTTTTTACTAGGTTTTAATTGTTTTCAAAGAATGAACAGTATCGGCCAGGCTCTACTGTAGATACTCGCAAAAAACTTCACAGATTAGAAAGAGAAGAACAGAACAGAGATTTGATTTAAAACACACATCTCTGAAAGGTCATAGTTTGCTTTCACATTCTGTATCAACTACACTGTATCCATAAAGGCAACTGAATGACACACTATCAGCCTTTGTATCAACAAAGACTAGTGTTGGTTTATGAGATAAACTTTGGTTTTGTAGAGGGGAAAATGAATGTGTCACATGCTGACACAGCAAGAGAAATGAATAAGCGATAGCAAGAGAGTAACATAGATGAGACACATTAACAACAGAGATTACTGGGCTATGATCAGTTTAAGTGTTTTCTATGATTCTGCTTAAAAGCGAGAAAAAAGGGAAACATGGGAGCAGACAGATGGACAAAGTGGAGCTGTAAAACAGGCGAGGCAAGAGGTAAATAAGAGATTAAAGAAACAGAGGGAGAAGGAAGAAAGACAAGTTTCTGGAGGCATTTCACCAACATCTCTGTGAACACACAGCAGGGTTAACTGTCAGTGTGATGAAGAGAGCCCTGTCAGTCAGGCCAATCACATCTGATTGGTGCTCATGGGTGGCAGACTGGTGACAGGCAGCCAAGAGACGCAGGCGATGCTCATCAGCATGCCAGCTAAAAGAGCAGTTTTTGTGTGTGTGTGCGTGTTTATGTGTGTGTGTGCGTTGTACAGATAAGAGGAACTGACAGCTTACAGCTGGGGGTAAGGGCTGCGTGTGTGTGAATGTGTGTGTTTGTGCATGCATGTGTGTCTCATGTCTGACGCAGTTAGATATCTTAACTATGCTAATGAGAGATCAGCAGAGAACGATTGGGGAATTTCATGCTGATTCTGTGCTGTCAAGGTGACACACCATGCAGGGCTAAGCTCTCACACACACACAGAGACAAATAAACACCTTGTCACAAACACAAGTGCGCACTCACATAGATTCTCATATAAATTTATACAAGTACAAACAAACATTGAGGAACAATAAGCGTACACTCTGAATTTGGACTCCTATCTGCCTTTGTGCCCTTGAAAATCACATTTCTCTCCGTCTTATCAAAGCTTTGCCCTTCACATAGGCCCCTCTCCGAATCAACTGTACAGCTTGTTAAAAGCAGTTTGACTTGTGGGCAACTGGTGCTCAACGCTCTTGCCAGACACCTTTAATCTAAAGCAGAGCACACACTGGGCTGACTAACCAGGCCTTCAGCTGATAGAAAACAGAACAAAACACACTGTTTCCTCTTTCAAGACTGCTGCATTAGTCAGGCTGGTCTGTGTCTGTGTGCGTGTGTGCATCAGGCATTACATCATTGTCTCGCTGCAAGTTAAGAATAGCCCCGTCAGAGCTGGCGCTGACTTATTGGGAGCAGTACAATCCAAAGATATTACTGTAGGTCTATCCATGTGGGACTATGATGACCTCCTTACGCTATAGATGAACTCAACTCCTCTCCCGTTCCTACACGGCCCCTCCTCGGCTCCCATACAGCCGAAAACCTCCAACTAGTAGCACTGTGACTGTGTGTGTTCTGTAACACCCTGTGCTGCGTGTCCCTCCTCGGCCTCAGTGTGCTGAACGTGACTGCTCATGTGTGCACTTTGCAGCAGCCAATCGTGGGCGGACTTGTCATCCATATCAGGATGCACCTTCTGTTAAGACCCTCTAAAGGCTACACCAGTGGGGATGATCTCTTGGGGAACACATTAAGGCGTTGAACATGCCTGGATGCACAGTGAAGGAGCACCAGAGGGACAGTGTCATGCTTATTCGCTTCCCTTTTGGTGCTGTCTGCGTGGATAAAGGGGCCTCTTGATCACGTCTTTGGACTTGGGAGGTGTGGCGAGACAAACAAATAGGCAGACAATAATTTTATAAAACACAGTCTTACCTGGGACATCGATTATTTTCTTGTAGACATTCAAGAAGGCGGCCTCTGCTTCTTTACTTCTCTTACTCAAGGCATCGATCTGGGAGGAGGGGGGGAAAGTAATGGTTAATTGTCATGCGCACCAACCTCAGATCAGTGTCACATCCATAGATTCCAAAGGCAGACGCATTAATTTCACAGTAAGGGTAGTCTACATATCTGTCTATCCTCACTATGCATTGGTATGTTGCATGCGATCATGCCTGTCTTGACAGTGGCCGCGTTGGTGTTTCCTTCCCGTGAAGTCAGTTCAGCTGTTCAGCCGATGACGGATGCGTTTCGTTTGCTGCATGCCCGAGTCTGTCTGTCCTCGAGTGAGTGTTCCTTAGTCCGTTGGTCTGTGTGTCTGTGATTGTGTGTGTGTGTGATTGTGTGCGCGCCTGTGTGCGAATGCGTGTTCGTTTCCCCTCCAGCACGCTGACATCATTAAACAGCTGGCTCAGTCTTTCCAGCCACAGCAGGGGTAGATTATTCAGTCAGCTCTTAGCAGCAATACAGTGTGGATCCATTACTGATGCAGCCATTAACACAAGAGGGCACGGCATGCATTCCATCACCGATATTATTGAAATGGACAGCATTAGAACTGATCCATAAGAGATTAATTCTAAAATGGTACTGAAAGAACTTTTACAGTGTTTTCAATGCTGCAGCATGAGGCAGCGCTCTGGGCTGCAGTCCCTGTGTCACACTTCAATATGAGAAGCAGACAGAGTAGGCGAAACGCATCTGAAATCACATCTAAATCGAAGGAAACAGATGCCAAATAAAGACATTCAGATGGTGCTACTGTACTGGGCAGAGCTACAGCTGACTACTCTGGCTCACGCACTCAGACTAAACAGCCTTGTGTTTCTCTTCCAACTCCTCCAGCACATTTGCTGAGAGAAAAGGAATAAAGACAAAAGCCTATATAAGTCCAAATATAAAGTCTTCACATTCCCAGCCAAGCCAGTAGTGTAGTTGATGGGTGGTTTAGGGGTTCTTGCCACTGTAAACAGAGCGGGCTACATGTAATACTGCCTGGGCTCCTATGGGAACCTAATAAATCTCTTCACATGGCTTTGATTCATCTCTAGTTTTTTAGCCGCAAAACATCTGGCCCCGAGTAGGCTGGTGCCAGCAACCCCCCCTCCCCTCTGCGCTCCTTCTGTTGCTCAACGTCTTTCTCCTATTCTCTCTCTCTCTCGAATTCTGCTTCTTGTCACTTTCATGTTCTCTGACTCATATTTTTTTTTCTTTCCCTCAATCATTTTCAGTGTCAGTCTTTCTCACATGTCTCTCTGGCATGCTTAGGGCTCCCGTCTTGTTCTTCCTCTCCCTCACACACATACACAGGCTCACGCACACAAACGCACACGACTATATCTCATTCTCACATCATGCTGCATCATGTACCTTATCCTTTTCATGTGCTCTGTGACATTGAGTGATCGGATCCTCAAATGCAACGCCACTAATGGGAGATTACTGATGCTGAGTACTAATACCTCTCACACACCAACACCGAACCTGTTCATCTGTGTCCAAATGTGAATGTGTGTGCACATATATATATATATATATATATATATCAGCATATGTGAATTATGTAGTACCACAGCATTATAAAGAATAAAGAATAAAACACACACTCACAAACTGACGCAAAAAATGATGTGCCGATGGCAGCGAAGGAAGCCAGCTGCGTGACTGTACAATGACTGGGCCAAGGTCAGTGGTACAGCAGCTTTATATAGCCCAACATGGGAGGCAGGAAATAGACATTTAATGTAGGACACACCCTACAGTTAGAGGCAGGTTAACTGCAGGACCAGAGCCATTAGAAGACCACCCAGGATTTGCAAATACAACCCTGCTGTTCCAAACTTCAGCTCTTTCAACCAGTCCCAATGACATCTGCTATTACATGCTCCCCTGCCCCCATCCCACACACACCCAAACAAATGAAGTGACACAAATGATACCTCACCAGTATCAGTAGGTTACCGATGAGAAGTGCTTGCAATTGCAAAAGGTATCCCTGACACATCCACACACACAAACACATATGTACATACGTCAGCACCCTGTGCCACCATCACTCAGCACTGCCTCGTTCTCCTATCTAACCCATAGTGTGTGAAGGGCATCAGGCTGACCTGCGTGTGTGCATGTGCGTATGAGAGAGTGTGTGTGTGTGTGTGTGTGTGGCCCCAGTGGAGTCTGATAAGGCAAAGCTATGGGAAGCAGAGACTGAAGCCTTGGATAATGGAAAAGCTTATCAGATCGATGGACCAACAAGGAACACTGCATACATGCAATACACACACAGACACACACACACACACACACACAAATAACCGGTTTACCAAACTGAGGCCTCGTGGAAACAGTACTGTTATTGGTAATAATTATGACCCAAGGGCATCCACCTTTCAATGCCCAAGATCTAACAGAGTATCAAGACCTTCAAGTTCCTAGGCTAAAACTTTATTGTTCTTTCTAGGTTTCGCATTCACTTAGTAAAGATTCAAGCTCCTGGGTAAAACGTTTAAGGAGGAATTACTGTGGGACTTCAACAGGAAGACCCTCTGATTTCTAGTGCTGTCTTGTCCTTGATCAAAGCATCGAGGGGTAAGCAAACAAAGCCGGGCTAAAATTACACATTCTCAGAGCTACTCATGTTGTGGCATGCAAGCGTGCAGAATAGTCGACTGATTGATGGGCTGCTCTGAGACTGGCGCGGGTGTACAGTATTATCTCAATAATCATAAGATAATGTCTTTCTCAGTTCCGCGACCACCCACTAAGCGTCTCAGCGTGTTCTGGTGTGCACGCCGTCGAGGTGTGTCAACACAAGGATGGTGGAAACAGCTGACAAAGCCCCAATTATACTGCTGCCGTTTCTATTCTCTAAATAGACTGTGGATCATCAGCAGAACATGGTGGAACCACTATAAATTACAGCATTTTTACATAACCACTGGCTGTGGTTGCTGCTCTAACACAAGAATATGGAAACTAACCCAGTGTTAAACTGTAATAGTCTATGGCCAGTAGCAAAACAGCCCTGTCACTATCTATTGAGATGATTTGGTTTGTGCACATTTGTGTGCTTCCATGTGTGTGTGCTAGGGAAGGGATATTATGAGGCTGAATGTCCACCCACTACCAACCCCAAATAATGCCCCAGTCTAAACCGGTCGCTTCCACTCCTACCCTCTGACTTTCACATATGGGAGTGAACTGGAAATGCATGGCTGCCAGTAAGGAGGAGTCATGATGGAAATAGGCCAAAATGATGGAGGAGGAGATAGAGAGGAACAGTGGGAGTATGATATATAGCGCGCGCACACACACACACACACACACACACACACACACACACACACACACACACACACACACACACACACACACACACACACACACACACACACACACACACACACACACACACACACACGAAAGTCACCTCTTATAAGTTAAGGTACATAAAAACTTAGGGTGCGACATTACATTGAATGTGAATAAATGTGCCACATATAACAAAAGTGTCTCATGATTCAGGAAAAAACAAAACTAACCCTACCGAATAATGCAGACAAAGTCAGAGGAAATAGCATTTGGTGAGTTGTGACTGGCTAGAGCCAGGGTTTTGTGGTGCCTTTTTTTGCAGGATGCAATTTAAACACACCCTCGGGCTGCAGGACTTCATGAATAGGACAGAAAATCAAGAGCAGAGCAGAGCGAAGAAAAGATGGAGAGGAAAGAGGGGAAATGAGATAGTGGCAAGAGAACAGGGGATGGTGAAGAAAAGAGAGGAAGGAAAGGGAGAGAGAGAGTGATGACAATTCAAGAGGAAAGATGAAAGTGGTAAAAGGAGAGATGGGCCCTGAGAGATGGCCTTTACAAAATGCATTGTCTCAATGCTGTGCTGGGGCATGTACAGTATGTTTATCAGTATTTCAATATGAATTCGCTATAAGACACTCACCTCTCCTTGGAAGCTCTTGAGCAAGGGGGCGACCTGTTTCCGTAAATCCTACAAAATAAAGAGGAGAACAGGTTAGTCAGTCTCATGAGATAATCAACTAATCAATTTTAATCCCATTTCAATCCTAACTAGAAAGGAACATGTGGAAGTGATGTTTACAAGCATTGACAACTTAATGAGTTTTATGCGAGTAGACAAATACTGTAAGAGACTCATTATTTTCTACTAGAGACCATTCTTGCCACTGCCAATGAATTAAGAGTAGTGCGTGAGTGAGTGATGAACATGAGGGTAGGGAGGAGGACAGGTTTGTACCCTGAGGTTCTCTGGCGGACTGCGTTTCTCATTAGAACAGGTGCAGCACCACCTGGGCCACCCAGAGGCACCATTAGCGCGTGCGAGACAGAGAGTAGATGAGCCACAGCGTAGGCCTACGGTTGATGCAAATTGTCCCGTCGCACTTTTTTTTTTACTGTAAAGCAAATGCTTTTCATCCTGCGAGTCCCATTGCATGACTTTCCAGTACGAGTCAACGGATTCCGATTAGATAGCCAGTTGAGTATGTATCAAGGGAACATGCAAATCACCGTGCTGTTAGCTGAGCCTACATCCTGACAAACTGAACTGGAGCGTACGGTAAAAAGCACAGCAGAATAGGACATTCTGTACAGGAACATCTGATTTGCACAGTTTGTGGACACACACATACTGACAAAACTGCCTAATGAAGATGTGAAGTGGGGCAAGTATAGATGTGTGCTTGGGAGACTCTGCGCCTTTTTAGAAATCTGTCTAAAAGCATAAGTGATGCAAGAGGGAGTGTGCGTCCCAAGCTGATCTGGGACCAGTGTCTGGGCTTGGCCTAATCCCAGGTTGGTCCAGACAGGCCGCTTGTCTGGGGCTGAGGACAGGTCATGACCTCAGGGACCCTGCTCCATTGTTACCTCATCAGGGGTCGTTGTGGCTGTTTGTCTGGGCCAATTCAATATTCCCCTGCCACGGATAATGACCTCCACCCTGCCCCCTCCCCTTTCTCTCTCTCTCTCTCTCTCCCTCTCTCTCAATGTGTCAGTTCTGTCATTTGCATTGGATTTAGATTACATCCTTCTTTTCCATTTCAAATTTCAGTTTCTTTTAGGTTAGATCACCTGCATTACTTACTGTTTGGATGAATAAAAGTATTTTCAGCTTGTACTTTCATATTATTTCGCTTCAGTTCAGGTTCCATTGTCTTGTCCGAATCAAGCAAAACGGTGCTCAAACATATCTGCATCAGTCCACATTAGCGTCCACGACCACTTTCATTTTACTCTTTCCTACCTAGTGTGTTATTTTCACTGTGGCTTTAAATTCGTGTAAATATTTATGTATATACTGTGACCAGAAAGAAAGAGAAACCTCTGTATAATGTAATGCAGTCTAGTCTAGAAGTGCTCCAATAATTACAACCTTTGTTCACATCATAATCCTCTACTTTTGTTGAAGCTGTGTCTGCACGAGGAGCCAACTCAACACAACCATCAGTTAGAAGTTTCTGTATTAATCTTGTTGAATTTCTTTAGCTGAGTTAATTGAATTCCTGCTGTTATTTGAGATTAGATGTTGATCTCTGCAACTTAAATTGTTGTGCTAAGTTTTGGCATCAACTAAATACTGCAGAAGGCTCCACATTCAAGTACACACGCCGGACACACAAAAACAAACAGATTCAAATAACATGTAGAGGCAGGCTACTCCTTTTGCTGAATACCCAAGCACTGAACCCCTTTGCCCCCTCCACTTCCAAAGATTTATGACCATATAACATAACAATGCACACAGACACCATGGTCAGTGTGTGTGTGTGTGTGTGTGTGTGTGTGTGTGTGTGTGCGCAGTGAGGGGAGTGGAGGGGGCCAGGCAGCAGGAGATGGATGGCTGGTGTGTGAGCTGCCGGCAGACAGCAGACAGGCCAGCCCAAGGAATCCTCCGGGGAGTATGGAACTCACATTTGCTGTCTGTCTACCCTGCAGCTAAACACAAACGTGTGTATGTGCATGCGTGTGCACACACATGAGCACACACACAAAGTTGTTTTACTACCACTGCCGCTGGCTAGCAATCTTTGGGACATTTTACCACCATTCCCACCCATGTCTTTATAACATTGTAGTAGAGGAGTCTTGACTAACTAAAAGGAAATTATGAAGTGGATGAATAATTCAGGCAACTTAGGAAGCACAGTGAGAGGTAGTCTCCAAAAAAAAATCAACAGTGTGTCAGTACTAATGAATTATGAAAACTTTGTTTTCACGCTGCATTTCTTTGCACTACTTTCAAAATGCTACAAAAGCCTGTGTGTGTGTGTGTGTGTGTGTGTGTGTGTGTGTGTGTGTGTGTGTGTGTGCGCGTGCATGTGTGTTATTATTCAGACCATGAGTGCAGTTCACGCCGAGTACAGCTCAGCAGACTAGACACAGTCAACGTGGGCTGGTCTCCTGGTTGTTGAATAATGGATCAGAGACGGACTCCCGCTCAGCCTAATGCAGTCTGATCTGATGTGACTGTGATCTCCGCTGACTGGTGCGGACCTCAGAGAACTGACAGCCCGCTCTATAGGCCGGTCAACCACACACACGCAGCCACGCACGAGATGGCAAATGCCGCTACGCAAATGCACACGAGACGATCGGGGCATTATTAATCAAACGCGGAACATCACACGTTATGAATCAATCTATTTGGTAGGCAGCCTTGATGCTTATCCACTTCCAAAACACCAGAGTTTTTAGTGCCGATTCCTATTGAGCCTGTTACAGCCCTGTAATGAATCCTGTCGCTCATCTGGCCTGGCTTGGATTCCTCCTCCACATACCAGGGAGATGCCAGGGGCCACACAGACGCCAGAGGAGCCTTCCTAAATCACAGCCTTGTTACACTGATGAATGTGTGTGTCCCGTTCTGTGATCTAGGCTATCTGCCTCTGTGTGTTTGTGTGTGCGCCTCTGCGTCTGCATGTTTTCTTTGTGTGCATGTTCTCTCTCCTTCTCTCTGCCTCTGTGTGCTTCTACACCTCAGTGTCTGACTTGCCTCCCTGTGCGTGCTGCCAGTTATGTGGTTATACTTGAAAATTAGATTAGAGATGAATGCGCAGGGTAAAGTGAAATTAGCGTCTTTTGTATGCAGGTACAGTTTCCTCGGGTGTATATTCCTCTGCACCGGGTGGGCTACATGATGGAGTCAATAGTCACAATGCTCGTCCTGTGGTAACTACAATAGGCCTACTGTCAACTCCACCGAGATGACAATTTTCTATCCACTGTCTACTACACTCATACATAATTCATACTACCATCAATAATTCACCATGGTGACATTACCAATAATAACACAACAATACTTTGTTTTCACTGTGTGGTTTGAAACACGTTGCCTTGGTAACAGAGATGAAACAAATATTCCCAGGAGGAGTGATGGGAACACAGGAAGAGGACAGAATTCCCTCCTGATCCCTCTTAGTAGTGTTGTCACACTCTCTCTCCCTTATTTTCTCTCTCTCCCTTATTTTCTCTCTCTCTCTCTCTCTCTCTCTCACACACACTCATACTCGCATACAAACTCACGGACCACACTTTCTGCACGCATAAAAAACTAGGTCAGATAATACAAACTCCTGAGGGGTTTTCTGTTTTGTCTCTTTAGGATTTCAGGGAAACTAATGGAGAGACTATTTTTGGGAGCCAAGCCCGCATCTCTGCGCAGTCTACTCCTCCCCTGCTTTCTCAGTAAATAATCATGGCTGCAGTTATAAGGAGGAGAACAGACACAAGAGAAACACTGAGGCAAATGTGATTATCAAAAGAACTGCAGGATATATATGCGTGTTTGTGTGTCGGTGCGTGTCTGTGAACATCTGATTTTCTCACCTCTGGTGTGTTCTTCTTGAACTCGCGGCTCAGGTCGATCAGCTTCTTCCTGGACTGTTCACTCTCGTCCTGTCTGTTGGCAAGCTGTGTGGCGGTGGCGTCTAGTTCTTTCTGGAACACAAACGCAACTTTCTTTTAGTTTGCTAAGGAGAGAACATTTTTATCATTGCTGTCATTATAATCAGCATTACTGTCATCACTTAGCATAAAAAAAGACAGCAGACTCCTTGACCCATCTGGCGTGCTGCAGACTACCCAGCTTGCCTCAGCTGAACCCGACCAGTATGTTGCAGCAGCAGACGCAGGGAACAGAACCACAACACTAATATCCCGCCAAGGAAAACCTGTCTACACCAGTAGTTTGATCTGCTACCAGCACAGGCAATATGTGAGCCATTCAGCCTGTCAGTCAATCAGTTGCCACAGTATCGGACATGACACCGTCTGTAGCAATAGACTGTTACGCGCACAGCTCACAACAATTATTGACTGTCTGCACCCGATGACCCCTCCCCAACATAACAACAACAGCACAATTATCAAAAACAGCAAGGTTGTCAAGGCTGACGGAGGGCCCTCCTTAATCCATTTTGCATTGTTATTAACAGCTATTTATGAGACTAGTTCCAGATGATGAGCCAAGTGCTGACATTAACAAGATATTCAGGCCTTGTAAAGATTGTATCTCGTTCTGCTGAGTGTGTGAACACTGCTGGATTATGTTTCTGTTGGATTCTTCTCCTCTGTCACTAGCGCTGGCTCCAGTTGCCGCTGTAGTCCCATGCAGGAGCTTTAATCAGTTTATTTTTATGCAAACCAGCTGAACCGACTGAAGTTCCAGCTTCTGGGCAAATTAAAAAGAAGCATACATCAGCAACCTGTGCCGATAGCATCACAGTGTTAAATTCAACTGTGCATCAGTCATAAGTTATATGACAATGTGATTAAAGTAATATGTTTGTTTATAAAACAGAGAAATGCAGCCAAGTGCTTTTGTCGCTGCACTTATTTAATGCTGAGTCGAGGTCAGCAAGATAAAGGAGATCAAATGTCATGAAAGGGGTTTGGGAAAATGCACACGGCTCATATTGTGTCTGTTCATTAGAAAGTTTGTGTATTTTGGGGTGACAATGAGAGGACACATGGCAGACTTCATCTCAAGGAAAAATTTCAACAGTTCCAATATGGCAACATCTTGGATTTGAAGCCAATGTGAAATGTTTTCTCTCACTTGACCAGGTAATTGTGGTGCTGCTTACTCTCTGCTGCACCTTCTTATTACCATCACCAAGGAGGTTATGGTTTCGTTTTGATCTGTTTATTAGTTAGCAGGATGCAAAAACTGCAGGGCAGATTGCCAGGAAATTGCCCGGAAAGGATGCGGTATGGCTCATGAAAGTGCCCATTAGGGGGAGGATGCAGAATTTATTTTCCATTTTCTTTCAAATTGCAATACAGGGCATTTTAAAACTTTTTTTTTTATTCCCAGAGAATAATAATTCATGAATCTTGATAAAAAAAGATGTTATGGAGACTAATGTATTATTAGTGCCACCTTTCGAACTGTAGTCACCAAGTTTTAATTCATGGACTCATGAAAGATGTCGTTATATACCACTTGGAGGTGTCAACTGAGTCAACACCTAGTGGTACATTTCGGTATACCCTTAAGTTCCAGTGTTGGTTTGGGTGGGTTTTTTTTTTACTGGCCAAACCCAATCTGCCACGCTTACTTCTTTTTTTGTACTCTCCACAGATCAGCCACTCACATACTCAGCCAGCGTTTTCTTCTCCTCCAGTTAAAATCGCTCTCTTCTCCCTTTACTCCACCTCCCCCTTTTCCTCTCCTCCCTCCCATCCACCTCCTGTGAGGCCGCCCACCCCTGAGAGTGATTAAACGCTGCTGAAGGGCCGTTATGCTAACTAACACACTAATCATTTAATACACACATTACCACAGGGGCCCTTGTGGCTCAGTCTGCTGACAAGGTCCCAAAACACACGCACGCACACATGCCCACCCCCTTCAATTCCCCCCACACCCCTCAACACACACAAGAAAATACAACCCTCTAAAGAAATAGTGTGATCAAGAACTAATTAGGAGATTTCTCCCCCCCATCAGCATTAAGTTGAATTCCCTGACCAGCCGTGATCTCGTTTTATCCACAAACCATAAAGAAATATAACAAATGGACTTGATTGACTGTTCTCTGCAATGGATTTTATGCAGCAGTACAGGATGTTTGAAAAAAAAAAAAAAAAAAGAGGCTCACTTGCTTACATGCCATCTTGCTCTCGCTGCCCACAGAGCAGTTGATGTAGCAGCCTGTCTGCCCATGGCCATGGAGCAGCTGCACTATCTGTTAGTGAATTCGAGCGTGCGCAGAAGCTTGTGCAACGCTTGATGAAAGGAGGGACCTAATAAATTTTAATCATGTTAAATTAATTGTCAAAAGAATGAATGCTCTAGTTCATGAATAGAGGTGTAATTATTATATTGGTAAAGATTAGCTACAGAACAAGACACAGTATATTTGAAACCAAATATTAACATCAAATTGGCAGCTATTCACAATATGGCACATTGGGCCTTGAGCCTTTCCTTTCAGGGTGGTGGCACCATCACCAAAATCATTTTAATGTCAACAACTCAGTGGAACCCTTCAGTTTAATGCATGATCTGAATCCAGGTTGCATCAACAGCAACCAGGGTTAATTTAGATATATCCCAAAACTATTAAGAGAAGATGCCGTTAATAATTCGAGCCAGGCCATTAAACATGAGGAATAAAATCTGAAAATACAGAAACTCCCTCTGAGAACATGATCTAATTCACTGTATAACTAAAATACCATGGATGGCCCATACAGTACATGCTTTTGATTACGTAGTGCATATGTTACACACCTTAGGACACAATTAAGTGCATCAACTTCAAGATCATTAATAATAAATACACCGAAATGAAGCATGGTTTGCATTACAGTGTCTGCACCAACTACAGCCACCAGAGCCACTAAAACACTTTAATCTCTTTTTTTTTTTACGATTTTCTCAGCTGTGGCTTTTATAGAAATGTGGATAAAACTGATCAGAACACTATTACATTACAAACATTTATGATAGTAGTAACTTTAAAGCTGTTATTATTAATTTGAAATAAATCAACATGGAAAACTTTCTATCTTTATTCAATTTACCAGAATATGTATCAATATGGAAATAAGCCCACACAAACTTCAGGTAAACAGTCAACTTCAGTGATTAGAAATTAATTAATAAGACATTTTGAGCAAAACTGAACTCACAACAGCCTCCAACTGGGGTTCTGCATTAGGAGGTCATGTGCCAATCCCTGACGCCCTTGATTCTATCCAATCCCTTTCCAATACCCTGCTCATATCCCAATGTGTTACCAAATCCCCATTCCGGAAAAAAAAATAAAAAATCTGCTAAGCTAAATAAACACATCACACATGAAAGAGGATTGATTCAATGCCAAGTGGGCAAGTAATTATGGGCATGGTCTCAGTAAAAAAGGACCCTCAGACCCAGTCAGGTTTTGACTATGCAGCAAACTCTCTTCCCACATAAGCAGACACAGGCAGACTTTACACTCATCTTGCTGATGGAGCGTAACATCCCAAAGTGCACAAGCTCTGCCGCCTGCCCTTTGTTCACACACACATCAAATCTAACTGACCATTAAGACACAAATGCTATTCTGATTTTAAGCCACAATATATTATTACACATGATTTAGTTGTCATATTTTAGTGGCGTGAGCAGAATAGTGAACAAATGAAAAATAGACGTTTGGGTGTTTGCTCTGCTGAATGCCATTTTTGTAGATTGTGGGTTTTTAGCTAAATAAAAAACTGTGGTGAGTTGACATGGCTACAAAGTTGCCGTCAGCTAAAAAACACTGAAGGTGTCCTTTTTCTCCTTCTGCTTCAGTTCTTTGTTTCCACAAACTAAAACACACTGATGCAGAAAATGTGTTTGTTTAATGGCAAATTAAAGTTTTTTTTCCAGCTTATAAAAACAAAGTTGGCCTTACAGGGTGTTTGACACAGGCTATTTTCTAAGCAACCATTTTTTCAGGGGACAAACTGTCCACTGTGGCATTTCACTTCTTTGATTCCAAATGATCTTTTTGTGATGTCCTTGATCTTGATTGTGATTTTTTTGTTTTCTTAGTATGTCCTCCTTTGTAATGACCAATTTAAAAAGGGGAATGGATATAATCAGCATTCACTCCCAGGTCAAGTGACTATGCAATGAACAAACACGACTTAGTGTGGGGAGAAAAACAGAAAGGCAAACTCCTCTACTGGTAAGGGAACGGATTCAATCACCTTTGTTCATCAAGTTTAACCACTGATTTTGGCATAAAGGAGGCATATCATTGCCCTTTTTCCCCCAAGTTGATATTCTCAAATTAGTAATACTTAAAATAAGTTGATTATTACTCTAATATGAGACTCTACTACATCAATATTAATTGCTAAACCCTGATAAAGATAACCATTGGAGCCGATTGATTGAATCCCCAAGCACCCACATTACAGCTGATATTTCTGTGGTGACTAAATATTGCAGGTAACTAGATTAATAGACGGCTAAACAGAAAGAAGGAGACCTTTCATTTTTATAGTTATCTCAATTGTAACATCTGTCACTATCACTCTATGTCATGACAGTGAATGCAAACTGCAAGACTATGTGCGGATTGGGTAGTTAAAAGGATTGTTCAAGTCAGCAGTGCAAATATGGCGACAGAATACTGGATTAGATAAATACAAAAAATGTCTATTTAATGTCACACATTTTGAACTGAATTTCTCATTTGGTGTCCCGGTGTTTCTTTGGATATTAGTAAAAAAAAAAAAAGCACCCACTAGAAGCTTGTCAGTTTTACTCTTTTGTTGGCTTCATCAATCTCCAAGCTTTTGGAGTTGAACACTGTTAACATTAAACAAAACTGCTCCACAGCGGTTGAAGCCATCTGGCATACCGCTGGGATTTTCTTTCTATCATGTCCCATCATTAATGATTGACATCATGCTAGTCTGATAAATCATACAAATTAACATGTTTGACAAGCAGCCAAAACAAGCGAGAAACTCTAATTAAAAAATATACGCATGCTGCAAAAGGGTGTCTATGTTTTGCACTGTATGACTAATGTAATGACAAGAAACTCGTGTCCACTCTGTTTGGGCCTTAGGGCACAGTCTGTGAGGTGGACACACACCGACTCTCGTTGGCAACATTTAGAGATGTTTTACTTTTCTGATCTGAAAGCGGTTTAATTTACTGGCAAATTAATTAATTAAATCGCTTACATTAACTCCAGCACTACTTTTACATCTGTCTATGGGTGGTTATGACTGCACTGTCTAGTTAAACAGAGGATGGAATATGGTGTGTGCAGGGGAGCATTAAGTGGGCTGTAATGTCTGTGTGATTGCTGTAACAGCTCTGCTTAGCTTGGCTGGACTGGCCCACAGCAGCAGTCCCTGTCCTGGTTCATTTGGTCGTCTGGTCAGCTGTAAAGACGATTGGAACAGATTGCCAACAGTCCCTAGAGAGACTTCAACACCGACTTGGCCAAGAAGCCTCCCGCGCACTGCTCCACACGCGTGTGCTCTCACATGAATGCACTCACAGGCCGCGGCATTAACTGGGGGAGCCCAGTCTTTCCACATTCTTTTGAACTCGGTTTCAAAAGAGGAAGTCTGCTAACATGTTCGCCCAGTGAAATTTGGCATGGGGAGCAATGTTTGCAGCTACGAGGAGAGGCCGGGCCAAACGGAGATGAGTATCTCTCCGTCCCAACACTGTGGTAATAATACTAATCACCGATAACAGTCACGGGTAAACAAATCTTATTACCACTGGCCGTCAGACCCAAGGTGTACGGTGTGTTTGTGTGTGTTCGTCTCTCCTAATGAAATTCCTTCCACTCGTCTGCCAGCGGAGAGAGAGGCCTTCTATCTGACTAATTCTCTCTAATTACTCTAATGAGCCACAGGTGATGATACAGTGAGACTGATTAATTAAATGGGAGGCACCAATCAGGCATGTCTGATTATGCCAATCATATCGACTACAGACTAAATGAGATAACAGGAGACAGACGCACTTTAATTGAGGTATCAAAACTTCATGGAATTCTTTATGCCCTCACGCTCCACCGATGCCGAGACAGATAGGCTGGTGGAATGACAACAAAGTTATTGTTATGTACACAGTATGATGTCAATCTGCAGCTGCCGTCTGCACTGCCACGGTGACCAGGAGTGCACATCGAGCACAGAACACCACACAAGGGATTCGCTTCAGATCTCATTCCCCGCAGAATAATTGGGACTGTAACTGCTAGAAACACTTTGTTTACTCCAAGTCTGCAGCCACACATGCCAAGTAGTCTGCCACTACTCCTTCAGTCCAAACACAACCCAGGTTAACTGCTCAACATTTGGTGTATGTTTTACACATTAATCTAATGGGAGTACTGCTCCTGAACACAAGCCAGGCATAGAACGAGAAGTACAAATATACATTCACTGCTTCTCCGTCACACTAACAGCGTGTTAGTCACACTACAGAAGAGGCTAATATTTTAAAACAAAACTTCTCTGTGTTCATTACAAGGTGAGATTCTGTTTACAGCCAGTGTATCTGGCAGAGATGTGTAAGAAATGAGGATTTCTGTCCTGCCAGTGCAGTCGGTAATCTTTTCTTTTATCTCTGACATGTCTGAGGCTGTTATGTGGTTATGATAGTAAACAGTAAAGGCGTCTGGAAAGATGTCTTATCTGAAATCTACGAGTTCTATCTTTTAAACTCCCCCTCTATATTCCCTCGCAGCGTTCCAACCCCCTATGTGGCCGACTCTTCTGTACGCCAAACCTACTGTGTGGGGGTGGAGTCATGGTGTGGCGGCTCAGTCAGGAGCAACAGCTACGCTTGCTACAACGACATGGTACATGATCACAGATCACAGGCACGCCCCCTCAAAACACAGCACAACAGCAGCACAGATAAGAGACTACAATACTAGCTGCTTGTCTGCCTTCCTACCTTCGACAAAGCGAGGGCAGAACTTTTACATGTGCCAGCAAACAAGCTTTTACAAACCACACAGGATTTGAAGACGCAAGTCACATCCTTCTGAATCCCCCGCTTTTACTTTTTCCTCAAAGCCACAAAGTTTTCTTTACCACAAGCTAACACGATAGTTTCACTGTGACAACTGAGGTTTGAGCACTTTTTTTGTGTGCACACCATTTGTGCAACTGTGTGTGCATCTGTGTTTGTGTGCAGAGCAGTTGAGGGCGGGGGTCAGCCTACCACTCTCCACAGTCTAACAAGATGCTTGTGGTCCCTGAGCGTTTTGCTCCTTTTTTTTTTAACACAGATCCATATCTACCAACAGCACAGGAGCTGTCAAGACTCACCTCACTGACGCTGACGCAAGCCTGGATCAAAAACAGCCTTTTTACACCACAGCCTCGTTCGTATTGATCCATGTTTCTCTGCCGAGAGACTGGTTGTTGTTTTATCTCCCCAACATCCAAGCCTTAACTCTCCTGAAGCTTACTGAGAGCTAGTCATTATTTTGCCTGACCTATTGTCTGACAAAGGGTTTCAGAGGCCAGGGCTGGGCCTAAATACAAATATAATGAGACTAAGACTGTTGCTGGCATGGAGGAAGTGCAGCTCACTTGGTCTCATTTTGTTGAGTTCGAGTTTAGCTGGAGGCCTGTGTCACAAAGGGTGAGTGGTGTGGAGTGTGCAATGGGAGGAGAGGGGTATGGCGATATGCTAGGGTGTAATGCATTGGTGAAAGGGCAAGATTTTTCATCCCTGCGTTTACAGGGTGGAACGGCTAGGATATTGAGATCTGAGATAGGATCAGAGGGTAGTGAGCTGTTTCAGCTACGATAAAGGCCACGCATTACAAACAGAGCACAGATACAGAGAGAGGGAGACGGAGAGAGAGACCCAGAGATACAGGGAGAGAGAGAGAGAGAGGCGAGAGACTATCACACCTCTCATCCCTGAATTAATGCCTCCATTCTGCCAGGAAGCTATTCTGTGCCAGTGAGAGGAGATTGGGGAGGGGATGAGTGCACAGATACGGACTAAAAAATGGAAACTGCGATCATGGAGAGGGGCGATAGGGATTAATCAAGTCTGGAAGACGAGTGAGACTCTCCAGGCCCAAAGCGCATACACAAGGCTGTGGCCCAAGGACTCCGACAAGCAATTGTACAATACAACATTGCCACTATTAAGTTTATGACATCAGATGCACATATAAGTAACTATAGGTGGATAATGGCAGTCACAGATGCAGGCTGGCAATTTTGTAATGTTGAAGACATCACACTCACATTAAGCTTAAAATTAACCTCTATGAACCCTTAACAATAGAGCAAGTTGTACTGAGGTTTGATCAGTTCTCAATTTGTTGCCCTATTTGATTTGCTGGACTCTACGCAGACATGCATTTAAGCTTCATGCTCTTGGCACAGTGACAGGACACTAAAAAAGTGTGCATCACTCTCATGTGCCTCTGGTTCATTAAATCCCAGCTCCGCATGATGCCCCTTTTTCCACATTTTAATTTAGCTCCGTCTATCTGTTTTGTTCCAGTAATTTTCTAGACGCCTGATGATGACACATCAGCATGAGTCGTGCCATAGCCTATAAAAGCAGCGCATTGACTTCGACACATAAATTAACAACGTAAATCAAAATGCCCCATTAGGTTAGATATATCCAGACTGTTTAATGTGTCCAGGACATGCTGTCACTATTTTCTAGCATGGCCTTGCCTTCTGACTGAGTTTGACACCCACGGTCTATATGATCAACGTCAACAGTGCAGGGCCCGGGGCTAAGTCTTACTCAGCCTTTATGAGTAAGAGTTTTCTGCTCTGCTTGCACGATTTTTGAGAGGAAAGGCAGAGAAACACAGTGAGAGGGGGAGAATGAGCATAGCTAATCCTTACAGTAATGACAGAATAATTAGCTTACGTTAGGCTAAGTAATGGGTTGTAATTATATCATTTATTCTGTGTTGAGAGAATGTGATATAAAGCCTGCACAATGAAGGAAGAGGAATTGAGCTTGGTGGGAAGTAGGATGGCGCATGTGTAAGAGCTCCGGCTCTTTCTATTGATTGATCCAAACATCAAACGAACCACTAGAGTAATGGGGGGAGTGAAGGACAGCTAAAAGCTATTTGGAGCCTTCAATGCATAAAAGACTTGACCTGTTCCACACAGCCTACATATCAAAACCATCAAACAGCAATCAATAGACCAAAGCGGTCAACTCAACAAACCGTCACCCTACTAAAACATCAAACCCCCTGCCCAAGCGTCAGATGATAGGCTACACTCAGCTTATCCATTACCATCAGATAAAGAGGAGATAAAACACAGAGCCTAATCCTTTCATGTGTCGTGACAGCCACAGCAGCCTCCAAGGCATTCCTTCAGTCTGGCTCTCAAATAGTTTTATGGCGGAAGGCAGCCATTCAGTCAGTTAGCCAGCCAGCCAGTCAGGGCTGTTCTGGTCTGTTTGTCTTATTTCACAGTTTACACGCTGTTTTATAGGTAGTTATTATGGTCACCATGGTGATGCCATACGTTTTATGGTCTTTTGGTCTAAGGGCAGAGTGTAATAAATGAAAAAAACATACACACATGAAAACAAAGACTCACTAAACACACTCCTGCTGTGGAAAGGTCTCCTCTCCCTCCCTTCCTCCCTCCCTCACACTTTATCAGTCTCGCCAAATGCCTATCTCCCCACTTTCTGCTTCATGTGAAACATGGATAGGCTAATGTAGAATTGTCCTTTCTCATTCCACATCTGGAGCTGATCAGAGGGCCTCCTGGAAGTTAAGGCCTCTGGGCCTATTAATAACCATACCGCTGAACTCAGGGTCAGACAGCAGTCAGCGGATGAGCCTGTGTCTACTAAACACACATTCCCCTCCCCCTTTCTCAAGAGGACAACTCTCACTTTTAAAAACGGAGATGGCAAGCTACAGAGCTTAGCAAGGTACATCCAGTTTATTCTTTTAAACTGGGCCATTCAAAAGACAGCAGGAGCACACAATATGTAAGCATAAACTTTTAAGTTTGAAACTTTTTAAATTAAAATTTGGTCATCCTTTAAAAATAAAACAAATATCTAAGCAGAGACAAACACCCTTGTCTACTTATGAGACAATTTGCTTTCTTAAGTTGTTGTTTTTTCCCCCTTCTTTCCATGTAAAAACAAGTTCAAGTTCAAGGAGGCTAGACCTGTTAAAGGCAAGGCAGATGGTGAAGTCATCATCTGTTAGCTCTAAAGGTTAGACCAGTCAGACAGCCTGGGTCATACAGGGGTCTGCAGTGTCAGACCACCTCTGAACCCTGGCTCCAGTCAGACAGCTGCTCAGGTCAAAGATCAGGGAGAGGTTAAGATGCCGTCTGAGGACGCTCAATGAATTTAACAGATACAGGTCTGCGTCATTTGTATACAATGCCCCATGTTTCTCTGGACAAAGCCATGGAGCTGCTAGTATTTCACTTTTACATTCGGCAAAGCTTGTGCAGCTATTACAGCAGGACACTTATAGTCAAAACCATTTAATCTGATTTCCAGTATAATTTAAATTAGTGTGGTAAGCGCTGCAGTGACTTCCAACTTTGTCTGACTGAGCAAAGTTTTACCAACCTACGACATAAAGCTAAATCAGTGAATACCATACTAAAGGGAGAAGAATTTGTTAAGCATAACCCACCCCCATCCAACATGCACGCACCTGTGAATACAGGGTAGTTGAATCATCATAATCGGCGGTAGTTTTCTGCTGAGCCCAGCCGGCAGTCTGTGTTATTTTTAGAGGGCTGACACAGAAGCAGGCCGTCCATTTACTCTGTGAGCTGGCAGCAGGACCATCACAGCTCTGGTTGCTTTTAAACTACCAAAATGGGAATGAGCTCAACATAAACACTGCGAAGGTGTGGGCACTTACAGAAATGAAGTTAGCTGCGATTCAGAGCCATTACAATTCCATTACTTTAACATTAGGCTCCTTATAACACAAGGTGCTGTATTAAAATGCCAAATCCACGCAGAGTTACTGACTAGCCAATGAACAAAGGCTAGAAAATCAATAGAATTCTTTGGCTAATCTAACAGCTGTAAACCGGTGGTGGCTTATTATTACATCCAACATTTATTGCTCTTATAGCTGCGAGGATACATGCAAGTATTTAGGAGAAGAGAAAAATACCAGCAACTACCTTAATACAATGAGTCAACAGAACTAGTGCAAGAGAGTGATTTTAATCAAGGTATTGACTTATAAGGTAAAGGTTCATTCTATAACTTATTTTTAAAAGCTGAATAAGAGGAGATTCGGGGTGATGTAAAGCTATAGACAATTATCCTTGCATTCCATTAGCCTAAGCCTTATTTTTAAATAATAAAATACATACAAAAGAAAAATCTTAAACTCCTGGACAGACTGAATACAACACAAAAGCAGGTGAAATGGGAGAGAGCAACAGAAATTAGAGTGAGAAGTAACGCTAAAGGTTGAAGGCTATTCCCATCTTTGTGACTGATGTGCTGAGCCTGAAGGCCAGCGATGGATCTAGCAACTGAACCCATGATTGACATTGAAAATTACACAGAGTGAGCTATTAGCAGATAGCAAGCCATATCATAATTCAGTCCCCACACCATCAAAGTGTACCAATATCATAATTCAATACCAAGAACCATTAGCTTGCAGCACACCAATATCATAATTCAATCCTGAGGCCATCAGCCTTTGCCAATATCATAATTCAATACATGGGCCATTAGGACACACCAATAGGCCTATTAGAATTCAATACCTATGGTCAATGATCTAACAGGACACTGATACTGGAGTCATGAGTTGAGGTGGGGTAAGGCTTGCACAGAAGCATCCTCAGGCCTTATTTAGCCCAGACTCTTTGATAACAGTGAGATAAACAACACTAAAATAGGTAGGGCAAGTGGTTGACCAAAAGCTTGTCTACACCAGACGCTGGAGGGCGTGGAGTATTTGCTGCTGAACAAACTTCAGCGGGCAGAGGGTCGCGTTTTGTGGAAAAAAATGAAGCATGGCATTAGCTCCAAGCTCAGCGGTGCACTCGAGCCAAACTTGTCAAAAAAGTTTCGAACACTGGCCCCCAGTGTGTGACCGTCTGGTCTGCAGCGGGTCTAAATTATCACATATATGTGGTACCTTGTGGAAATGGGACGTTTTCATTTTCTGGTCCATTGCCTTTGTTTATATTTCCATGTTAACGTCTTGTTTAACTCTTCAAAATACTGAAAGTCTCATCCAGGCTGGGCTTGTTGGTTCATCACAAATCTGCAGCTCAACAACCAATCAAACAGTTTAACAGCTCAGATTTCCCTGGCTGCTTCATGCCAGTTTTTAACCCAAGTTGTCATTAGTCAAAGTTTCACCGCACATTTCTTAGGTTTCCCCCATTTCTCTCAATCCTCATGTACTGCGTGTGTAAAAAGACTCTGGAGAATGGAAAATATGGTAAGGAATGATGGATTACTGAAATGTAAAATAAATTACTCAAATGACCAACAATCAGCAACAATTTTGACAAGTAATTAAACGTAAAAGTAATTATTTCACGTAAAACTGCCAAACATTGGTAACAACTTCTCAACCAAAGATTTTCTGCTTTTCTGCATTTCATATAATTCTAAACTGAAGATGTTTCTTAGGTTTGAGGCCATGGGTTTGAAGGTTTTTCTTTACTATTTTTTGACATTTGTAGATCAAAATGATTGATAAATTGATTGATAAAATAATTGATACTTATTAAAAAACATCTGCAGTCATGAAAACATGTTTGGTTTGAAGTAATATCTCTGAAAATAGCAACATCGACAACAATTTAATGGAAAGTTGAACTTTTATATAAACCTTGACAAAGGTAAGATGGATAAAGTCATGACAGCTGAAAGGTAAAAAAGGAAGCATTAGAAAAGTGCGATTTGATTGTTCTGCTGAATATATGAGTATGGTCTGCACCTCACTGTGTGTGTGCATTCTTACATTAACAGGCATCTCTGAACGAGAACAGACATCTATGTTCCCTTGGGAATGCAAGATTTGTTTACTGAAAACCCTGGGCTTAATATCACAATACAAGATTACATCGGCCTTTGAGGCACTGTTTCAAGTGTACGCTTGATTTTCAAATAAAGTGGGCAGCCTCCTGAAACTTACAAGTGGAAACAGCCTGTATATTCCCAGGGGAGCCTAAAGAGAAGTGTCCAGTCACTGAAGCCCATGCTCTCTCTGCTGGAATACAGAGCAGCGGAATAATGGATGCTTCTGTCATGAGATACGGTGAAACTCTATGATGCTGTAGGTGAGAGACTCCAAGTGGGTCTGTAAATAATGCCTGCCACTTGAAAATAGGTCTCTGGAAACTGCCCCCTGTGTTCTAGCTGCTGGTTGTAGGGTGGAGGTTCTCTCTGTGTAGTTGTGGTGTTTAACTATTCAGCAGTGGGGAACATGAAGACAATACATCAAGATTTGGGGGTGATTAGGAGCCACATTAAATATTTATTTCTATTACATTTTGATGCACAATAAAAATGGGGGGGTGAGTTACTGATTTCCAGCTGTAAAAAAGCAGTTCACCCTGTAGCCTGCAGAGAGATTGAACAGCACAGATGGCCCAAATTAATAAAATGTTATTTAAGTATTGACTCTGTAAGCCAAGACATAAAATACCTAAAAATATTGGCTGTCACACCGCCCCTAAAGACATTTTTATTTTTATGATTTATTTAAAGCTATAAACTTGTGTAGTTTGAAAGGTTCAAGGTGTGAGCAAAATGCAAGTGTTTAGGAAATTTGACTTTAATAGAAATAAATGTCCTAATAACACAATATATTTATTTTGGGGGGGGCGTCATAAAAAACAAATTGAGTCAATTGTTTATAAAGGAATACCACAAGTTCGATATCCTACATGCTAGATATAAACTAAGACTATAAATTATTCTATAGCTGTTTTTGCCCAAAGCTCCAACTTCTTCAATTGAAAAATGAGGAGAGAGTGTGCATGATAAAACTGATGCTTTTGTGGCAAAATTCAGTTCGAAAATAGTTCGATTTTAATAGAAAGCGAAGCAATAATGATAGATATAAAAACCTCTTTACATTACAGGCTGCTTGCTCTCCACCCAGAAAATGTCACCACTCTGTCTCAGTATGTTTCAGGAATATTAAAAAGTCAAAAAGTTATTAAATTAAGTGAAAGCAGTAAATATGCTTTGACAGAAGCCAGATACAGACATTTTTACATGGGCTATAGGCCTCTCTATTATGCTGTGGTGTACACAATTGGCCTGTGGAGGAATACTGTAAATTTAATTTTTAACTGCTCATAATAACTCTTGTTGTAGTAGTGACGATACATTTTAAAGTGGAGGAAGACACAAAAGTCACTGCACCAAAAAAGTAACTGTATTGGTTGTCTTTGTGGAGTAATTTCTTTCCAGATATCTCTCAATAACCCGCAACAAATTATCATCACCTTATAAAAGGATATAAAAACACATTGTGATCCGGAAAATTATCAATGATTTCTATTGTTTTGTTATATTATTTTATATTAGAATATTTTAATTGTTTATTCTCACCTGGAGCATCTTGACGCCTAGCAGTGAAATATTCTAAAACCTGTCTCATGTTTTATTCTTATTTAAACTAATAGAACAAACTGTGGAAGGAAGCCTGTCAAACACTTTTGCATAAAGCCTGAATTAAGAGCCACTGTCTCCATCTCCACTATTTTTAGACGTCTCTTAAGTGCTTTTTTATCTTTTGTTCAAACATCAAATGACATTGGTCAAAATTTCTTTTAAACACACAAATGTAAAAAAAAAAAAAAAGACCCATTAAGTATTCAAATGTGAAATGTGCAATGTATTTACTTAATGTATCACATCAGATAAACTGAGTCTGGTGTAGACACTCAGACACCCAAAGCAGAGGGAGGGTTAAGAGTGATCTGAGAGTGACGTGCACTAAACCACTGAGGAGTTGGGGGAGTATCGGTCTCTGCTGAGAATTAGTCACTGATAAGGTATATGAAAACTTTTTTCGGTTTTATGAATGCCGAACATTCTTCTCAGTGGTACGGAGGTTATCCTTCGTAAGGATACACTGTAACCTCTTACAAGTACGATGATAAGAGTCCCGACCAAGGAAGACCGAGGGCAGACCAAAAGACCTGACATGCACTCATCCCTGTTTCTGACTCACCGACACACAGTGAAACCTTAGTCCCAATGCCAGGTTTTGTCACTGGGCAGAGAACTGGTTGGCTACAGTAAAAGCATGACGTGATGCCCCTTCCTCCATGCTCCCCCAGCCTGTGCAGCAACAGAGGGGTAAAAATATCCCACCACTGAGTTCAGACAACCAGCTCATAAATTAACACTAAAACTCCTGCAGACAACAGCGGGCCAGTCGCTATGAGATTTAAACCACTCAGGTTGCCACTGACCACAGCTCTGGGATCAGCTTACAAAAGCCTTTTCCTAAATTTACCCATTAGTAAGTGGTGAAGAAGAACAAGATCTAGATCCGCTTTCATCTAAGTCACTATTTAGCTGTCCACTAGTGAACTATTTTTCAAAATGGCTCTGGGGTGCTTTCTTCCAAGAAATGTTATGAGGTGAGATGCAGACTATTAGGGCCTAAATTGGGGATTGTGTAGAGCAGCCAGGTCTGGTCTTAATTTCCCAAGCTTACATAAAAAGTATAGGTTTAAGCTCAGCTATTCACTCATATCTTGTTATGGCTCTACCATAATGAAGCGCAATTTCTCATCGCTGTCAAGTAGAAACACGATGTTCTAGAAAACTGCTCGACTGGGTCAAAAAAGGAGAAAAAAACGAGAGAGAAAAAACAACAGGAGAGAAGAGTGATGATCCCCTCTAAAGAAACTCAACTCTGTAATGGACGAACAGGGATTACAGACGTTAAAACCTCCTCCATCTGTAATTCACTGTCACCCTGCCATCATCTCTGAATCACTGATCCATTTTGCAAGTGTACGAGACCTTGCTAAAAGCATCACTGTTGCACCCATTTGTGTTTGTAGTGGTGGGGAGGGAGAGGAGGAAAGAGAAAAAAAAAATCACGCAGAGAAGACAAGTTAACAGCTCGCTGTGCTGTTTCAAAGCACTCTCTGTCCTGTAACAACCACCTAGCTAGTTTCTCACACAGGGAATAGGACACACTGATCAAATAAGATTTTAATGAACATCAGCAGTTGGAGCCTGAGGAATAGACGTTACGATGGCTTAAAGCTACTGACAACTAGGTTGGGTTGGATTTTCATCATCAAAAGAAACAGACAAAACCCATTCCTTTGCTGCTGCCTCTCGCGTACACAAAACAGACTGTGATTTTTAAGTGCACGCTGTCTGTTCGATCGCAAGGAAGACGGAAATTAGAACACAATTGTCTGACAAGGCCACGGGCAGACGGTGATCATATCATGCTAACCTCACATTATCCTCAAAAAAGGGATTAAAAAAAGGTTCTCCTCTGAAGGCTTTCCTCTAGGAGCCTCTCAGTGGGAGGGAGAGTAAATAAGATGTCATCAATAATAGACAGTGAATGTTCTGAGCAGTTCTGCACACACACACACACCAGCTCCGACTGATTCCTATCCTGCAGACAGGCCTGCCAACCGCCAGCCTTTTTGCACACGCTCAGATTCACTGTCCTGACTAATCGCTTGTGATAGGGGCCTTTGCCATAATTACCCAGGGCCTTATCACAAACTTATGCGATGCATTTTTCATGTCCTGGCTGCTGGCAGTGCCTTCACTGTCCGCGCTGGCAGTCAATCTACGCACACACACACACATACATACACACACACACAAAAGGGACTGATCTCAGACAAATTCACACACTCACTCGCACCAGTTCAAACAGGGCGAAATGGGTGAAAGCAGGGTGAAGGGCCAGAGAGGAGGAAGAAAAAAAATGAAAAAAGGATGGGTGGGAGGAAGGGGGGGTGAGGGAGAGAAAGATTGGGGGGGGGGGTGGCAGGAAGGGGGTGGGAGATAGATAGTGCAGGAAAGAAAAGAGAAAGCAGTCTGAAATGTTTTACATAATGCATGAACAAGGGGGCACGAGTAGGAGGACCAAACAGGATCAAATAAATAGGAGAAGTGGAGCCTTGGTGATGTGGCATAAGTGCAACACAAAGCACGCTGGGAAGACTTGCTCACTGTCCTTTTGTCTCCACAGTCATAGGGGCATCATGACCTAAATAAAAGTTTAAATCCCAAGCCCCCCGTGCGAGCCACAAAATAATGTATGAACAATTGTGGGGAGTAGATGAGGGGGGGGTGCAGCCTGCATAATGCAATCTTATGTTAATGACGACGGATGCTAATATTCATAAATTGTGATTTGAAATTCAGCAATGCACGTTAAATGCCACGGCAGGAAAAAAAACAACAACACAACAGTGCCATTGTCTGCGCGTCTTGTGATGGGTCATACAGGCTCTATAATGTACACAGGCTATATTCACCCAGGCCCCAATATTTCCCCCCCACTCGTGTCCCTTCACCGTGCCGTGGATCTTCCTCCCGTGCACGCCGAGATTAGTGGCGTGCGTGCGGCTGGGGACGTTGCCGGAGTTCATCATAAAACCAACAAGGTCACGATCGCTCGTGTTTCTACTATTTATATTCATGTGATTACATCGCGTCAACAAACACTGTCCCGTCCACTTCCACAGACGTGGCAATGTCTGTAAAAAAACCCGTGTGTGTATAATTGCCGTCAGACGAGAGGAAACCGACAAAAAAAAACCACCGAGTTGATGAACCACGATCACGGAGACGACTTCAATATAACTGCTCCGAAAAAGCCGCTAGCCGATAAGGTTGCTAATGTTTTCATGCTCGGTGGAGTAAACTTCACATTTGTGTGTAGGAATAAAAGCAGAAAACAAGCTGTCGTGTGTCTGCGCTGGTGTCTGGTGTCACCACAGCGCCACCGTATAATGAGTCGCACTTCTTTTTTCCCCCTAAATGATCCAACCTTACAGCGGCTAAAGCGTCGGGCTAACTACGGCTACTCGCTCCGGTAAAAGTTGAAGAACACGCAATAAAAGGCAGCGAGACGAGCAGCTCCGCGGCTACAAATAAAAAATGAAAAAAAGAAGCGCCGCCGTTTTGTTTTTATCGCGGTGCATCCCCGCGGCGTCGCCCCGGCGTTGCCCAGTCGCAGTGTCCGATCGATGTTGAATTGAACAAAGAGGATCAATTTCTGATCAGCGAGAGAGCCACTTTCATCAATGCGAGGAAGAGGTCTTGGGTTCTCCTTCCGAAACACATAACGAGGCGGCCGCCGGAGAAAAGGGCACCGCGAAACGCGGCCGGAGAGGCGGACGAGGCGAGCGAGGCGAGCGGGAGGTAGACGGTGTAAAGAGAGGCGGAACTGACCTGTAGTTGTTGTAAGTCAAAGCGCTTCCAATATTGAAACATCGATCCTGCATTGGCCGCCATCTTGAGACATATTGAGACAGGAATGAGATGCTGATAGAGAGCGCGGGGGTTGGAGTTCAGTGGAGAGGACCGGGCGGCCGGAACACCCGGGCCGGACCACTCCCACCGCTCACCCCGGCAACAGCTGGCGTGCGGAACGGAGTCGACGCGCGGGAGTGTTGCCTTAATAACGCCATTATAATTGCTTAAATAGCATTTTATCAACACTCAGATATTACAGGTAAATAACCGAGCTGGGGTTTAAATCATTGTTCAAGTGATCACGTTGGAATACACGAGCGCCAGATGAGCATGTTTCATGTATTTCAGCTCGGTTTGTCTTGTGTTGAGCAGGAGAGCAAAGATCACACAGAATTAATGCCAGGAGGCTACTTGGGAGCCATATGTAAAAAAGGAAAAAAAGAAAAAGAAAATTCCACCAAGGAAGCATTGAATTCAGGACCAGTTTCCTGTGGGAAATAACGTGATTTAATATCTATAGATTTTTTTGTCTATTAATAATCAATGTTCTTGCAAATTAAACAAATCTAAAACTGTTAGAATTAGAAATAAGCATGTACTTGTTTTTCTTTTCAGTGTAACAACAAGGATTTTTGTAAAACATCAAGCTAACACTCACTGTTATGTTACACTCCAACAAAAAACAACACAGCAACCTGAATATTACATCCCTTGAGTTTGTTTTATTGTTTGAAAGTTAAAGATTTTTAGTAGAATATGAGGGACAATTTCACTAAATAAAATATAATGTAATATATATTAAGACAAATTGATAGATAGATAGATAGATACTTTATTGATCACGAGGGAAATTAATTCATTTGGAAAAAAATAATCCAAACTACGAATATGACAAACTGATAAGACATTCAACACAAATTACAAAAATGAATACATGTTTGTGTTATATGATCCTTTTAATTTTAGGGGGGGATCCATAATGTAAAGCTTTGCATGTTCAACAAAGGTTTGCTGGAGAGGACCTGCTGAACTTGGCCATCTAAAGAATTGGTAAAAGATGGAGTGGACTTAGATTTTACACAGGGAATTTTCCTGGTTCATGATTTTGTCATTCTACAATTATTAGATTCAGATAGTATAAGCCTGATCTGGTTGGTTAAGGCATCCTTTTGCAACACAGTTATTAAACAGATTAGTTAATCAAATCAGATTGCTGTGTTGTTAATCAAGTCAAGTCATTAATGCAGCAGGGACGGCCCGGTGGTTACAGTGTCAGTGTGCATACGTATCTTTTCCTGAAGTGACCTTGAGCAACGCACTGAACCCTGGCTGCTCCTGAGGCGTCCCTCCTGCTGGCCATGTCCTCTGACCCCCTCAGTGTGCGGATGTGCCTCAGAGGGATATGCAAAAAATCTCTAATTACATTGTATAGAAGGAGTGCTCTAAATTCCTGTGTCAAGCTGTATACGGCCTCATGCACCTAAAAAACTCATCTCTCCTCAGCATCAGCCTCCACACCAGAGCCCAGCTGCACAGGTCTATCAGGTTAACACATCTGCTGTGCACATTGTTTTCATTTTTAGCACTTTGTGGCTTCTTAAATTTGACTCGCCGAGCACGTTTGCGAGGCCTGGATGTGTGGAAAATCCACGCCTGAAGTCACACTTTGGAGTTTTGGACCCTACACCCTTTGTATCAGTTCCAACTTTGCCAAAAATATTCCATAGCTTTTATTTTCTTTTTCCCCAATCATTTTCATTTCTTTACAGCCACTGCACTTGAATTACACTCACTTAAAATAACATGAGAATTTGCCATAGATAATGACGCCTCACTGGTTGGGATACAAAGGTGCCCATTTTAGTGTTTTGAATCAGCTCAACTTTCAGGTCATTACTTGATTTGATTTTGCGTCTCCCTCCTCCCTCGGTATGAATGGGGCTCAGTGCTCAGCTGACATCCAGCTTTAGTGGTTTTGCCTTATTTTGTACTTCATTTATAGACATAATGCAGTGAATTACAGTCATTAAATCTCCCTTCACACCCAGTCACAAGTTTTTAATAAAATGTACAGACTCGTACTTTGCATTCAATCACTCAAACAGGGAGAACTGCTTTAAAATATCATTATGAATAGAGGCATACTAGCAGCATGTTTATTATTATTTTTGGCATGAGTTGTTGCTATGTAACCATATTGTGTTTTTCTTTAAGAAAACAGTTGAAGGAGCGATTGATCTGCACTAAGATACTGTGTGTGATAAATACTCTGCTGATTAGATGTGTTAATGAACTGATGGATCTGTGTGTTTTATCCCGTCATGTCTTTTCCAGTTTGCAGCATGTTTATCCTGGCTTGGCCTGCTTGTCTTGTGACGCTACCTGTTATGAAAACAAACCAGAAATACAGGTCTGTGACAATCCACACTGGCTGAGCAGCTCTGCAGTGTGTCCATCATGCTTTTTTATAAATCTGACAATCACCCTTGAGACACACAACTAAAAGAAACATGATGTATTTTTGTAACCAAGATGTTATTATAACTTGTAAATCTGAAAGTACTTCACACTATTTTATCAGTGATATCACCTGAAAGTAACTGCAAGATTCATGGCATTTGTATCAAGAAGTATTGTTATAAGATTATTCAACCCAGGGCATTGAAACCCCCCAATAATATAAACCAGCTGTCACTGTGTATGAAAAATATTGACACCATAATGTCGTTGCTTTTCTCAATTCAATTTAATTTGCTGCAGGGTCAATGGAAACAGATTTTTCACCACAAATTCATTGGAGCTACTTTGGCTAATAGCTAGTTGATATTATCTGGCAAGTGTGATGTATAAATAGTGATTATTTCTGAGGTATATCAAGTGATGAGTCATTGGTAAGAAATAATTATTTGATCTCTACTCCCCCAATGTTCCAATAATCAATATGGTTCACTTTTTAATTTGGACATTCAAGATTCTAATGTTTATTTGCTTCAAATACTGTACGAATTGTTAGATAGATGCAATTAAAAACTTTTATTTATTTTCTATATATTTACCCAGAAGAACACATTTTGTAACAGCACTCAGTAAAGTGCAGTCTTATAGTCACTCATAGATATCAATTCCCATAATGTGTCTGTTTTTTTCCATCAAGATCTATGAATTATTCCATGCGTAAATCAGTGAAAATCTAAACAACAACAAAAAACGGTCTGTCGGGCCATGTTAGAGAAAGCGATAACAAAAAATACCTGGAACTGCCCCCTGATCCAGATCCATGCCAAAGTTTGAAAAGGTTTTTCTATGACCCATACCACACCAGTTTTGTGGTAATCCATCCACTAGTTTTTGTGTAATATGTTCAAAAACAAAACCTCCTTGGTGGGGGTAAAAGTAGAGCCCATAATACTTCATAATGACCGATGAACTGAACTTGAACATGATCTTAATCACACAACAAACAGAAGAATTGGAATGAAAACTCTACCCGAAATCTTTCAGCAAAACTTTTAATTAAACTCTGCTTCACACAAAAATTTGATTAGATTTTATTCAGTAAAAAAACAATTTGAAAATATTTCAAAGCAGTCTTTGAATCATTTGATTTTATACTGTCAGACCTGCATTTCAACACATAGCTCTGGTTTTCTTTGAAGCAGCGGGAGGTCTCCAGTCTAAGTTGGAACAGGTAAGAGACCGAGCTATCAATGCACCTACAAATTATCATGTTCCTGCTCTAGAAGCTTGTGCACCCCTCCCCCCGCACTTTTCTTTTTATTACATTATATTGTAAAATTAAAGAGCAGAACAAATGGCATGAATTGCCCAATTTTGACAGCAGAAGGAGTGTGTGAGGCTCTCAAATTTAGATTTAGCCTCATCTGATCAGTATATTTGGTTGAAGTTTTAAAACAGTAAAATAAACTCATGTTCCTTGTGTCAGTGCTGCTATTAAAAAATGATATTATACCCTGACTGAGCTACAGGGGAAATAACAAAATAAAACAACCTTTCTGTCCTTTAGCTTTCCCTCTTTTCTCTGTTTGTGTCCCTCTTCCTCACTGACTCTGCCTGTAAGGTGCTTTTAGTGGGCCTTGTGTGGCCAGGTTAGAGATGGATGTGTGGCCCTTGGGAGCTGCGGGCGGAGACCAACACTGATCATGTCAGACAGGCTGGGGAGGCGGTATAAGATCATCATCACCCAGCAGTGGAGTGAATCGCCGCAGTGGCACTTTCACACAACCTCTGACCTCTTGGGTAACCTCTGAGGTCATGATCAAGGTCAGGGGTCAGAGAGGGCCTCAGTGATCAGGGCGCCCGCAGGCCCCTCCTGCCTCTCCCTCCTCTACGTTCTCTCTCCCTTCATTTGTGTTTTTTTTCCCCGCTCTCTCTCTCTCCCTCATCTTCTATTGGTTTCTCTATCGCTCACGCTCTCCTTTACAGGCCGGGACCAATTGAGACATCCCGTCCCCTGGGAGTGCAAAAAGGAAGGCAAGAGAAAATCAATAGGGAAGATGAGTGAAGACCTGGGGGTCCCATCAAAAACTGAATGCTTCTCTCTGTTCTGGTATGATTCACACACCCAGAAAAACACTGATGTGCAGTGATACACACTGGCATCACCTTTTAGAGGCAGCAGGACAGAGGTAAACACAAATCTGGAAAATGGGAAAAACATACGCAAAATATACAGTTTGTGTATGTCATCATTCTTAAGTGCAGTATTATTTTAATATTATAAAGTTCCTTCAGTATACATTTAGAAATCGATTCAATTGTATTGTACAAAACACACTAAAAATGTGCTACTCTTGGTTAGCATATGAAAGTTGAATCAGTCAAAAAGAACACATTGCACACAGGATATTTCGCAGTTAAAACAGCCTAATATAATAAAACATATTAAAACAAATCAGAAAACAAAAAGTCAAATGTAGTGAGACTATCTAACTATCTATCTAACTATGTATGTATCTATCTATCATCCAAAGATGGCTTCCAAGATGGTTCTGAAATTTATTTATTTATTTTCTTCTCTCTCTCTCTCTCAATCAATCTATCATTAAAAGATGAGGCTGTAATGAAATATAGCGAGACTGTTTTCTTTTTTCCATTATTTCTGCGACAGCAAATGGCAAAGCTTGACAACAACAAAAGTTATTTTCTTGCACAAGGGAGAGGAAGAAAAGATGAAGCAAACATAAATGCCAAGCATTGTGCGTCTCCACGGCTATAATTTGAGCCAAACAAAATGTCACCATATCACCAATCAGTCCAGCTTTAATTATAGCACATTTTCTTGCAGCATTTGCATGCTTTAGTGCCACGTAGGATTAAAAACAATTAAAAAGCTGAACTGGAAGAAGATAAACAAGACTCCTTCATTGTGTCATTTCCTGACCTCAGTCACCTCTGAGGAAAGACGTGTGTCTGTATGTGTGTGTGCGCATGTGTATAATGTGGATCCTCAGCATGTATCCATAACTTATGAGTTGCTGTGTTTCTTCCCAACACAAGATAACCCCGGGCAGGACATTAAATGATCGGCTGAAAATAGAACTGTTCAGATGAAAGGGAGGATAAATAATGCAGAAAGAATACAAAACCTCTTATGGGGATAACTAGTCACACGCACACCAGCATACACAAAGAAATGCTTTTCTTTTCTTTTTTTGCTTCTCCACGGTGCAGAAAAGTGAATGGATGTAACAGGAAGGAGGAGGACCCAGTGGAGAAGAAGACACACATGCTTCTTGCTTCATCTCCTCCCACTCCTCGTCTGCCATTTTTTTCCCCTTCTTCCCCTACTCAGACTTCATGACATACTCGTGTGTCTGTGGGGGGAAATAATGTTGTCCCAGTCACGGCGTGTTTTTCCTGCCCACCAGAGCTCACACTCCACACACAGTTGCAGCATCTCCAACCCTGTTGTCTCATCATTTTTTCATGAGTTTTTGATCAGAATTCATCCACACGCAGGCAAACAACCTGGGCAGCTGATCCATTTCTACACAGGTAGTGTCACCATCGCAGGGCTTTATCCTCCCCCTCATCTTATTTGTTTAGGTTCCAGCACCAAATTAAAACTGAATCATTTATTAACATTAACAATTTCTGGTTAGAGGGAGTTGCGATGCTGGGTCATAGCTGATAAATAAAACATCAGAGACAAACCTTTTCAAAGCTTCGCTGCTGCATGACTAATATCCGGCTGAAATGTTTATTCATTGGACAAATTAAACATGTATGTTTGGAGATGATGAGTCCTAATGTCACTGCACTCCACAGGCTGCTTTGTGCTTGTGTATGGAGACACCTGGTGGTGAAGGGCCTGTGTAGCGTTTTCTATGAGGATCACTGCCTTGTGTGTGTTGTAACACCTGAAGTTTTCAACACTCAACCCATGAGATCTGATTGATTTTTTCATTCAATATGAGTTAATTGGCCATAACTAAAGTGCTTTTATTCTAAAGTAGTCCAAATCAGTAGCTGAATACAACCATGTCTTGTTTAAAAAGTAAGGAGAGGACGAGTCTTGCCTATTTCATCAGCAGGGACTCCTCCCTGCAGCGAATGTGTTTGCTCAACCTAATAGAGCCTGGGAGGCAGCAGGCCTCACAAAGGCCCCATTCTCCAGTAACAGGAACTCCAAACCAGCAGTGCCACGTCCAAATGTTTGGACACACATACAGCTCAGAGGCTAAATGGGTTTCACTCTGTTTTGACCAAGAAGGCAACTTGAAATCAACCAGACAACGGTGTTTAGTGCAGGACAGTCAGGAGACAACAATGCTCGGGGACGCTTTGTGCAGTGGACAGTTAATGGTTTCTTCGATAATAAACCGGCCTTTCAAGTTATCTGCTCAGGTAGTCACTTTCAAAGTAGGGCATGTAGGTGTGCCAGCAGGACGCAATAAACTCTGTCACTGATGTTTGCATTGTAAACGTCTTGGTGGACACAGGACAGCACACAGCTCGACTTTAAGACGTGTTTGAACTCTGCAGAGGCGTCAATGCGAAGGCAGCAGCAGCAGCGGACACGCGCTCCGGGCTGGTTGGTCCCGGTGGGAGAGATGTGTTACTGCTTTATTGACAAAAGAACTCATTCTGCGTGCGTGGCCATCACAGTTGTTCTGTTACACCTGGTAATCGGCCTGCTTTACTTAACGGACCCGTTAACGCTGGAAGAGGTCGAGTCCAAGCAGAGCCGTGCGGTGACGCTCCTGATCTGGACTCATCCGTTCGGCCAACACCAAAAACTTCCGGACTGCTACGCGCTCTTTCAGGTCCCCGGGTGCACGCTCACCGACGACAAGAACGCGTATCCGCGGGCGGACGCTTTGATTGTCCACCACCGGGATGTCGCCACCGGCTCTGCTGAGCTGCCACCGGAACCGCGTCCGCAAGGGCAAAAGTGGATATGGATGAACTACGAGTCCCCGTCACACACACCCAAACTGCAGCTCTTTGAGGGAGTTTTCAATTTGACAATGAGCTACCGGGTAGATTCGGATATTTTCCTGCCGTACGGGTACCTCATCCCCCGTGTACGTAAAACCAGGATGATCCAGAACCGCTTTACGCACCCGCTCCACAGACCCTCGGGCGCAGACCTCCGCCGGCCCCGCCTAGTGGCCTGGGTCGTCAGCAACTGGTCGGAGAAGCACGCACGAGTGGCCTTCTACTACAAGCTCCGCCGGTACATCCACGTGGATGTGTACGGACACGCGGGGCGACCGGTGCCAGACGACGGCGGCGTGGGAAGCTTGACGCAGCTGATCGGGCGCTACCAGTTCTACCTGGCGCTGGAGAACTCGCAGCACACCGACTACATCACGGAGAAGCTGTGGAACGCGGTGCAGGCTGGCGCTGTCCCGGTGGTCCTAGGTCCGCCCAGGAAGAACTACGAGCGTTTCCTGCGTCCAGAGGCATTCATCCACGTGGACGACTTCCCCACGGTGCGGGGCCTGGCACGGTACCTGCTGATGCTGAGAGGCAACCCGGACCGCCTCAGGCGCCACCTGGACTGGAGGGGGAGCTACAGCCTGTACCGGCCAAAGCAGTGGGCTGAACACTACTGCACTGCCTGCAAGGCGACGAGGATGAGCAGAGGCAGGACTGATGTGGTCGGAGATCTGAAGAACTGGTTTTCCTCCTGAAGACATCAACAGCACCTGCAGCAAGACACTGAACTGTGAACTGAGAGATCATTTCTCCCTGTGACAATGAGAGAGGAAAAACACTAACTGCTGCTTTAAATGAAATACATCTATTGATATAAATATATTGATATTAAATTATTTTTTAATTAATTACCTTGTGTCATAATTGAGAACGTTTTTTCTTAGAACTTTCAATCCCACGAAGTAAAGTTGTTTTTACAAATTACATCACCTACATTTTCCTACTGGACGAACAGACAGCCAAAGGCATCCAGTAGTTTCAAACATGCATACAGGGGAAGCAAAACATTTTTTAATTATGGAAGTAAAGTAAAAGTAGATTTCTTTGCAAATTATTATAAAAACATAAACTGTTAAGTAAATCTTATTGGCACCATTAAAGGTCCAGTGTTCAAGATTTAAGTGAAAGGGATTTATTGGCAGATATTTAATGTAGAATAATCCTCATGATGTTTTGGCTAGTTCGTTTAATCTAAATTGTATGAATTGTAGTTTTCTTTACTCTAGAAAAGACCCTTTATATTTGAATACTTTATATTTACATCGAGGGGGTCATCTCTACGGAGGCCGCCATGTTTTTTACAGTAGTGGTTTTTTGAGTTTTTATGACAACTGAAGCTACCACAGGTTCTTTTTCATGTTTGGAAGGGGAGGGTGAGGTGAAGGGCATTCAGCTGCAAGATGAAATTTCAACACTTGATATCACAAAATTCTACACACTGAACCTTTAAGTCAAAACTCATAGTTCACAGCTTTATAATCTTTACAACACAGACACCTGACTGACCTTCCTTGGACACTCGATGCAAGCTATTTCATAAAGTAAAAACCTTTTATAGATTGTTTAATGAATTTGCAACAGCTACATATTTCTGTGTCTAACATTACAATAAGAACATCCATTTGCAGAGATGGAACTTATAATAATTGATGAATAATGTCAAAAGCCTTGTTTGCAATTTTAGTTTCATGCATCTTATGGCCTATACAGTGTGAAAATACAACTTACTAAAGAATTAAGGTTACAAAATGATAAATAAAGCAAGATTGACATCTTTGAGATGCAACTTTTGGACATCAGGGCTTGAAAAGTAGAATAAAATACCACTTAGTAATATAAAGTTACTCTGGATTTGGATAGAATGTTTAAACATGCAAAAAAGATGTTTGATTCCATTAGTCGAGTGTAGGTATTAATGTATTCAGAGAGAGTGTGTGAATGTGTAATCTAGCTGTTGTGTATGTTTGAGAGACGTAATGTACAGACTGCCTTCAGATAATGAACAAATACCATGCATATTAATACATGTGTCTAACCTGAGGAGTTTGCACCAAATCCTGTTAGTCATAGTTTTCCTAGATCAGATCTATTGGCTTAGTGCCATTCTCTACATGGTTAATGGTCATGTCATAGTCGTCCATGCATGTATGACTTTATGTCTTCTAACTGCTGGTTCATTGCAACACTCTTCACACTCTTGTTAGACCCCAAAACCTGTCTTATTAGAGCATTTTCATCTGGCACAAGAGCAAAACAGCTGTACTAACACACACATCCTCCAGTCTTTAATTTAACGTTGCTATGTTTACACATGCTCCTTTTTCTTTGGCTTTTATTGTTCTCCATTCTGTATATTGTCAGAGCTTAGACTGCAGCAACAAGGCAGAAAAAGAAAAGCGGGAGAAGAGACACTTGATGGACATCTGTGATGTGGATCATTTGAATTTACACCTCTGTTAGTGCCCAGACACAGAATTAGCACTTAACGCCGTCAAATGAAACATTTCCTGCAGGCACAGCGGCAGCGAGTCATATTGCGTCCAGTGATGAGCTGTGGCCTCAACAGCTGCTGAAACCGCTGACGTCTATCAGCAGTAATGCTTTCAGACGGCCAGCACGACCAGAGCCCCCCCCAGTCATAATCCCATTCATGTAAGATAAGGAATTATTAGCATATCTGGTTATCTTATCCTCACTGCAGAACCACTAAATGCTTGGCCTGCATCTCCTTGGAGCTCTTCGTTGAGTGTCCTTCAAATGGGCCCGTCGTGCCTCTCTGCTGTGGGAAGCATGGCCTCTATTGTCTGCACAGAACAGGTGCTGGACAGCTGACCTAGCTGAATATAAAGGAAGGACACTCTTTAGAGCTCATCTGATCAAAACTAAAAGACTGTGGAAGATTCACAAAATGCTAAGAGGCTGTGCAGCATTTACAACACGGCCCCTTAAAATGTTTTACTGCAACTCAGATAATGTATTTCTTTCAATTTTAATGCAATTGGAGGTCGGGTAGTTTGGTTTAGTTTATTTTATTTCACATGGACATAACAACAGCAGTGGCACTGCAACATACAAGAATGCACCAGATGCACTGCATTTAGAATTGTTAGCGAAACACTAGATACTGGTTGTAATAACATCAGGGTGCAGTGATTCACACTGGCCCCTAACAGCAAGACGGTCCCTAGTTTGAATTTCTGCGTGGAGTTTGCATGTTCTCCCTGTGTTTGCCTAGCTTTCTCCCACAGAACATAAAGGAACAGAGGCCGTGTTGAAACTGCATGTGCATTACTTGAAAATGTCTTTCTCTTTTACTACTTATCTACCTTAAGTATCACGCATTTTCCTCACATGGAATTTATGTAAATATATAAATACAAACCAAACCATTTACATGTATGAATGTTGCTTGAACCTAAACTTAACTTTGCCTCTCAAAATTTGATGAAAAACTTTGAGGTCAGTCTGTGGTAAGGTTATAGTGATTGTACATTTTACTTTTGTTCGCTATACCTTCCAGAATATAAAACACTTTTGTTTTAGTTTCAAAGGTGTTCATGGTTTTAAGCTAATATCAGTTTAGCAATTAGATCTTCTATGCATGAAGTCATATGTATACAAAATGGACAATATACTATCTAAGCGGCTTTTTCTATTTTTCCTTTTCTACACTACAACTTGGCTTTGACAGGAAACACTGCCATATTATAATGTATCATTAGTTTGCTAGTATGGTTTGTGGTATTGTTTTACCTGAACTGAATGATTTATTGCTGCTTCGTTTCAGTCAAAGCTCAGTTATTGTCTGTCATTTTTTAGGGGGGAAATTTCTGCATGAAACCAGACATCACAAAAGACACCTGGTCGTTTATTCTTGGCCTGTGCAAAATCCATGCTTTTATTCATGCGCAGTATCATCATCTGAAAATGAGTCAGTGCAGAGCAGCTGTTTGTTTCTGCTCCAGGAACAGTCCTTACAGGCAGCTTTACCTGAGTTCTGTCAGGAAATCACCCAAAGAGAGGATTCTCAGCGTCTTCAAGGTCGTTGACCCAGAAGGAACACGAGTCCTCTGGGGGAGGAGGAGTGAGTGTGTGATTTTCTCCACAGCAGAGATTACTCTCTGGCAAGTGACGCCTCCCACAAGAATTCATCAGTCAGATAATGATGTATTAATGTCGTTCAATACAAAAACGTAAATCAAGTACCAAGTCCCTGGATGCAGATAATGCATATCTCGTTCAGTGAAATACAAGTGTTTATCTTAAAGTCATGCATGGAAACAGTAATTCTTCTTCTCTGTTTCTCTCCTCCAGGATGAAATATCACCTCATGTCACTGGCCGACAAGTTTACAGAGGCTGAGGTGAGTTGTTGCTTAGCAACACGGTGAAATATTGGATATATCAATATGAGATAGCGATTCAAAGGTACTGGTGGTGGTGATACCGTTGAACAAGTTGAAGGTGAGCGTTGATGAATACCCAGGATCTGAGGCAATTTAATTTGATTTAAACCTTAACTACCAGCTACAGCTTATTACAAAGATCCTTCTCAGCTCTCTTTCAGGCCCCCCTCTTCAGCAACAGCACCATTCATAACCTACATGGCCCCTGGCTAGAGACACAGTAATCTCATTTGTACAGCAACAGATGTTTCTCTTAAAAACATCCGTTGACTGGGGAGTGAAAAGTCTGCCTCTCATTCTCTCCAGGGATCAAAGAGACCAGTCTAATCGCTATGAAATCTGTCACATTTGTAGTGGTTTGAGGAGACATATTGACTTACAGTAGGCTCACTATGTTGTGAAACGTAAATGCTCTCTTTCCGTGCCCCTCTCGTATGGCCTACACGTGTTTGACGAAGACTCTTTCATGTTCTGTGCAGCAAAAGGCCGCAGAGAAGGGAGGGAGGATGCATTTAAAACAACAACGAAAAAACAAAACAAGACAAATAAACAGCAGAGCGTTCCCATGGCAGCGCAGTGCAGTAATCTGACGGCTGGTTTCCCATGGCTGTGTCTCCCTGCCCCATAGACCTCCACTCTGTCTCACTGATGGCTCCTGTGATTGCAATCATCCATCTTACTGTCAAAGGCAAAAGAGGGCAAGAAAGGGGAAATCAGACACACCATCTCTCTCGCTCGCTCCCTTGTGTCCAGCAAACAAGCCACCCCACTGTGAGCGGAGCCAACACATGGATAACAGTCCCCCTACACTGGGTGTGTGTGCCTTTTTGAATGTGTGTGCCCATGCTTGTATGATCTACACAGTGAACATGTGTGGGTGTGCATCTTTTGGTTGTCTGTGCCTGTCCATTATGCTGCATGATCAGGCACCGGAGTGTACACGAGGGAGCCGGGGACATGTCTGATCTTGCAGCTGATCAAAAAACTCCAGAGACTTGTTCCCTTGTGGCTGTGCAAAGCGGGCCTCATATCAACATGTCTCTGTTCAGTAGACAGGAAAAACAAGAGGAGAGAGACAGACAGGGGAGGAGGAGGAGGGGAAAAGACAGAAACAGGCAGGCATAGCGCAGATGAAAGGATGCATAAAGAGGCCAGAGTGAAATATATGACATTGATACATAACTGCACTTATCTCCTGGTTCTGATGAGATAATTGAATGGCAAAAGCCAGCTCTGTTTTTGTGTGTAGATGTGGCAGTGTGCATGATCCCCTCTGTAAGCCTGACAGCTCTCCTCGTCAGAAAAACTGTGGATTTCTTTTTTTCATTTTCCAAAAAAGTGCAGTAAATTCTCTACCTGTTTGCCTGCAGGTAAATCAGATGTTTACTAACGCCACCCCACACACCCTCCCAGTATCCTGAACTACACGGACCTGTGTTATGTGATCACCTACGGAGAGGACAAAAGAAAACAGAAGAACAAGGTTAAAAGAAAAAGGAAGGAGTGAGACGAAGAGGAGGAGGAGCAGCAGCGAAGCTTCTGCCTGTAAATACTCTCACCACGCTGTGAAGGTGTCCTGTTCAGGATGTGTGAATGTAATTATAATGTAATTATATGCAATTAAGCGGTGACGATGAAATGAAATCCCTTTGTTGTTTAGACTTTAATCTTTCTTCGACTATCAACATAAATGAATATCTGCTGAGTACATTGCTTTACAAATCTAACAACATCACACCGGAACACTGTTAAGGCAGTGAGACGTGCACAAGACACAACAAACACTTGAATTTAACAGGAAGGCCTTCATGACACTTGACTCTATATGGGGTAAGCCTTGAAACTAAACAAAAGAAACAGGTTTATCAACTTTTTGATTGTATCACTGTTAGGAAACACCCAGCCTGGCTCTGTCCAAAAGTAATTAAATCCCTTTCTATCACCTCTAATGCTCACTGAAATGCTTTATTGATTTGTACAAACAATGATCTACAAAACTGACAAGTCACGGTTTTACAGGTGGTCACGTGTGGCGACGTGATTCTGTGGCATTAGCATTCAAGCCACAACAACAAAACAGACAAACATCCCATCTTATTCCGAGAGGCTAAAAAGCAACCCCAGATAATAGTCTTGTATTAGTTACTTTTGCTGTTCTACATATTTGTATGAGTTTATTATCAAGTAAGCTACACAAATGCTGGCTATTTGAGAGAATACATGTTTCAGGCCTTTAGGCATTGGCTTTACTTTCAGGACCTGGAGTCTGTGTCCATTTTTATATACAGTCTATGCTTCCAACATAGCAGGCTGGCTGTTTCCTACTTGTTTTTGGTGTCTTTAGGCTAAGCTAAGCTTGCAAGCTCTAGGCTATAGCTTCAAATGAACAAAAATACAAGTGGTAATGTTCTACCCATCTAACCCTTGAAAGAAATTGAGTAAGCGTAATAATGCTAATCAATACTTTTTAACATATGAACCTTGTAACAAACATTATGCCAATCATTTGTTATTCAGAGACCAGAGACCAACAGGTTTGGCCTCCCAGAGACTCAGCGGCAGTTTATGAAGAAGTCAATGTAATCCTGTCAGGTTTAGTGCTCTGTCAGCCAGTTCACAGGAAGGTGCGCTGCAGCTGAGCATGCAGGGTTTGAGGTTTCCAGGCCAAAACGTAACTGTTTCAGCATCCCTTCCTTTAGTTTTCCAGATGTGCGCCCTCCAGATGCGATTCATTTCACCAAACGTTATGTTAAGCAGATCCTCTTGGCAGCTTGTTATGTCTTACCTCAGCTTTAACAAGGCAGAGCACAGCAAGACAGACGGACGGAGAAGAGAAAGAAGTATGTTTGACAAGCTAACGCAGGACCAACCCCGAGGTTGTTCCAAGAATGTGTTCGACACTTAACAGTACTACAGTTTGGATCCAGCGCTCGGGGAACAGGCATTTATCAGAGGAAAGAATGACGCCAAAACGCTCATAACACTTTATGAGATTATATTTCATAGTAAAACACCGTGTAAGTGCGGATGCTAAGGTTGTGTTGACTAAGATCCTGCAGTAACCGAATGAAAAAGGCTCAAAGAGGCCTTTCCTGTGTTTGAAATGCTCAACATCTCACAGAACTTCATTTTCACAACAGTACGTACTTGTGACAATAAAACACAATTAGACAAAAATAAATTCCAAAGTATAAAGTCACAAGGGAAAATTATATGAAAAAAACTTCCAGCAAAATTTGCAACATCTCTCACACATAAGACCACATGTACAGAATCAGACAATAGACTCTTAAAGGGGGGATCGTCTTTGTCTTCCCACCAGTGCTGAAGTTTGAGGGGTCGTTTGAAAGGGCTGAAGACGTTTGGTCTTTATGGCAGAGAAAGAGAGTGTGTCCAAAATGTTTCCAAATCCAGATCCCTCAGTGTTGTCTGTTTAAAAGCAAGAAAGAGATAGAAAAGGAGAAGAGTCAGTGGAAACAGTGCTCTTCTTCAGATTCTGCTTAAAGGGAAAAGGGAAAGACGCTTATTTGTTTTCTTGAGGCGAGCGAGATGAGAGGGTTGATATCATATCTGTTTGTATGGAGCTGCAGAGCCAAAGGGTGGTTAGTTTACTATAGGGAGTGTAAACAAGAGGCTTGGCTCAGTCTGAAGGAAACAAACTGCACCAACCAGCACCTTCACAGCTCACTGATAGACATGCTGTATCTTTTTTGTTTCATCCATATAACAATTTTTTTTTTAAATTAATCAATTCATTGTTTGGTGTTTTGAATGTCAGCAAAAAGAACCTTATATATCGAACTTTTGCCAGATAATCAGAGGATTCTTTCCTCATCCATACGTATTCCTCCATTTTTGTTTTTCTCCTCACCGTGAATGCCGATCATGTGCTCCAGGATCAAGACTCTCTCGGCCAGGATCTTCAGGGCCTCTCTGAGCTGCTGCATGGCCTCTCCCTGATCAACACCATCATGTTTATTCAGGATCGTTTTTCAAATAAGCTCAGCAAACAAGAAAAAAAAACATTGTCTCTTACCTCATTCAAGCCTGCTCCTGGCTCTCCTTTTGGCCCCGGTGCTCCCTGTTAAACAGAGTACAATAATGTTGTCATCTCCGCTTTGTGTGCATGTGTGCATGTGTGTATATATGTGCGTGTTTTATGTAACACCATAATCTTATACTCACAGGTACACCCTGCTCGCCTGCTACACCTGGAATCCCCTGGTAGAGGAAGGACATAAAAATATTTTAGACTCCTGCTCACATACACACTTCACTGTCTCGCATTCTTTATCCCCTGTGCTAATCTGCCTCTTCACCAGATCTCCAATCTTAAATCATGCTAGTCGAGGAAGGGGATCAGGTTTAAAGACGGAGGCCCACGAGAGCCAACTACAGAGGGGACCCGGCATGGCTTCCCTGATTAGTGAGGCCTGGCCTTGGACGAGAGAGAAAGAGGGGGATTAGTCACAGCTCGGAGTGAGTCTTTGAAGAGCAGCTCGCTCACCTTTAATGTGTTTAAGATTGCATGACAGAAAAGGCAATTTACAAAAACGTTGGACAAAAAGCATCTGATAGTTCAGCAGAATCAAATATGTTCAGGTGGCCTGCTAATCCAACAATAAGGATGTTTTTTTAAAGTGGCCTCACCCTTTCTCCTGGCTCTCCTTTAGGCCCCAGATCTCCAGTCTTGCCTTGGATGCCTTCCTTACCCTCATGTCAGATAAACAGAAGTGCATGTGTTAATGATGTTGCACATGCATTCATGTTTTTATTGATCAGCAGTCAGCCCGCAGTGAAAGATACTCACGTCTTGTCCAGGCAGGCCTGGTATCCCTGCAGGTCCTCTTGGTCCTAATGTCATTCACAAAAAATATCAAGTTCAGTTCAGTCAATTTAACACAGCTTTATTATTACCTCTGCCAAGAAAGTTATGGTTTCATCTGTTTATCTCATAGTTAGTATGATTAGGTGAAAACTATAGGATAGATTATCAGGAAACTTGGTGGATGGATGTGTTATGGGTAGAAAATAATTCATGAGCAGGTTCATGGACCTCATATGTATATGTTTGTGTGATTTGGTGCAGATCCCAATAATAATCTAGTAAAATGTGGTTTCATAAAGGGGCTGTTTGGCCTTGTTTGCAATATGAGTGCCAATCTTGTACCCAGAAAGTATTTCTTTCATGAGTCATCACTTAAATACTCAAAGCCCCATGTTCTCTTAATGTTTCCCTCACATTTCCCCCAGTACAACAATGAAGACTTTCCAAGGAGGTTGAAAAGGTCAAAACCCTGAAGTTATGTTTCACAAACTGTGTTAGAGATCATGATGGGATTAGCGAGGCGTGTTCCCCAAACATGGAGATTAGAAACATTTTTAATCCATACCTGTTGGGCCGGAGGGACCTGTTGGACCAGGTGGCCCAACTATGATCTGAGGAGCAGGAAGAGGTCTGTGGATCTCCTCTGGTAAAAACAAAAACAGAAGTGAAACTGAATGTTTATTTAAACCTTAGCACAAAAGAAAATGTGGACTGTGATAACATTAAAAAGACATTAAATACAATTTCCAACTGCGCGTAATTGAGGAGATGGATTTACCAGAATTTGATCCGTTTTTATGTCATAAATAGTCTCTTTATATGTCATTATACATCCTTTATATTTTCTTCTCAAAACTCAAACTACATTCTACTTCCTGGTAAGTGACTTAAAACTAGATTTTTAGCAATGTTTTCTGAAGGAACTCACAGGCTGCAACACTAACCCTAACCTCCCAAACACACGAGCAGATGATTGATTGGTTCATTGGTCTTCAACACAGTGTGACAAATGCTTGCAAACACAGTTTCCCATAAAGTCAGATGAGCCAAGAAGTTAATTGATTAATCTGATTACAAATGTAGTTGTAGATGAACTGTAATTTATCACAACTTGACTCAGGCAAAAAGAGGAAATATTCTCTGATTGTGAAGAGTATCAGAGAACCAAGCTCTGTATCCATGTTTGAGTTACAGACTGTTTTTGTAGTGTACTCTACATCCTCAGCACATCTTTACATGTGCCAAGGATGTATGTTATCTATACACCTACAGAATATACTGTAGAAGACCTGGAGAAGAGCGGAGACATTAAGGGTCAACAGTCTGAGTTTCATCAGCAGACGACAGGAGGTTTAAATCTGCAGTGACAGTGATGGACAGGAACAGCTGCTTCGTCTGAAGGAGGTCCCTGTTAATGGAGCAGTAAATGCTCGGACATGATAAGAAAACATGAATAAAGTGGAAGTTATGCTTTGTTCTCAGCATGTAGGATATCTTAAAAGAATAAATTTAGTTTGAGACCCCGCCACACTTCCACTTCCTCTCCACTTTACCATATGCTCAGGGTCAGTCTTCCCCCTGTGCTGAGATGTTGCCTGTTACAGTCCACAGACTGGGTCTAGAAGGAACACATTTCTATCTGGAACTAATTTTCTAATGTTACAGTCTCCTCGAGTCTGGCTCCCTCCCCAAGAAACTCCACATGAGTGGCAGACTATCTACTCCCTCATTCATAGCCAGCCCGGCGTTTTGGCTGCAGGCCACGGCCTGTTCCCCAAAACGCAGACTGTTGTGCTGACAGCTAACAAATTAGGTCTGATTTACAGCCAGTTGGCCCCCCTCAGCTTACACGGTCCCACAGACCCAAATCTACATAGTTCCAGACCCGCAGACACAGTCCTGGGCTCAGAAAGGCAGAGCCAGCCAAAAGCTTAATCAGAGCCAGAAGTCTTCTATGAGGTAATCATTACAGTACAGTGTTCTACTGCCTCCATGTGGTAAAACCATGGCGCTCAAGTCATTTTAGTACATGGGTTTGTTCTTATATCTTCTAAGTGTGGTGGTGGCATAGGTGTCGACTTTGTGGGTGCTCTGCGGCTAAAGCACCCACAGAGAATCCCAAGCACCCACGTGTGCCAAGACATAGTCCGGGTAATGTTTACATAGACTTGACATCACGGTTGATGCTAGATTGGATCAAATGGAGGGACTTTGCGTCTGTAATTGGGTTTTTTGCTGTCAGTGACTTGCTCCAAACTCTCATCACCAATCAGAGCGTTACTCCGGACAATCAATAAAGATGTAATGACAATGTTGAGTGAAAACAAATCTAATTTGTATATTTAGTTGTAGTTTGGGCCTTTAGGTTCGGGGTTAATGTACATTATATACAGCTACTGTGGCAGGAATAAACATAAAGGCAGGTTTGAGCCCTTTGGCAGGTGCAAGTTTGTTTGTTTGTAATTATGTTGACTACTGAGTATCATGGGTTGAAATGTCAACATGTGAAGATGATCTTTACAAACACTAAGAAATTGATCATTAAAGCTGTTTTCAAACATGAAAATTGGGTCTGGCCATTTTGCGGAGTTTGCCTTTTACATATGAACAACATAGCAGGAGGTTGTTTAGGTTAGATGCATTCACATCAACAAGAAAATGTTCAAAACATTAAGGCGAGGGGTGGCGTCTGGGTAAAACAGCAGGAGGCAGGACATGACGTATAAATTCCACTGTTGAAATCACATATTTTTGTTTACAGCACATGGACATTGGCCCTTTTCGCCAAAACCTCAAAAATTCTTTAGTTGAAATCTTTGTGTTTTCTGTGTGTTGCACCTCTTTTTCATCCTGAGATATTTGTATTCTTTTTGCTTTTTTCCAGTTTTGCATCCGCCATGTTTTAGAAACATCATCAATACATCCACTCACTCGCTGTGAATTTTCTGGACATTATCCAGCTGTATTCTTCCTTCGGCTCTTTCGAACAAACATCTTGCAAGCAGACAATTTCAAGAAGATGTTGAGAACAACTGACGCTGGACATTTGCATTGTCATATACAGCCCCTCCAGATAATTTTCAGGAAAAGGTCTGGAGTTCAGTGCATTTCTGAAAACAGCTTTAAACTCATAGTATGAGTTTCATCCTTGTGTTTTAGTGATCTCTGCAGGACTGGAGTAGAGAAGGAAGTGACTTATATTCGACTGGATATGATGGATGAGAAAAAAATATAAATGTATAAATATAAATATATTTTTCCTGACTTGTTCAGCTCCTGGGTTAATCTTCTGATTTATATGCTTGGGTCTGGCTCCGTTGTAGGTGGTGGTGTTAAGTGAGGTTGCAGTAAATAGTGGCACAGCAGCAGCCGAACACACGGAAACTATTAAACTAAATCTAAGCCAGCCCTCCTTGGGAAAAGAAACAATACTCTCTCCATTATGGGTTGAAGTCAGTCACTAAAAGCTAAAGACCCACATTGCTCAGTTAAACACTTGATAACAGCTACAGTCTGTTTCAGTCTCTGTGCTACCACCTGTGCCCCCCACCCCAAGTTATTTTCCATTCATAGACAGCAGTTTGGCCAATGTTCTGCCTGACAAAACGTTTGCAAGAAATGAACAGGACGGACACATGCATGAGATATGTGAGGGTTTGAAATTGATGAAACACATGATCCACTGTAGGAGGAGCTGTGAAAATAGACCTGAGGTTTTGGCATCAGTTTAAACCAATAATTTTTGTTTTGGGGCCAGAAATTAACCGTGTGTCTAAGATCTGTTTCTGTTATAATATCATTTAAATTCACCTGGGATTTGATTTGAGAGATTACATTTGTAGTGGAACAGTCTGCTCACCTTGGTCGTGTATTTGAAAGACATCCCCTCTCGCTCGGACAGGAGTGGAGCTTGGCCCAGGAGGACCCGGTGGACCAGGAGGGCCGGGTAGACCTCCATCTCCAGGTAAACCTCTGTCTCCTTTTGGTCCTGAGCAGCAACAAAAACAAAAAATATATAATTAATTTGTAATTTTTAAGTCCCAACGGTCACAAGTATCCTCAGACCATCTTTGCGGCAGCAGGTGAGACTTAAAGTTCTGATGATGTGTTACCGCTGGGTCCAGGAAGGCCTGGTCTTCCAGCCACACCCTGAGGTCCAGCAGAACCAGGAAGTCCTGGAGGTCCAATGGGCCCTGGAGGCCCAATGCTTCCTGGTGCTCCATAGAAAAGAGAAGACAGTCAGAGACAAGTGTATAATTCTAATAATCCTTCAGTTTAGATTTATTTCAAGGAGCAGCAAAAAAGTATAGCAAAAAAAATAGACAATGTCATAAATATTTTGAGGCGTGGGGTTGGAAAGAGGGATTTAATTAAAGACACTTGATTGTTTTGAATTACATGGGAATGTGGGAGGATGGAATTTTGACTCATACCATGGATTATAAATCAGAATATCTCAACCTCTGTAGCCTGAATTTTATTAAAATGGCTGAATTCTGCCCTGCATTTACCGTTCATTCATTCACACGTTATTAAAAATAAATGTTTCGGGATGTGTTGGCACCTGGTGGCAGGTGTGACGGAGGTCCAATAGGAGTGGGTTGAGGTGTGTCCACCTCATTGTCTGTTGAGCCTTCTGGTAAACTGTTGACTGTCGACAGTGAAGGACGTCCCTCTTCTAACAGCCTGATCTGCAACAACAGCAGATTCCAGTCACATCCGACTTCAGTTAAATAACTTAAAAATCATCTGTGTACAAATGCAAACGCTGGTACTGAGGATCTTCTTTACCTTTGATTCAGCTGCATGAAGTCGGCTGCTCATGTCAGTGAAGCTGGTACAGTTCATACACTCTGTAAGAAAGAACCACAGACAAGAACATGTTTAGTCTCCACATTACAGCATACATGCTGCAGCTTTCTACTCGTCTGTCTTTGCCTCTGTCTCCGTCTCTTTCATTTCTGTTTTCTCTCTTTCATTCCTGGCACAATGAAGCAGGTCCAGCCAACATACACAGGCACAATACCCATCAAACCAGCCCCAAGAATTTATTAGGAATTCCATCATACAGTAAATCATGTCATTCACACACAGAATAAATATTATTAGACCTCTCATTAAAGTCTCTCTCTTGCTGACACACGTTCTCTCTCTCCCTAAAACACACACACAGACACACACACACAGACACACACAGAGCACGGTCGGTGCACACCTGCTTGTCTCCTGACCTCCTGACTCAGCATGTTTCTGTTGGTGCGCCCACTCACAGCGATGGCCTATATGCCCACGCTCACATCCTCCTCTAGGTACCAAAGCCAAACACATTAACTCTGTAAAGCTCATGGAAACACAAAAAAACCCCACATTTACACAAACACACTCACATACACTCATATTCCTACAAAATGAGATTTAATTGCACCATTTATAATTTATGTATAAAATCTAAAGTTTAAAGGTTGCTATTACAGCACTAAAATGCCCCTTACAGGCTGGTAATATTCAGTGTTTATTCTGTATATTCTTGTCCAATGAAAACCAACCACAGAACCAAACCAAACGACAATCAAAGACAAGTGTTGTCTGTGTATCCAAACTTTGACATCTCTGCAAAAGACCTCCTACAAATAAAAACAATCAGTGATGTGTTTCCTAATAAGATTTATTCTGCTAACAGTTCACCACACATGTGCACCTCACTGATGAAAAGGTCCTGGATGTCCTTTTCCGTATATAAATCTATGAGTGCCACAACTGAAGGCATTGAGATGTTGGCTTTGGACAATTTCTATTATTTTACAGTCCTTACTTTTTGCTGTTAGTGTCCTCTAAAACACTATGTCCTTTTTTGTAATTCCTGTTTGTCAGTTACATTCTGTTATTTTCAGTCTGTTGTGAAAACTTTGGTCATCTCTCTCCCAAATTATACCATTCTAGCTACCACTAAACCACATATACTCGACGCCATGCTGTGCAGCAGTTGTGGTTCATTTACATGAGCTGTAACCCAGAATCCGAAATACAGAATGAAAAAACCCTGTATTTGTTCTAAATCTGAGTTTTTCCTCTGGTCCATACCTCATAGGAACTGTGGAATGTCAGCTGTCCATCCCAATGATGGGACCCACCCACATTGCGGTCATAGCAGGGAAACATAGAATGAGGAACAACTGGTGCTCATAAATAACTAACTAACAACAAAAAAGACCCAAATGGCTCTGGTCTGCCAAAATCATCGTCTCCAACCGCGACGCACAGGGCACTAACGGCAGCCGCTGAGGTTTCTGCCTCACTGAAATAGGCCGACATGAATGTCTGTACCATGTCTGTATGTCTATAATCATCTACATCCAGTCTAGCGGTCTATCAGACTGTGTGGGTGAGGTTTCTGAATGCCTTGTTCCATCAACATCTTGAACATCTCGTCCTGGAGCGTAGCCACGAACAGAAACAACAATCAACAGCTCAACCCAAAACACACATTCCTCGGGTTTCATCAGCCCAACTGCTGTGGGCTGTTCAACCGCCGGGACCAAAATGACCCCACATGATCTGCTTTGTTGTGACTGACTGCCAAGCGACTCCACCAAGGACAATCTGAGCCACACACAAGCATGGCTGTGGGCAATCACCGGCTCTGCTATGTGAGAGGGCTGATGAGCTGATGGGCCTTCATGTTCTCTGCAGTTATTCATCATGGGTCCAGAGGAAGCCTCCTCCCTTTGACACATATACACTACATCAATCTGCCATGTGTTCCAACTGTGATCTTGTGATGATGTGTTTAGCTTTAGTTTCAGCTAAATTAGTGGTGTGACTCAGTGGATCGCAATGTCATTTTATATGTGGGTTGGTCGGTCCACCAATTTGGTGCAGATTGAAATATTTAATAACTAGGCCTGGATGGGTTGTTGTAAAATTTGGTCCTCTGGTATTTTTCCCAGGATGCAACAACTTTGTAAATCCTTCATCAAACACCATTGTGTGAGAAATTCACTTGGTTCAAAACAAGCAAATTAATATAATCAACTTCAGCTGTTTGTGGTTAGCATGCTAACAGGCGTGTTTCATGAGCTAAAATGAGGCTATGATGGTTAGCATGGTTAATTTCTGGAGGTTTTGTATGTGGGAACACAAATGTCCAAGTGAGTTGCACTGGACATTTTCCGGAACTTTTTCCGAGCAAAATGTCTTTGAACTAGATCACAGTGAGCACACGTGAGAACTCAGCAGCAAGTTCGGCGAATTCGCAGGGAGTGAGTGGGAACGTTGTCAAAGTTTTTGATATGGGGCGGACACAAAACTGGAAGAAACAAATATCTCAGGATGAAAAATAGGTCCCATACGTGCAGAAGACACAGACAGTGATGTCAACTTGGAAAGACAAGAAGATTTGAGGGCTTTCGATAAAAAGGGCCAACAACACTGCGCTTTCTGCAGCGGAATTTATACACCATGTCACCCCGGAAAATGTCTGGACCCAATTATTTGGAGTTCTGAAATGTCTGAAATCCTAATTTACTGCTCATCATAAAGTAAACTTGTGAGCGACTATTTTACAGGGAGTAGAGAATGAATGAATGAATGAAGTTGTTTTAGAGACAGTCAGGGTCTTTTTTGGTTTCAAACCACTTTCACTCACCATTTCAACAAGCCGCAGAGAACTCACTGGGAAGTATTCCTACTTTTAAATTGCCTTGTAGCTGCTTTGCTGGGAGTCAGTTGACAGAGAAATCTCACATCTCTTCCTCGTCTGGGATGGATTCTGCTCCTCAGGCCTAAAAAGGAGTCTCTCTATAGCTCCGTTATCCACCCCTAACAAGATAACTCGTTCCATCTCCATCGCTGGTCAAAAGAGATCCAGAAATAATCCAGTCATATCTTATTATGTCATAAACACACACCACAGAACAGAACACCAGTTAAGTCTATGCACCATAAATGTGAACCAGAGCAAAACAACTGCATTTCATTTTCTATATGTGGCGGGAGGGATTTCTGTTTCTGCAGTTGGAATTTAATTATGTTGGGTTAGAAAACCAAACTTCCGCTGTGCTTGAGCCGATGTTTAGAACGGGACCGCAGTTATAGAGTCTGTTTGGATCCATAATTACACCATGGCAACACAAGACCGGGTTATTTTTCTTGGACTGCTCTCAGCTCATGGGAAAGAATCAGAATCATGTTGTCTTTAGTGGGAAGCAAAATAAACAGAGACTATCGAACTGTTTCTGCTCCAAAGAGAAGGACACATATGTTTGAGAAGTTATGTGAAATATTCAGATGCTAAAACTGATCTTCATGAAAAGTTGCTTGAAAATGATGCCAGGACAAGTATTACATCTGTTAAAGTTTTTTCCCATTTACAGAAGAGTTACAAAAATCACAACTACAGGATACTTTAATCTCATTAAATGCAATTAAAATATCAGTTTGCTGGATAATGAACCATGTAAATGGATAATACAACCATAAATAACAAGGTACAGAAACAAAGCTGATGTTAGTCATATGCTCAGCTGTTGATAGTTGGGAGAAATCTTGGAACGGCTCAGATCAAACTCCCTCCAGGCAAAGTACACGGTGTCAATAAGATAAGAAACTCTGTGTAGATAAATCTTCATTAGAACCTCACAGGAGCCAAAGCAATGAGCATGTGTCATCGCACCAAACTATGAAAGCACCGAGCTGTTTTACGAGTCATCATTAGTGATTGTGGTACAAGACAGAACAGGATAACTTGGCGAGGGTGTGAGTCAGACTGCAGGCATCGTCTGTCGAGACAGCTGCACTTCCTACATTAGAGCTGGATGTGGATCAAAGAAATTACCTGCTCTCTCTCTCTCACACTCACACACACACTCACACACACCCTTGTATATTTATCTTAGAGAGGACAATCATTGGGGTAATACTTTCCCTTATCCCCTACTCTAAAAAACATAACCTTAACCTTAACCCTAACCTAACCATAAAAAATCTCTTTACTTTAAAATGTATATTTAATGGTATGGGGACCATAATGTGATTGTGTAAACAGATTTAGGACCCAACAACATACCTGGACCCCCTCCCCCCCCCCCACACACAAACACACACACAGGCAGACAACCTAGAGCCAAAAGCCATGACATACACAGATGAGGACAGTAATTTTAATCGTTAAATGCTTGTTCAGGAGGACAGAAAAAAAGATAAATTAAAACATCTTCTTGGACATTCTTATCAGACACTGTCAGATCTCGCAGATACACACACACACACACACACACACACGTCTGTGCCCAGAGTCTGTGTGTGTGTGTGTGTGCGGCATTCAGACCACAGACACCCTCTGACAACTGGCTGCATCCCAGGACCCTGTTGTGTATAGGCCCCAGCCAGCAAGTGGTCAGCTCTTGCTGGCATGAAAAAAACAGCTGGCACAGAATACACACCCACACACACACATATATGCACAAGCAGACTCACACACAATGTCACATACGCTCTCACTCACTTAATCACACACCCACTTTGACTGCGGTGGCTGGTGGAGGAGGGTGAACGAAACCCTGTTTGAAAACCAAGATGTCTACTTGTCCACAGAGGGACCATTAAGTATTTCTCACCATGATGCCAGTTGACAGGCCTCACACTATTAATATAAACACTTTGCAAGTAAGAAATGCAAAGAATTAGCAGTTTAAAGAACTTGCCTTTACATTTGATACACAAGCCATTTTCAGGCATGAACAGGTGAAAATGTCTAGAACATTTTTCAATACAGAACATAAAGAGAGATGTCTCAAACACTGGCTTAGTAAGTGCCACCACTCAACAGACATAGTCGTACCACAGTAACAAACATTTTTATTTGAGAACTCTGTCCCCTCATATCCCCAAAATGCATCCACTCATGAGATCACCTTCCAGCTTCTCAGTCAAGACAGCACTCTGAGTCATCGTCTTGCTGTGAGACGATGCTGTGTGAATCTGCTGAGGAGAGACGACTCCACTGTGATCAGCCAAAACGAGGGCGACACGTTGAGGTGTAAGTGGCAGCTGTGTCTAATGAAATGGTGAGAATGAAAAGGGTGGAGACACAGAGAGGAAAAAAGAGCAGCAGAATGTCCCTGCTCACAAGTCGTATCTGAAATATTGACACATGAACGCCACGACACAACTGGAACTATGGATGTTTCCTTGAGCCCCAAGTTTCAAAATTTGGAGTATATGCAGCAAAACATAGACAGTGGAATGATTTACCCCCACCACATCCATTCATCCATCCATCCATCCATCATCTATCTATTATCCTTTGAGGGTCACGGGCGGCTGGAACGTATCCCAGCTGGCATTGGGCAAGAGTAACCCCTAGATACAGAGACAAACAACCAGTCATGCTCCCATTGACAACTAGAGATAAAAGTGCATGTTTCCAATAAACCTAACCTCAAATCTGCACGTCTTTTGACTGTGTGTGTCCTCATATTAAAAACTTTTTAAAAACCTTTTGGCTTTTCATTCCATCTTCCAGTGTGTCCAACATGCAGTGCAAGCCAGTTCTGTTTGAGCATAAACTGACCTGAGGTCCTACAATGGACCATGAAGCCTGCAAAGATTGTCTCTAACAAAATAAATCGCAAAACTTGTCATGCACCTTCCAAGTTCATACAGAGTAATTTCTCAGCAGCACCAAGAGAACAAACAACATAAACCTGCTGATCACACCGACCAATGTGGAAACTTCTGCCTCTCTTTGACCTCAGGAACTTTATCTGCTTAACTTTAAATAAACAGATGTGTGGAGCTGCAGACAGAAAGACATGGGGGACAAATGGGAAGATGTCATTGAGAGATGGGAAGACTCCACGATAAGGTGGTGACAGAAAAGTAAAACCCCACAGAAGGAGCATGAACAGAGAGCGTCATCCATCAGGCAGATCAGGCCAGGACCAGGAACAGCCACTACAGCTCCCAGTAGGTCAAAGGGTAATGCTGGCCTATATTTGAGCACAAGCAGGGACGTAACAGAGACATAAGTCATATCCTCATGCTGTAAAGGTTGTAGTCTAGAAGAGCACATGTGGGATATGGTTCTGTTATATCGCTTTACTCCGAGGAAAAGAGAGAGGGAGATCTAAGGGGCAGAGGAAGAAGAAAGCAGTAAAAACTACAAAAGATAAAGAGGTCAGCGGTGGCAAGAATAAGCAAAGGAGCAAAGGTCTGTGTGGGGGTGAGAGAGGATGATAAAGTGGAAAAACAGAAGAATTCAAAGGTATTTCTGGATGATATATAATATAGCTGGTTTTCAAGATAATCCCTCCAACGATGGGGTTTTAGCAAACTTCCCTCACTTCCTTCTCTTCCAGCTTCAGAGGAGAAACAGTGACGTTCACATCTGTAGCATTAACAAATTAACATATGACACTCAAAGTTTTCAGCCACCTTTTCACTTTTTCAATGAAATCCATAATTAACTCCACCTAAAAAAACATCCTGCCCTGGCGCACCCTGCATTTAACTCTGCCAAACTCCTTTTCCTGAGCTTCAAAGCTTACACCTCTCACTCCTCCTCAATGCACAGACATAACCCATAATGCCTCTTGTTAATAGGATCATGTGTGCAGATAGATGCTGGGGTGCTGCTGTGATGGAGCGGCGAGGAGGAGGAGGGTGGTGGGGGTGCAAGGGCCAATGGTGGGGAAATTACGAACACATTTCTCTCCAAATGTGTTCCATGCCGTCATGCGTGAGCACAACTCTGCTGAAAGTGAAAATGTAAATGTTGAGATGCACTGTACGCAGAGCAGCACACACCACACTGTCAAAAATATTGACGGGTCAGGGTGTCAACGAAAATGCGTTGAAGAAAACGCCTTCTTTCCATTTAGCAAATGCAGAAACACACAGGCTTTGTGACCGGCTCGGCCCTGCATGGAGTTTGGCCACAGGCTTGAGTGTTAGAAGGTTAAACTGTAAAAGGACATAATAAAAAGCAGCTTCTGAGTGGGTCAAGAGTCACACACAAACACAGGGAACACTAGAGGGCTTGTAAACGCCAAAACCAACTAAGAAAACACTGCCACTGTATAATTAATGAGTGATTCATTGAACATTTCAAAATATAGCATTACCTCTGTAGATTTCTGCAGCTTCAAGTGCTCAGTGTCATATGTTTGGTGTATGTTCGGGCCGCTGTGGATCAGGAGAGCGGGTCATCCACTAACCAGAAGGTCAGTGCATGCCGAATGTCCTTGGGCAACACACTGAACCCCAACTTGTGAGAGTTGCACATAGACGCACTGTATGAATGTGTGTGCGAATGGATGAATGGCAAAACTGTGCTGTGAAGGGCTTTGAGTCGTCAAGACTGGAGACCCTCAAGACTCTTCAAGACTATATGAATACAGAGTGAGAACAGTGGCAGGTGTCCGTTGCAGCCTCATGCAGTCAGAGGTGATGCATTCAAATTCCTTGTTTTGTGTGAATAATAGTTCAACATGTGAATATGTTTAGTTTCACATAAGACAAAGAGAACGGCAATCCTCACAACTCAGAGGCTGGGAGGAGGCAGAGTTTAGCATTGTTGATTCTGCCAAGGAAGTTACCTTTTCATCTTTGTTTGTTGGTTCATTAGCAGGATTCTGCAAAAAACACTTGATTTTCATTTCATTTTTATGGACACGTGACACAAGGGAAGACCCATTTAAAGTTTGCTGCGGATCTGTATCAGGCTGAAGATCCAGAAATTTATTTTCTTTTCCTTTAACATTGTGAGACGTTGAGGGCGTTTCTCAACATTTTTCTTAGAGAATAATTAATGGATCTTGATGAAAAAAAATTCTGGCATGTTTAGGAGACATTGATATTTATGAGTGTCTGAATTTGATGCAGATCCAAATAATAATCTGGATGTAGTGAATTTAAATGTGGTATCATAAACTGTTGCAGCCTTGGTGGAGGTACATAGTGCCATTCTAGTTTGCTTGTAAAACTAAGATAATGATTCATCCTAAAAAACTGATTAGCTGTAAACATTTTGATAGCGCTGTGAAGCATCTGTTGCATCAATGTTGAATTCTGAAACCTTTACAACTACATGCTCAGCTCCTTTGTTGTGTAGTGAGCCTGCTTTATAAACCAAAACAAGGGGAACACTATTCAATGTATTTATTTCAGAATGATTAAACGGTAATAAAAGAATAAGGCATCAGTGTCATGCAGAAAATGATTCAGAGCTTGGAAAATGGAAACGAGAGTGCGTGCAGAGGTGGGAAGAACTCCTCAGCTTACACAGACTTAAAATCTTTCTTTATGTTCCCTGTCTCTACATCTCCGAGGGCCTCAGGGGCCTCTGAAGTGGAGCCAGAATCCCATCAAACTAAAACCAGAGGTGATGTCATCTTCATTGGTTAAGGCTGTCTTCGCTCGCGCTGATAAAACATCTGGCTCTGAGCCACGCGGCAACAGTTTTCTGCTACTCGAGCTTCATGTTCGGCGTTGGCCTCGTTACAGAGAATTCTGTTACCGACCAAAATTATCCACACTTACAGGAAACATTTGACATGTTGGGGAAAATACTTGTTTGATTTGTTGCTGTGACTATTTGATACCACTTTCCTGTCTGTTTACTGTAATGTACAAGATGTTATGAGCCAGAAGACGGTTAGCTTAGCTTAGACTGGAAAATGGGAGCATCAGCAACTTTTATCTAATATACACACACCCATATATTTGTTTAATTCCAAACACAAATGAATAAAAGTAGTTTTTTCACAATGGTTTATGTGCAGAACCATTTCTATGCTAACTTTGCTAGGCTAAATGAATAATGCGGGACTCTTACATATGCGAAGGAGGCTTCAACTGAAACACTGCTTATTCTCTTTAAAATTAATAAATAATAAAATTAGAGGACTTCAAAAAAACTTAAAGCAAAAGTTTCTCTAAAGAACCACAGAAAAAGGTTTGTGGTATAACTTTAAATTGTTCTCTGATGGTTATATTATAAGATCAACCTTTCTTTCCAAGGTATTCCTGATAGGATGCCAGACTTCTTTGTGTTGTACACAGATGAATGTACATGAGGAGAGCCAGTCTTTGTTTCATAGCTGTTGTGATCTCAGCGCGGTCACGTATGTTACAAAGACCCGGTGGAGGAGCGTCATGGTCATTAATCTCTGTGGGGCCACTTTCCCACAGAACCGGCTCTCTGCTCCGCTGCTGTCTGGGCAGCTTGTAGCAGCTGGAGTCCTGTGGGACAAATACACTCCTCATTACACTTCACTTTTCTCTTTGCATTTCTCCTCTTTACATGTTGCTGCACAGCTGTCTGAGCCTCGCCAACTCTAACACCTTGTTGTTTCTGTGCAGGAGTCCTAACTTTCTCCACTCCATGCGTCCTCTTGTTCTCTAACTCAAACACACTGACCCCAGCGCTCCCTCTCCTCCTCAGTGTGAGGCCGAGCATCTCTTACATCAGCCTTTGTCATGAGGGTCTCCTCACTCAGTCAAACCTGGCCCTCTGTCTCCCCATATGGAGGCGATTTTCCCCCTGCTCCACAGCCATTAGAACGTGCAAAAACATCTCAGCAAATGTTAAATAAACAGCCAGATTACTTCTTCACACTCCTGCAACCACTTTGGTCTCAAGTGAACCATAATCTCAGGCATTACAGACTCAGCGGATATGGCTGTGTGTTAATCTTTGTGAGGAATAATATCCAGCATCAGGCAAATAACAGTTTCCAAAGGCTTTGTAATAATGTCTATGTTTATTCCTTTAATATTAAGGTGTGTTTTCTGAACTTGTGGTAAATCATGCCCATCCAAGTGCAACAACCAATAATTCAGCAAAATGGAACAAGGTGTGGTAATTATTACCAATAGGCACAACACGCTCATTGAGGTAACTGTTAATCTTGGACGATGGTGAACAGGCCACGCCAGCATTTTTCAATTACTTACAAAAACGGCTGTATTTCCCAACATGAAAAACTACCAAGTTGGTGGGTGTACTAAATAATTTTAATAGGAAAAAAATACATTAAAATAACATTTGGTGCATTTGAAATAACTACATGTGAGTATGGCCATGAGCAATACGGAGTACAGTATAAAGACTTCAGAGTCCTTCACTGATTTCACATTTTGTTGTGTGGTAACTTTACGGAAAATAAACATAGAAATGATAATCCCTCATCAATCTAAACTCAATACCCTTAACAGAATTTTAGAAATGTTTCTAATTGTATTAAAAATCACACTGACATTACTATTCAGACCTTCTCTCTGGGGAGTTTCTCTTACTTTCACACAGGATTTCTGGAGCTCATCCAGAGGGACCTTGGTCACCTCTCTTACCAGGGTTCCTCTCTCCAGTTAACTCCTACTTGTTCCAAATTTTTTCCATTTAAGGATTACTGAAGGCCAATGTGGCTCTTGGGAAATTTCAGGAGTTTTTGCAGCCTTTGCCAGATCTGTGCCTCAAAACAATCCTGTCTTTGATATCTGCAAGACGTTCCTTCAACCTCATGGATTGGGTTTTGCTCTGATGTCCATTGTCAGGTGTGAGACCTTAGACAGGGATGTGTCTTTCCAATTCATGTTCAATCAATTGATTTATCCACAACAGGAATTCTGTAAAGTTTGAAATATTTACTGGACTCAAAGTGCAGACAAGGCAGGTGCTTGCAAAAAGGACATTTAGTGGCAGATACGAAGATGTGAGGTATCCAAAGACAAAAAAACTCAGAAAGCAGAAACATGAGCAAAACCCAGGAACAAGGCCCGGAAACACCGGGGACGCAAGTATGAGTTAACAAAAACTTATCGGACAGACCAAACAGAGGAACTGACAGGGAGCACTGGGAACACAGAGACTAAATAACAACATCCGGGTGGGGCAGATAATCACAGCGGGAAACAGGATAAATTAGCCAGCTAAGTAAATCATGTGAGTAAAAAACTTAAAAGTTAAACAGGAAATAATAAAATCAAGGTCCAAGCAACTGAAAAACAAATTCAAAGTCCTTTAAACTGAAGTACAAATATGAACCAGTTCGAAACAACTCTAAACAAAGGATTAAGAAAAGTCCTTAACAGTGGCAGATCATGACAGGCTCCAGGTGATTTTGTCATTATGGTGTAGTGAGTGTAGATTGATGATGGTAAGTAAAGACGTTTTTAGGGCTGCAACATAACATGAGGTGAAGAGGTGAAGGCGTCTGAATACTTTCCGAACGCTCGGTGTATAAACAGCAGAGTGAAGGCAGCCCTATATTAGACCTCCGTCCACCTCCCAGTCTGTGGCTTCATGTTGACTGTGGTGGCTGAAAATGTTGCTCTTCACTGGGCTCAGAGTCTGCGGTCTGGTCTATCCAGGAGCTGAGCTGCCCACCACCTAAACACAGACTATACCTCCCACTTTACGATCCACAGCTGGATGTTCCTCACAAGTTCCTTTTTCATTCATTCTTATGTTTTCACGTCTTTGTGTTTGTTGGTTGGTTTGATTGTAAACAAGATTACACAAAAAACAACTGTATGGATTTCCATTCAACTTGGTGGACAGTTTAGGGAAGAATTCATTAGGATCCGGATCAGAGGACAGATACAAGAATTTAGTTTTTCACTTTCTTAAACAATCCATGATGTGTCTTTCACCTTTTTCCCAGGGTCAGGCATTTTTAGGGAAATTATTTCTATGAGTGTGTGAAACTTGGTGCAGCTTGGTTGAATTTTAAGGGGACTGTTGGGCCTTGGTGGAGGCATCCAAGCTACTGAGTGCCATTCTAGTTTTAACTGTGATAGCCTAGATGTTACTCGGGCAAAACTGCCTGTGTGATACCTTCAATCAAAAGAGTACAAAAAAGAGAGAGAATGAGACAGAAGGAGAACGGTTTTGATTCCTTCCAGGCACAGAAGAAAAAGGTAAACAGGATCCCTTTCAACTGTTGTTTTATTGCAATCCAAGTTCCCAAAAGTAATCCAAAACAGACTTTAAGCCTGAATTCAAACAACGTCACAATCACATCAAGAGGCCGACAGCTGCACAGTAGTACGATTAGCAAACTACCCGACTACACACCACCAAACATAAAAAACGCTCTGATGTGGGAAAAGCTGCCTGGTGCTAATAAAAAGACACAGATGGGTCCGAGCAAAACACATGGCCTCTATTTCAGTGCTACAGAGAATTATTCTCACAGTCTGTTCCTCTGTTTTCAAAAGGTTGTGTCATCTAAGAGAAGAAAAAGACACAACAGAGATGAGAAACTCACCTTCACGACACTCTTCTCCCAGAAAGCCTGGACAGCATCTCCACTCCAGTGCTGTGACTTGTTTGTAGGTGACCTTGAAGGACGGTCTGATGAGGGTCCGGTAGCTGGAAATAAACAAATGGCTACTGACTACAGGGAAACGTAAAATGCAGAAACACAAATACACAGGAAGACACGCCTCTTCACCTCTTCACCTGTACCTGTCTATTTCCTGTCCCTGCATTTCCCTCTAGCAAACCCTTTCTATAGCCCATACTCAGGCTATTGTTATCTGTCAGACTGTCAATGCTACCTCTGTGTATGACCATTTGTTTGAATCCCTGAGATTGTAGCCTTGTTTGGACTCTTTCTTTGTCTATGACCTCCTGGGACACAAGTAAATACAACAGTGTTTTTACACATATCTGTGCACTGATGTTTTCTCTGCATCTGAGTCTGCCAATGTTACACAGACACATTAGATGAGAGAGACAAAAAATTAAATACTCCTGATTGGGGAGGTCCAGGGTGTAGATGGTTTTTGTTTGACAAATATCCCACCCTTCTACCCAATTATCCAGTCGCCGGATTTATAAAAGCCAGATGGGAAACATATCAAGCCAATCAGGTCGTTGCATTGATTCAATTCAATTCATTTCATTGTATTTGTATGATGCAAAATCACAACATAAATCATCTCAAGGCTCTTAGCGTAGTAAAGTTTAGATCGTACAATATTAGAAACCCAGCAGTTCCCACAGTGAGCAAACACTTGGCGACACAGGACAGAGAAAACTCATTTGACACAAGCTAAACTTGGTCCATCTATAATAGAACTATAACATGTTGGAAAAATACATTTAACAGGCTTTTTGGGGGTCAAAGTCGCCAAATGATTGAATCATCTGATTTGACTGATAATTGTGTGATCTTTTCTTGGTGGCCATAGAAAGTGCAGGTATGGCTCTCTCCTCATTCATCCAAGAGCCTGGTTCGTTCGACATAACACCCTTAGAGAACACTAAGTCCATGCTGGCATCATGAATGATAAACAGTGAATAACACAAACAAAAGAAGGAGCTGATAGGATTTGGCTGAAGAAGGTGGCAGCGAGGGAACAGTACCTGATGACTTTGGAACAGGGTCCGGGCCACCGGCAGCCCTGATACACTCTCTGCACTGTGGTTTCAGAGCCATTGTGCACCTGACAGGACACTGTTTTGGAAACAGTATACTGACACCAATTCCTAAAACACACATAAGAGAGTTTCCATTCTTAATGTTAACTCTGCAAGAAAGGATTTAAACATAATCAGTGACAGCATTGAGGATGTTAAACACTAAGTCCTGAAGTGAAAACATAAACAAATAAGAAAATTAATATATCAAGTAATATCAGCAATTAATAATTCATGCATTTAATAGCTCTCCAGCATTCCAGCGTTTCTTTTTTCCAACATCTACAGTGAAATTGCTTCATATCAGCTGTTCTCACCTGAGTTGGGAAAGGATCCCGGTACCTGGGGGTCCAGTGCTGCCGCTCTGTTCCGATTTGATGCGCTGCCGCTGCACTGTGATGCCTGGAAAGCGGTAAACAAACCCTGTTCCCACCGAAGGAGAGATTAAAGTTATCCAAATACAGAGCGCGTAGAGGAAAGACAACCCCATCATCTCTTTTTGAGTTATCAATTACAGAAGTATCCGAAAATGTCGACGACGTTCAAGTAAATCCAGACGTTAAGAGCCCTGTTCAGATCTACAGTAACTGGGATGAGAAGTGGAGAGCAAGTCTAAGTCAAAAACTCTACTGTGCCCGTTAATGAGTTGGTCATGTCGCCTTCCTGACTAGAAACAGACTGGTCCTCTCATGAGCTCAGAATGAATGACACACAACCTCTTCCTATAGAATAATTTGGGTTTCTGACGTTTGACATCGTGCCAAGGACCGAGGAGTCAAATATCCAGCGTGCGTAAAAGGCGCACTGGGTGTGAGTTCTGGAGTGAGTGCGTAAAAGCCGCGCTGAATATGGGGGCTGGAGAACGAGCGCGTAAAGAGCGCACTGAGTGTGAGATATAGAGAGCGAATGCGTAAAATGCGTGTGTGGTCCCGGACAGTCACTCTAACGCTCTTATATCAATATTGTGTTTATTAACCCGATTGGTGCTTTGAGTGCTCGACCCCACAATGACTTAGTATAGTATATGTGCATAGTATGAGCAAACATAGAAGGGATAACAATGAACATGACAGGATAATCTGGCGTCTGTTCATTATCACCAGAAGTAGATCATCAGGTCTTCATCACTTCTGTCCAGCACCTCTAGTGTTGATCAAGTTTGTATGTGTTTATTTTCTGTTCAAATTTCCCCCAAAATAAATGTTGTATATGGAAGATCATCTCCACCATAAAGGTAAAAACAAATCAATGAAGTTTGAAATGACAACTCTATTCATTTTTTTGTTGAGAGCTATAATTTGACTTCACTTGATATTTCAAAACAGATGAACTAACGACCAATGTCTGAAAAGTTTTTTTTCATATAGATATATCATGTATGGGAGCCTAGTTGCACCAAAAAGGTAAAAACAAGTTTGTAAAACGATTACACAATAGGCTTTATATTGTTTTATTGACAACTAATTTGACTTAAATGATATTTAAAACCAAATCAACTCCAAAAAGCTTTGGCGACCAATGTCTGAAATGATTTTTGAATACAGCAATATCAGTTATGGAAACCAATTTCCACCGAAAACTTGACTTTATACTTGAAATATACTTGTATTTTCTAAGGTAGACATGTAGAAAACAGATTAATGTATTTGGTTAAGGACAGATTATGTCGCACCTTGTTAAGTCCTATGAGACAAATTGTGATTTGTGAATATGGACTATACAAATAAAAACTGATTGATTGATTTTTCCCTCATAGTTTTGATTTCATCAACCAGATTTTAGATTCATTACATCATACTTACTCAAAGAACTCCCAAGCTCATTACATGAGACAAAATCAGAGAATACAATGACATGATTGTATTTTTGTTTCCTGGTTTTGTTCTGTTTCTGAAACTCAACCACAAACTGTGGGAATAAACTGGACATGTGCTGGACGACAGCGCCCCCTGTTGACACTACAGCCCCCGTACAGCCGTCAGACACAAGGAGACGTGTCCCACAGTCGTAGCAGGGCAGCGGTTCGCTTTACTCGGGCAGATGGAGGCAGGCAACACCGGGGGAAACATGGGAGAGGCAGCAGACGTGGAGATGGAAACGGCAGCAAACCCGTTTGAACCGTACATGGAGTCTCTCCGCCAGCAGCTGGAGGAGCAGGACCCGGTGTTTCTCATCGCACTGATCGTCGCCCTGGCGGTTGTTGTCATCACCTGTGGTAAGTTAGCATGCTAATGTTAGCTTAGCGCTCCAGGCCCTCAGCGTTAGCGCGCCTCGGCTACAAAGTGTTGCTGCAAGAGTTGTGCTGTTGTGTACGCAGCGGGTGCGGCTTTGTTGTTGTGTAATGGTTTTGGTTTTATAAAGGAATTAGCGCCTCAAAACCGTTCAGTGAGCTAGCAAGCTAAGTGCTAACTTAACTGTCAGTTGCTCAGAGCTCATTCAAACTGAAGCTTTGTGCTAACAGGCATCAATTTAGGATAAACATGAAAACGAGTCAGAGACAAACCTCTTCGTTTTCTCTCGTCAGTGTTTCTGAAGTACTTCCTGAGCAGTAAGACTGTCCGCAGCGCCGTGCTGCTGGTCGGACTGTGCGACTCCGGGAAGACGCTGCTCTTCAGCCGGGTGAGTCCCTGCGACCTGAACTAACCCGCCACGTTGTGCGCGACGGGACGATCTGCTCGGTTCAGACTGTGTGAGGCTGATGCTTCTCTGCTCTCCTTGTTTCCGCAGCTGCTGTCAGGGAAGTTCAAGCGGACACAGACCTCCATCACTGACAGCAGTGCTCCGTACAAAGCTAAAAATGACAAAGTGAGTCCTCCATTGTTCATCATCCCTTTCTTTCACGAGAAGCCTGGTTTACAGTTGTCCCCTGTCTCCATTCCATATGTTCAGGCCAGCACCTGGACTCTCATAGACCTGCCGGGACATGACAGTCTTCGCCCTCAGTACCTGGAGAAGTTCAAGTCTGCAGCCAGGTGAGAACAGGACAACGAGAACGGACAACACTCAAATATCAACACATTTTTGGACTTTTTGTGATTGTTTAGTCAATTAAAACTTCAGAAAGCAGTGAAGATTTACCACCACACTCCTAGAGACCATATTCTCAGAGTAAGTGAATGCAGCCAATTCTTATATTTGACAATGTGGAATCATCAAACATCCAGGGAGTCTGCAGAGGTCACTACTTTGAATTGTAGGCCTGAGAAAGTAGCTTTGGAACTGATAACTGAGTTATTTCTACAAACTGACTGGGAAAGATTATGTATATCGACTGTCTCTTTAATTTGACAGATCATTTCGTATTTTGAGGATTACTCTTTATTAGACTTCTTCGCCTTATTTTCAATTATAGGGATGTGTAAGTATTTGTGGGACTCTGATATTCTTTCATATGAGTCTTGACTTAAATTTTTGTAGTAGCTGCTGCTTAATTTTCTTGCCCAGTTTTACTGCTCTAGTATATCTATATATTTTTATCTCGTCAGAGCAATCGTGTTTGTAGTGGACAGCGCCATCTTCCAGAAGGAGGTGAGGGATGTGGCAGAGTTCCTGTACGTCCTGTTGACAGATGCTGTGATCTCCAGAAATGTTCCAGCCATCCTGGTGGCATGCAACAAACAAGGTGAAAAAGCTTTCTCTGCCAAAATAACATTCATTTCACTCACCTCACCCTGCACCAGAAACCAACTTGTTTTTTCACTGATGTCTTTGTCCTGCAGATATCACCATGGCAAAATCAGCTAAACTGATTCAGCAGCAACTGGAAAAGGAATTGTAAGTAAAATTCACTGTCATTTGTTATCTGTTATAAGATATACCTGGTTACCATCTATGTTTCAAACACCACACCTCTAACTTGTAACAGGCATTAAATACATATTGAAACAGCTGTCATAGAATGATTAACGTATGTTAAAGGTACAGTGTGTAGAATTTAGTGATATCTAGTGTTGAAGTTGCATGTTGCAGCTGAACACCCCTCACCCTCTCCTTCCAAACATGGAAAAGAACCTGTGGTAGCCTTTAATTGTCCTAAAAACTCAAAAGGTGTTTAGCTTGTCCAGTCTGGACAAATTTAAAAAAACATGGCGGCCTCCGTAGAGAGGACCCCCTCAATGTAAATATAAAGTATTTGAATATAAAGGGCCTTTTCTGGGGTAAAGAAAACTACAATTCATACAATTTAGATGAAACGAACCAGTGAAAACATCATGTGGATTATTCTACATTAAGTTTCTGCCAAATGATCCCTTTCACCTAAATCTTACACACTGGACCTTTAAGTCTCGTAGTTAACAGTAACTGTGTAGATTTATTGGACAAGTATCCACTGAAGACACTCTAACACTGTCTCATCTTCCCACAGGAACACCTTGCGGGTGACTCGCTCCGCAGCTCTCAGCTCTCAGGATGGCTCTGTTGGTGGCAGCATGTATCTGGGAAAGAAAGGCAAGGACTTTGAGTTCAGCCAGTTGCCCATGAAGGTGGAGTTCCTGGAGTGCAGCGCCCGCAGTAGCAAGGGTGAAGAGGGGGAGGCAGACATCCAGACCTTGGAGAAAAGCCTGGCTAAGCTGTAAAACAAGAAACTCAACATCCTCAGAGGCACAGACCTAAGATCAGATCACAACCGTGTCCACTGTCACCTCGATAATCAAAAGGATGGACTCATCCATCTCAGTGGAGGTCTGACAGGAGTCAGACACGGTCCTATCTTTACATGACATTAAAGTTAGAAGAACATTTGAGACATATTCAGTGAGAAAACACCAAAAAAGACTGAAAGCTCTGAGCTGTCAGTTTGCTCTGCAGTGCTGAGAAATGACCGTGTGCTTCTTCAATACAAATCTTACTGTGAACAACTATTATAACGCTTTATTTGAATTAGCTTAAAAGGATTTTCAGAAAATACATTTGTGGTTTGCAATTTCAAGAAAGTATCATAGTTTATTTTGCATTTTCTGTCTTTGCTCATCTGACCTGTGGAAACAGGTATGAATTGCATTTATTCATAAATTTGAACGGTCAGAGTTGTGCCTTTTTTTCTAGTGTTCTTAAAGAAAAGTGTTTTGCTTGTTTGCAGAAGAATGATGGTTTACTTGTGTGGAAGAATTTGCATTTGTAATGAATGTATGAATCTGTCGAGTCATAAAAGAATGACGTTTCTGGAGTAGCTGAGCATGTTTTAAAAAAACACACAATATATATTTGATGCTTGATATTGTTCAGAGGGTAATAGAAGAAAAGTTCCAGTGTAAGTGAAGACAAATCCATGTTGCTGTTGTTATGCAGTAAAAATACAGTCACACAGACTTGTTTAACCGTGTAACAGTAAACAGATTCAGCCTGTAAAGATTCTTAGGCACAAAATAGAATTTACTCATGTACAGAAAAAGATTTCATTGCTCTATCTATAGCATAATTACATGAGGGGTTTGTGGGGTGTCAGTTCACAAGATGCTACTTCACATTCATTTAAAAAACTGCACCACTGTTCCTCAGAGCAATTAAAAATGTGTTGCTGTGTAATCTGTGTTTTCAAATATCTTTCACTTCACCCAGTTTTATTTTCTGCCTGGCACCCGGTTGGGACACGTCCTCTTTTAATTCTATACAACACATCAGACTTGGTAAAACATGAAAAGCAGATTTCTTTTCATCTAACGTGGTATTTTCAGAGACCACCAACATGTAACATTAAAGAAAATATAATGAATCCAGTTTCAGACAGCAAAGTACGTTTCAAAGACATTTTTATAGGACCACACACACACCGAACCCCCTCTGAGCCAAATCAAACAAGTGAGATGGCATTAAAACGACTATACATGTAGTTAAACAGTGTTTTCAATCTATCTAATGTTTTAATCGCTGCTGTAAAGATCTACTAACAATACTGGTGCTGCACTGTTTCATTCATACTGTAGACAGTATACAGACAGTATATAAGGATTAACCTCATGTCAGCTACCCAACAGTAAGGCCAAAACATCTTAATCGCCCACTGGTGGCTGGCTGCAGTATTGGTAACAAACCCTGCCTCCTCCCTATCAGTGGATGTGACATGTACACAACTAAAAAGTCAAAATACAAGTTACTCAAGGATGTTTCATTTTTCCGGTAAATTTGCTTTTCATTAGTTATTTAAAGTTGAGACTGGATGTGCAGTTAGTGTGTGTATCGATGGGACCGCGTTACAGCAGCTCTATCTTCTATCCACTAATGCACAGACTCCAAATGATGCCATTTCTGCTACATGGCAGAGTTTATGTCCAGGATATTTTGACTTAATTTCTGGATAAAGGGGAAATTAATGCGTGTAGTCTATCTTTATATACAGTCTATGGTTCAGATGGTCATCTTTGGTTTTTGCCCTCAGTTCAGACTTATCAGACAATTTCTATCTTACCACTAGGTGCCTTCCTAAACTACCAAAACTCAGCTTATTCATTTCAACTAATAACTTCCCAATGAAGAGTCAAACAGATTGTGGTCTGAAAGGCTTATTTTTAGCATGATGAGTAAATTCTAACACAGCCGAGAACACAGTTGTATAAACCATCATCCTCTGTTACTGGGATCTTTTATTGGCTCTTAAATAACTTTGCTTTCATCAAAATTAACTTTTATAGATTACTTAACAACTTCTTTTACCAAACCTTCAGAATATCAAGGGTCATTAAGTGCAGCAGCTAACTGACTGTACCTAACACTAACAGCAGCACACAGGATTGTATGATCTGACAAAAAACAAGCATTTGAATGCAAAGCTATGACCAAAACAGAGCTTTAAGATCATGGTGTAAAGTGCATGACTAAAGATGAGACAGAGGGTAGACAGTCAGACTGCAGCTCTGATCAGCTACAACCACACAATGTTCTCCTTTCAGCACCCCGGGGCACAGCCAGTTCACCTTGTCCCCGTGACTGATGCTCAGTTTGGGCCCAGGCTTGTCGAAGTTCACATCCTCTGCGGCTGCTGCTTCATCCTCCACTTCAGCTTCTTCTTTCTCTGCTTCAGCCTTAAGTGGCGTCTCTGCTATGTCCTGCGATTGTTCTTTCCTCTTTGTCTTGTGCTTACCCTTCCTGCGTGGGGTCACTCTAGGTTTGGCTTTTCCCTCTGGAGCCACAACTGGGTGCTTACTGAGGTCCCACAGGGCGACTTGGCCGTCATTCCCCCCGGTGACCAGCCAGTACGGGTGGGAGGGTAAATGAACAAAGTGGGCTTGTGAGGCTCCCTGACTGTGGGCTTTCACTGCGCCCTGCTGCTCTAATTTACAGCCGCTGCCGATCCGCATCAGATGCACCCGACCGTCCTCTGCTGCACAGCCTACAATGTTCCCACAGCTCGCCACTGAAACGCAGTGAGCCAGTGGTGGGTTAAAAAGCTGACCAGGACGCTGCTGGTGATCATCCTCCTCCTCTGCTACATCCTGGAGGTTAAGTGTCCAAAGCGGGCGAGTCTTCTGCAGACCCCACAGCATCACCTGAAGAAACAGAAGTATTAAGGAGAGAAATGGAACAGAAGTTGATGACATGAATTCTGTACAAAGTCTCCTCTCTCACCTGCATGTCCAGTCCAGCAGACAGCAGATTGTTGGGTCTGTGAGGCCTGAAAGCCACAGACGAGCAGATGTTAGTGTGTCTGCGAAGAGTCCTGGACACTTTTCCCCCAGGAAGCTCCAGCACTCGCACTGCCCCAGAGTCATCAGCCACCGCCAGGGCTGAGCCTGTCTCATTTAGAGCTAAGGCATTGATCTCCTCTTCCCCCGCGCCCTGAAACTCCTCTACAGGGCCCCTCAGGTTCCTGGGGTCGAGGACGCTAACAGCATCTCCGTGAGACACGTACAGCTGGCCTGGAGCCGCAGGTGAGAAGACAACACTTGTGCTGTCCTCTTCACCAGGGAGGGTGAGTCTGCCTATGATAGTCCCTTCTTGGCTCCACACGGTCACCTCTCCGCCCTCTGAGCCTGAAGCGAGGAGGCCCTCAGGACCCGGAGAAGCTCCAACACATAGGATGGGGGTGGAGTGGCCCTCAGACCACTGCCTGGCCATGGTGACCCCTTCAAATATATAGAATATAAGTTAACAAGGAGAAGATCAACATGGCTGATGGTAAAAAAATATATATATTTCAGAGAAAATAATCATTATGGTATGAAAAGGACCATTGAGAAATTCAAATTAATGTTAATTAACTCGTGTTTTCTGACGGTTACTAGGATTTTAAATGGGAATAAACTCAAATGGAAAGCTTTACATTAGTTGACATATCAATTAGCAAGAGTTAGTAATAAAGAAGCAGAGGAAGAAAAACAAAGGTGAAACCTGATTAAACCAATCACTAACACAGTTAGCTCTGGCTAGGCTAACTCGTTAGCCTAAGAGCGAACATACAGCCTCACATTTAGCTGTAGCTCAGGCTGCAGTGACCAACATGTTGATGTACAGATAATCAATAATCTATATCGGTGCTGTGACATTATCGATCATGTAACAACCATAGAATTACTCTACCTTCGCGTGAGCAGCTACAACTTCAACAGGAAGACATGTGGGGCTGGGTCGCTGTTTGATTACGTCATAACTGTACACACTTATCACTGAGTGCAGTCTGACAGGCGAGTTTCTCATGCAGCCTTAAAATATATACTTTTTTCAACGAAGATTTTTTTTTTAACACTTACGTTTACTTAAATATAATAATATAACCTGAAGTATTCAACTGATAATAATTGTTGACTTTTGGAAGAATATCGGACATCTGTCTCCGCAAATAAAATATAATACTCTTGCATACGTTTTCAATAAGATGATTTACTAATGACATGGCTGTGTTTCTAATCAGGTAAATCAGAGATAAAAATGTTGATCAACGATTGAAACACACTTCAGGTTTTGCACTTTTTAAACAACAACAAAAAAGAGTTTTGAATTATATTACAAAGAAATCATAAATTGTTTTAGCCTAAAAGATGTTTGGGATCCCATAAAACATAGTGTATGTCCACCCCATGAGTACAATGTGTTATTATTATATAGGCACATTTTAAGAATCTGTGGACGAACAAGAGTCAAATCCAAGCTGTAGCAGTATTGCAATGACAATTACAAAGCATTATTTCATGCACATTCTCTGGAACACGAAAGGGAAAATCACAGAGGATGCATCATTGAGTCATTGTTCAGTGTGTGGCCCTCCTGTCCAGCGTTCACCTCCACAATGGCTGCTCTCATCGGATTCATCCAAAGCTCTAGATGTGATGAGTGTGGTCCATTTCTGGGTCAGTGAGCAGTGTGCCACATACTGCTGCAGTGAATAGAGGATGGAGAGAAGAGAGAGGTGATAGCTTTCAAACCCTCACCCCAAAACACACAAACACAAACACACTAACTACACACACTGTCAACCCAACATTCAAGTGCTGACACATACACTATGTCCTCACAAAGCAGCAGCAGTTCTCACAGAGCGTTGTCGGTGTAAGTACCCTGCAGCCATTTACCTTTTTCTGCTCATAACCTGAGCATTACATCCTCCATAATGTCGTTATATAGGGAGAACTATATAACTATAGAACAGATGAATACACACTGATGAGCTGTAAGTGTAAATTTGTCAGCTTTATTTCACAGTTTGTGGTCAGACATTTTGTCAGTCAGTTGCACAGCTCCTCTTCCCAAAGGCTTTTTCTTATTAATCACGCTTGGTTACACTTGTATGTCCGACGTTTGAGGTATGTGGCATCTTTTTTGGAGTTATATTCATTTTTAGGGAAGTGTGATTAAATTAAATAGTGTATATTGAAGATCTAAGCAGACTGAAAATGTAAAACAGGCAGATAAACTGTGATAATGCTGTTGTAAGGGTTGAGAAGACAAACAGAATCCACATTAGTCACAGATGAATTGCATGTTCAGAAACTGGATTTTTTCTGAAAAGTTGGGATTTGGAAATTGAATGTGTCTTGTGAAATTGGGTTAACTTGTTGCTCTTTTTTTGTCTTGTTCATGTCCCACATTATTTCTTAATCATTTCCCTGTATCTACTCCACTATACTGTCTTATAATGTCCTTTCCCTGCTGCAGTGGGAGGACATGCGTGTCCTTGGCTCTGCTTACCTGTCAGGCCACCGGTCCATGAAACACAAACACACTAACTACACACACTGTCAACCCAACATTCAAGTGCTGACACATACACTATGTCCTCACAAAGCAGCAGCAGTTCTCACAGAGTACTTACTTATGGGTACTTACTTATGCACCAAGACATGTTGCTAAAATAAGACAAAATTGTGAAAATTCACTATTTATAACAAAGACAATTGACATGAGTATATCTCGTTTTAGTGTAAAACAGTGTTGATGGGAGGGCAATATGTGCTGAATTTAATAGCTGTAAATATGGGAATAAAAAAGATTATATCTGAGAAAATTTCCCAGAAATCACAATTTAATTAAATCTCCATAAGAATGTAAACAGTAAAACATTTTTCACTGTATACCTGCAGCCATTTACCTTTTTCTGCTCATAACCTGAGCATTACATCCTACATAATGTCGTTATATAGGGAGAACTATATAACTATAGAACAGATGAATACACACTGATGAGCTGTAAGTGTAAATTTGTCAGCTTTATTTCACAGTTTGTGGTCAAAGTCAGACATTTTGTCAGTCAGTTGCACAGCTCCTCTTCCCAAAGGCTTTTTCTTATTAATCACGCTTGGTTACACTTGTATGTCCGACGTTTGAGGTATGTGGCATCTTTTTTGGAGTTATATTCATTTTTAGGGAAGTGTGATTAAATTAAATAGTGTATATTGAAGATCTAAGCAGACTGAAAATGTAAAACAGGCAGATAAACTGTGATAATGCTGTTGTAAGGGTTGAGAAGACAAACAGAATCCACATTAGTCACAGATGAATTGCAAGTTCAGAAACTGGATTTTTTCCAGAAATTGTTTTTTGGGATAAAAACTACATATCAGAACTAGATTCTGTTGCAGTATCTCTCAAATTAAAGTTAAATTAGACATGTATAATAACTGTAATACCCAAACACCTACAGCATTTGGATGAATCATATAGTCATGAATACATTCATGTACGGTTCAGAAATAGCACATGTATACAGTGAAAAATGTTTTACTGTTTACATTCTTATGGAGATTTAATTAAATTGTGATTTCTGGGAAATTTTCTCAGATATAATCTTTTTTATTCCCATATTTACAGCTATTAAATTCAGCACAGATTGCCCTCCCATCAACACTGTTTTACACTAAAACGAGATATACTCATGTCAATTGTCTTTGTTATATATAGTGAATTTTCACAATTTTGTCTTATTTTAGCAACATGTCTTGGTGCATCTACCTGTATTTGTTATAATAAGTAAAATTCTTGTTATAGGGTCACAATTTTTCAAGTCGTCAGGTGAATCCATTTAAACACTGAAACAGGCATTGCTTGCTGTGATCATATAAAGAGACCATTTCCTCACATGTCTTTGATTTTTGGCATTGGTCTCCTGCCTTATGCAGATCAATTGTCTGTCTTCCATAGTTATGGTATTTTGAACATGAAATTTCCTCTCTTGTGTTTTCCCCAGACAGTGTTGACTTGCTGAGCTGCAGTGACACTGAACATGTTAGAAAATGATCTTTTACTGGCCTGAATGAAGATTTCTGAGTTTATCTGATTCTGCTTCCTCTTTCCAGATAATTGGGAGCTGTACCCAGAAACGTCCACACATCAGAGAGCATGAAGATGCCCTATTTCCCAGCGAGGTCTGTGCTTTTCCACAAGGAGCCAAACGGGGTGACGTACAGAGTCCCGGCGCTGCTCTACCTGTCCCACTCCAGGTCATTCCTGGCCTTTTGTGAGGAGAGACTCAGCCCGTCAGACGCCCAGGCTCATCTGCTCGTCATGAGGAAAGGCACTTTCTACAGAAATTATGTGGAGGTGGGTTGCGTTTACTTGAAGACCGGACTCTGTTGCAGCTTAACTGTTTTGTGTTCATTGCAAATTATGTATTTATTAATTATTGAGCTCATGTAAATTCCTTTAACTTATGATCTGATTTAAGTGTCTGATTAAATTATTTTGGATTTGGATATCTTTTATCAATTGTGGGGTGGGACTGGGTCTCATTTTTGTCTCAGCAAACAAGCAGGAAACATATGGAAGGTCAGGGGTCTCCACAGTCTTTGACCTTATATTAGACAATGTTGTGTGAGTTTGTTTGAAGACAAAATAAATGAAGGAAACAGAATCAGAGACTGAAAAGTTGGGATTTGGAAATTGAATGTGTCTTGTGAAATTGGGTTAACTTGTTGCTCTTTTTTTGTCTTGTTCATGTCCCACATTATTTCTTAATCATTTCCCTGTATCTACTCCACTATACTGTTTTATAATGTCCTTTCCCTGCTGCAGTGGGAGGACATGCGTGTCCTTGGCTCTGCTTACCTGTCAGGCCACCGGTCCATGAACCCCTGCCCGGTGTATGATGAGTTCACAGGTACCCTCTACCTGTTCTTTATCGCTGTCCTGGGCCACACCTCGGAGTCATATCAGCTGGTGACGGGAAAGAACGTGACCCGGCTCTGCTACATCTCCAGCAATGATGACGGAGACACCTGGACAGCCGTCACTGACCTGACCAAGAGAGTCATAGGAGACACTATCAAAGGTCAGAGAAAAAGATATATTCATCCTAAAACAGATGTCCAATGATCAATTCTGATGGTGCAACATGTCCGACCCCATAGAAGAGGATCTGCTCTTAGTGAAGATATAAAGGGCTTGTTCTAAAGTAAAAACACACAATGATTACTCATTTCTTGTGCTTGTATAATAAACAACACTTTAAATATTATGTTTAATTAACATAAACTTGACCTAAAACCTGCATCCTTGCCCTTTTTCCTTCCTTCCTCTCTTGCAGAATGGGCGACCTTCGCTCTCGGCCCAGGCCACGGTATCCAGCTGAAGTCAGGCCGGCTGCTCATTCCTGCCTACGCTTACCACATCGAGTGCAAGGAGTGTTTTGGACAACTCTGCCAGACCACTCCTCACGCCTTCTGCTTCCACAGCGACACTCATGGGAGAACCTGGCGATTTGGCGAGGGGGTGCCGGGCCCGGAGAGCGTGGAGTGTCAGATGGTGTCAGTGGACGAGGAGGATGGGACTAACGTGTTGTACTGTAACGCTCGCAGCCCTCTCGGCTACAGGGTGCAGTCCCTCAGTCTGGATGATGGGGCTGTGTTTCAGGAGGGGCAGCTGGTGCAGCGGCTGGTGGAGCCTCGAAATGGTTGTCATGGTAGCATTGTTGGGTTTCCTGCCCCGTTACATGTGTGCCAGAGTCTTAACCAACAATCACTCCAATATACAAACCGCTCCAGACACTGGACATCCTACATGACCCACTCCAATCACACCATCTCCTCCACTCCTGACATCACCTCTGTCTCCACCAGCCCTTTGTCACCTCATCACGTCACTCCTCCAGATTTCCTCACCCCCACCTGGGTAGTATACTCCCACCCAACATGGACCACTGCACGCAAGGATCTGGGTGTGTTCCTCAGCCTGTTTCCCCGTGACCCAGACAGCTGGCGGGGCCCCTGGGTGATCTACGATGGCCCCAGCGCCTACTCTGATCTGGCTTATCTGGAGCTGCCCCCCTCACCTGGAGCACCGCCCGCTGTGGCCTTCGCCTGCCTGTTTGAGTGTGGAGCCAAAACGGCCTATGACGAAATCTGCTTTAGCATCTTCACCCTGTACGAGCTTATTGATAACCTACCAAGAGAGGGGCAGCAGCAGGATGACAGTGACGGAGGTAAGAAACAGGAGAATCAGGAGTGTGAGACAGGTCAGAGTAGCGATGCCCAACCTGAAACAGTTTTCCAGCCTGTGCCTCATGTGAAGAAGAGAAGAAAGAAGTTGACTGAGATGTGCTCCCTGTCTTAAAAGTTAGTTTCCACCAATAACTGCTTTCTACACCCAGTATATTCATCATTCAACATTTACAGAATATTGTTAAGAGTAGAATGACTGATGTGTTACTCTGTTTTTCAGTGAATTGTGATTTTCTAACATGTTAAGTGTCAATAAAGTTCACCCAACCTACTTTCTGCCCTACGTTGAATGCCTCCACCAACCAGTGCACTTTCCGGCTACATACATAATACGTATTTCCAGACTTATGAGGTCAACTGACCGCTGAACTCTAATGAGTTAATTTGTTAGTCTCAGTGAACAGACAGGCAGGCAGAAAGACAGACGGACAGATGGACAACCCGAAAACACTTGCAAGAGACAGGGGCTGAAAAACTATAAAATAAAATCAGTGTCACCACTGAGAGGATTTGTTGTAAACTGAACATCTTGGGGTTTTGGACTTTGCTTCGACAAACTAAAGCAGGATAGACTCTGTTAAGACGCCACTGTGCAAAACAACATCCACCATATCTGTGAAAGTGTTATCCACCTCATCAGCAGTTTGAAGAGTCCCAGGGCACTCTGTTTCTCTCCCTCTGCAGTTTCCTCTTCCTCTCATCACTTATCAACAGAACTCAGACAAACGTCTCTGAGCTAAACAGATAGTCGACAAAAACAATGTCACTGCAAGATCCAGTTGTTCTCATTTGACCCTGTGGGGGGATTGTTTGGTGAAGTCCTAAGATAAATTATGTGTTAATATTCTTGGTTTATCAAAAATAAAATCACATTATCTTGGTTTCATTCCATGAAGAATTTTAATTTTACAATGTAGATGTAGATTTGAGAACACAAAGTTTAAGCTGTGGTCTTGATGTTGCTTAGATCAACTCAACAGCATTATTATGTCCATAAAGGACAATATTTTGACCACTGTCCACTGGTTTGTTTTTCAGAAGCAAAAACTACTGAATGAATTTAAATGAAACTTGGTGGAAGACTGAGACATGGCCCAAGAAAGAACCCATTAAGTGTTGGTGTAGATCAGAGGGAGACAGTTTTAACTAACTCAAATTACCAGGACGTGTTCATTAGGCTTCAGAAACACAATGTGGAGCCAGAACAAAGCTGCAGCTCATCAGGTTCTCACATGCGTCAAGCGCAGCAGCTGTACTGAGATAACTGTTCCTTTACTTGGAGGCTGACAGCCTGAATGAGTCGCATTGTTTTGCTAAGCGATAAATAAATAAAGAAAGAAAGCAATACATAGATCATGGCAGGAAAACAGCAACAGGGTCTGGACAGTCTCTCCTCAGTGCTCCCCCTCCTCCCCCTCCTCCCCCTCCTCCTCCTCTTTATATAACACCACGCTGACAAGAGGACATTTCCTTGTTCGGATTCTCTCACAGAAGAAGCATTTTCCTTTACTCAAGCGTCTGTTTTGCAGTGCTCTATGATGGGTTTAAAGATCATTGTATTTCTGGCTTTGTTAATGGGGGTAACTGGGAGCCTTAATGTGACGATCAGACCTGAAGCTTCCTTAGCGGACGACATGTTGGCTCATTCCAACAGTGTCCCAGAGACTGCAGAGGAAACAGAGATTGTTGGACAGGTGAGAAGGAAATGACGCATCGATACCTGACTGGTTTTTTGTGCTAAACTGTGTCTTTTTGCCGATTTTGGATTCTAATGCGTTTTGGAGCTAATCACTTGCACTGCACATGTGAGGAATCTTAAGTTGTGAGTAATAATCTGCACAGAAAACAAAGCTACACTTTAAAAGAATGATATTTATCTTTGCTGCACTCATTACTACATCATAACCATTCTGTACATTGTACAAAAGCCATTACAAGCTCAAGTCAACACTGAGCTTTCCTCAACAATCACCACCTTAACAATGGACTGCAGAGACAAGAGGTCAAACTGTGCTAAAATACAAGTAATAAATACATTATCTGTTTCACAGGGGTCAATTATCAGAGTGTAATATTGTCTTTAACTGCAAAACAGTAAAATGTCCGTTGTGTGTGGCTCCACTGATTAAAGCCTTATTGTCAAGTCTCACTTGATGCTGGGCAGATTATGTGTCTAAAGAGGGGATGGGTGTCAAAAGTCCAACTGAACCAACAGAGAGTTTTCAGTTCTTCCACTTGTTCTTCTTGGCAGGCAGCTGTCCTGTAGCCTCTAAGTATTTGTGGATGAGCTCTTCTTGTGTGGCCGGCAGGCAGGGCTGGTATCTGCTGTAGTCCATGGTGTACTCGCCTTTCCCCTAGATAAACAATGATAGAAGACGACGTCAGACTTCTCAATACAAACACTCTGTGTCCTCATACAGCTGCTTTAATCCAGCTGAGGAGAGCAGATCAACATAATGACACACTCCTCCTGTCTTCTTCTTTTAAAGCTTGATAACCAATATAATAACAAAACTAACATTGATGTATAATTATTATTAATTTGTTTATTTCTCACTTTGCTCTTGAAAAAGCTCAAACGCACAGTTCTCATTATCATCCACTAAACCAAACCTAAACTCTTCCTCCTCTGGATGCTCAACATGATCTGCACTCTAATGCACCACAGAGTTGCATCCACTCATGTATATAGTATTGTTACTATTGTATTACTTACTTATTGTGTTTTTTCAAGGTTTAGTTCTTACTTTACAAACGTAAAGACTAATATTCCTTTAATAGAGAACACGCAGATATCAGATGCAGGTCACTCTACCAACCAACGTCAGGTAAAGGTAGACGCGGCCCACGGAGGTGATGACACGGACACACAAACATTTTCCGTGCGCTCCATAAATTATGATGTGAAACTAACTGGATCAAATGTAACAAAGACATGTCAGTTGGTTCAGTCTTTCAGGTGAGAAAATGCCCTTTTAGTTTGAACTTACTTCAGTGCAGGAGCGAAGTTCTGTAGCGTAGCCAAACATGTCATTCAGTGGAATCTGTTGAGGGAACCAGGCCAAAGTTATTCAGGTACAAAACAGTGGTGAAGGATGATAAACACTGAGGATAGTTGGTGCATGTGAAAAATACACAAACTGGACTCACATCAGCGTACAGAGTGAAGTATCCCTCTGCCCCGTCCTGTCCTGTGATGACACCATGACGACGGTTTACACCAGAAATGACTGCTCCCTGAAACTCCTGAGGTGCTACTACTTCCACAGACATGATTGGCTCAAGGATGGTCGCATTGGCCTTTTCCATCGCTGTGAAGACAACAACACAGGTGAAGAAGACCCAGAATTAAAGGTTAAGAGTGTAGAATTTAGTGACATCTAGTGGTGAAGTTGCATGTTGCAGCTGAATACCCTCACCTCACCCTCCCCTTCCCCTTCCATATATGAAAGAAAACCAGGTAGCCTTCAGTTGTCAGAAAACTCAAATAGTGTTTAGTTTGTCCAGTCTGGGCTACTGTAAAAACATGGCGGCCTCTGTAGAGAGGGTCCCCTCGATGTAAGTATAAAGTATTTAAATATAAAGGGCCCATTCTAGGGTAAAGAAAACTACAACTCGTACAATTTAGATGAAACAAACTTGTGAAAGCATCATGAGGATTGTTATATATTCAATTTCTGCCAATAGATCCCTATCACCTAAATCTTACACACTGGACCTTTAAGTGAAATGACAAGAGGTCTGATCTCAAGAAACTGAAGACGCACCTTGCTTCACAGCGCCGTCTCCTGCACGGATGAAGGAGATCTCATTGGAGTCGACCATGTGATGAGCTCCGTCCTCCAGGAGGAACCTGACTCCTGAGATCTTGTGCCCACTCAGGGGTCCCTTCTCACAGGCCTCCCTGAAGCCCTGCAGCATTATGGGAAAAAATTAGGCAACAATGACAGGAGAAGATGAAAAAAAAGATTTCAAAAACATTAAAATGTTAAACATTTCACAGCTGCAAAGGTGACCGTGACCACGTTAAAGTCAAATTTGCACACACCTTTTCGACGGCGGGCACAAACTGCTTCGGGACATTTGTGCCGACTGTCTGATCGTCAAATTCCAGCTTGGTGTAATGTTCCGGCTCCAGAGGCTCGAGGACCCCGATAACTTTACCGTACTGTCCAGAGCCACCACTCTGCTTCTTATGGGTGAAATCAAACCTACAGGAAATGACATAACATAACCATTCATTGAAGCAGGGCGACATAATATGTTAAATTATACAGTTTGTATTGTATTGTTAATAATTACCCTTTTCCAATATGTCACTTAATGCATTTGTTCATATAACAAAAAAAAAAACACATGTACTTCTTAAAATTGTGTTTTATATTTCTACAATGCATGTTATTAGAAATGAACTATGCTAGTAAATCATTTTTCAGCAGACTTATAAGTGAACTGTGTCTGAAAACTCTTATGTCACCAATTGATAAGGAATTTCTTTATAATCTAATTGCAAAACATGTACAATTGCTGGGGGAGATCTGACTGATCAATCCATACTGCTAAAAACATTTTGAGAGGTGTATTCTCTTGCATCGCTACATGTTCTGTACAGTGGATACTGTGAAAGAAAAGAGCTCTGTCTCTTTAAACAGGGGCCGTCCTCATAGAGGTCTGGTTTCAGAGGAAGTAGGAAGTAATCTTTCCTGTTGCATGAGGAGCAGCTGACTCTGAACACGGAACAGATCCAACTTTCCACCTGACAAATGACTGTCAGGGAGCCTCAGCATTTCTGTTACAGGCAAGATCAGACTCAATTCTCAGCTGCTCAACTCTTCATCATCTGCATGTTTCATGTCCTTTTCCACTTTGATGGATGTTCTCCTTCTGCCTAAAGCACTTCTTATCTAAACACTAGTCTACAGCTCCACCCTGCTGACACTTAAGGGTCAAAGTCTGTCCCTGCTTGACACCAGCTTCTCTACTCCTCATTATTTCCTTTCATCGTCCACGACAGCAAAACGTGTTGGAGCCGGAGGAGGCCGTGGAGGAGGTGATGGCGACTGGCAAGCTGAACCCAAACCATTACCCTGCTCAGCGGGCAGCCAAGGTGGTCCAACACTACCTCAACACCCACTATGGCTCACCGTACAGGGTGATTGGTCTGAACAGGGTCCACAGTGGAAACGCAGAGGTCAGCGGAACTTTACACCAGAAATATGAACACAACTTTATTCTAATCAGCATGTAAACTGATCTAAATACAAAATACAGCGGAATCCCAAGTTGTGATTGTGGTTTACGTCTCTTTCAGGATGTGGCAGACTCTGGAAGAAGGTATAAGCTGGAGATCTCAGTGCAGGACTTCATCAGCAATGTACGTTTTACTAATTTTACTTTTGATCACATTTTGAGAGAGCGATCATCATGATTTTAGATAAAGCCCTGAGTAAATAGTGAATCTTAAGTAATTCATCTGTTCTTACAAATATTAAGCATAATTTTTTTTTTTTTATGAAATTAAAATTAAATCATCTTGGTTTGATTAAGTATTAGGTTTTGCAGCACACACTACTGATCCCAGCTGTGGAGACATTCATTTAGCTATTTTAATATATATGTTTGATTTGAATGTATTTTATTCTATGTTGGGTTGTATTCTTCTGGACCGAGGGTCTGAATATTAAATTTCAAAAGCCTTTTTTCTTAAATAATTTTCGACAGTGACATGAGCCCCAATCATTGCGTAGGTCTAAATATGAATTGTTTCTGTCCAGATGTTAAAAGCACCAACAAATTATTTTATTTGAGAATAAAGGACAAGATGGTGAATATCCCTTGTACGTTTGAAGGTCTTCTGCACAACTTAAGTCACAGTTGTATAATCTGTGGCTTTGGAGTGAACAGGTATAACCAGTGTTGACAAGATTTATCAAACATTAGACGAAAAGGAGACAAACATTCAGTTGTATGAGGATCAGGGTGGTGCAACGCTGACTCACTGGTTGCCATGGTAACATCTGGACCACACCTTTGCTCTTTACGCTCTTCTCTACTTCTTTCTTATCAAACCTGACTCGTTTGCCTCTTCTTTCTTTTTTTACGGATCCAGAAAACAGAGAAATGCACTGCAGAGGTTTTGTTTCCGAGAGGAGAGCAGCAGCGCCCCCCACAGGTCCAGGCCTTGTGTGAGGAGCTCCCTAAACTCAACACTAAAGTGGAAGAGGAGGCCTTGTTCCAAAAATACAAGACAAACAAAAGTCTGCTGTCGGCACATCTACCTGGTGAGGACAATACAACACAGTCCACATAATGCTGCCATATTCAACACACTGACACAGTGACTGCACTTCAACTGTCTGAAACTGCAGCTTTTTGGGCATTTTAACACAGTTTGAACTCGGTGTTCCTGTTTAACAATTTTAACTCCACGCCTGTTGTAGACAGTTACGGTCACATTGACCCGGACATGAAGCCTTTCTGGCACCTTGGCACCGTGGCCTCCAGCTTCATCATGCTGAATGAATCCACTGAAGACACACTGTACAACATGGCTCAGGTGGCCAACGTCACACAGCTGGTAGGTTGAGCTCTCCATCGATAAATAGGGTTCATTGTTGTTTTTTGATGTAAGCCTTTTACAAAAGGATTATTCATAATGTTGATATCTGAGAACTACGTTATTTCACATATTAACTAGAATTACCCCTCACCCCTGCAATTGTGCAACTCTGACAACCAAAGCAATTTCACTGTACACATTTTTCTCCAACTACTTTTTGGTTAAATGTAAATTATCAATATATTGACAATGGTGTTCAACCACCGAAATTAAATCAGTTTATCTTTGAGACCAAGTGAATGTTTGTACCAAAGTCGGTCCATATTCAGCTGTAGACCACAGAAAGAGCTTCACAATACATTTTGTCATCAGGGGCATAAAGGAATCTGCGTCAGCAGAACATTTCACCTATAATGTCCGTATTAGACAGTTTCTAATATCTGACTGTTTTTACCTTGTCTGCTGCAGGAAACTGAGAACGACCAACTGAAGTTTGACTATCATGTACTGCTGCATGAGATGATCTCCCAGGTATCTTACAACTATTTTAATTTACATTCAGACAACTATATAACTGAGCAAATAATCCATGGAACAAGATGGAAAAAAACATTATAACTAAACTGATAAAATTCAGCATTAAAGGCATCTTGCATGAATTTTATTTTCTACATCAACGACTTCAGTAGAAGATAAACACTGTTAAACTGCTATGATGTGAAAATCAGTCTCATTAGCTGGTGTCTGTTATTTGCAGGAAATCATCCACTGGAAGCTGCTGTTCACCTGGTCTCCTCCAGAGGGAGTTAAAGTGCTGCAGATGGAGCAGCTTCCTCACAGTCATCACCATGAAATCCCCTTAAACACAAACTAACCTGTCGACAGTCGTCACACTACCACCAATGAAGTGGTTGATTTCAGGGGTCACAAACAATGACATGATATCCTTCCATTGTTCTGTTCTTTTGGCTGTTTCTGTTTTGTCTAAAATAAACTGTTTATACACATTACTGTTCAGTTTTTAGCTGTGTACAAGGTCATATTCAAACTGTAAAGACTCGTTCAAATTCAAGATATACAGACGAGAACCACATCAGGAGTAGTTCACCTCAATCCAGCAGAGGGCGCTCACTATCAGCTTGACCTGTCAGCCTGCTTTCTTGCTCGGAAAGCAAGCTGCAAAGCCGACACCAAAGCATCTGAGAATCTGAGAGTGTGGAAGTCTAAGTAACGAATAAAGATGAGGCTGTTTACTGAGCGGAGCGACATCAAGTGTCCAACCCCCGTCTGACTGGGGAGTGTACTTCAATACATTTGGCCTTTAGTTGTGATAGTTAAGGCCTTAAATTCGGGAAACTTTAAGTGAAAGTTTCCCGAATTTGAAGACATTCCCTCATGTTCAAGAAAAACATAAAGATAGCTTGTGAGGCCACGGTGACCTTGACCTTTGGCTACTAAAATCAAGTGAGTTAATCCTTGAGTCAAAGTGAAAGTTCGTGCCAAATGTCAAAGGATTCCGTCAAAAGGCGAAATATGTGCTTTGTGAGTTCACTGTGGCCTTTAATGACCAAAGTTTCCAAGTAAATATGCGTAACAAATTTGAGGAAATTCCCTCAGGCTTTCTTGAGATTTTGCAATTATGGGAATGGGACGGAAAAGCCTGAAACCAAACAAATGTGTGTGTGTGTGTTAGGAGATCTGGACTTACGGTATAGCATCGGTGATTGTCTCTCTGAAAGCCACTTTGGGTTTCCCCATCACACAGGGACAGTTGTATTCTCTCTCCATCCTCTGAATCAACAAACCAAGACAAAACCACACAGGTCAGATTAGATTTACAGAAGAAAATGTATTTGAGCATGAGAAAAAAAACTCTTAATGAAGAGAGAGATAATATTGAAATTATTTTTTACTGGATGGAGACAGATAGTGAAAAAATACTTTGGTTAAAAGTAGTAATTAAAAACTTCTCACATGAAGGTTTATAACCAGCTGAGTTGAGTTGTTCAGACTTACAGACTAAATACCACCAGTGTCGGTAGTAATATGAAAAACATTGTGGATGACCTGCATCCTCAAAGCACGACTGAGTGCACCTCAGTTATCTCAGGACATTATTTAACAGTTCATCATTAGGCTCAACACTGTCTGACCGGGTACCTGCGAGTAGATTTCAAGATGCAGCTCGCCCATTCCTGAGATGATGGTTTCTTTGCTCTCTGTGTCATAATGAACTCTGAACGTCGGGTCCTCTCTGGTGAAACGGTTGATGCCTTTGGAGAATTTGTCCAGGTCGTTCTGCACGGATACAAGATAGAAGAGAGTTGTTGATGCTACTTAGACTCTTGTGTTGGATTTTTGCAGAACATATGGATAAAATAAAAGGATTTTTTTTGTACCTTGATTGCTGGCTTGATTGACATGGAAATGACAGGCTCTGGGATGTGAATGGACTCCTGTGGCACAAAAAGGTAAACAATGATGTTTATATCGTTAAGTAACGATAGAATATCCAAACACATCTTACAAAGAGCAAGCTTGTTACTCTTTGACACATTAAAGCTTCTCACCATTGAGAGGTTAGCGCTGGTCCTGGATGTGAAAGTGTCTCCACTGGCACAGTCGATCCCAAAAAGAGCACAAATATCTCCTGCATACACTTCATCCACATCCTTAAACAGCCGGGATAGAAAGAGAAGAAAGGAAATAAAAATGACAAGATTTTTAATTTCAGGACTGAGAAAATTCCCTGAACACCCTCCAAAGTCAACATTTTGGTTCACAATTTGCTGACATCATCACTTATAACACAATATGTATATAGCTAACTAAGAGCACATTTTAGCAATTACATATGTTTGTATGATGATAAAATGTAATTCATGTAAGAGAACAGATTTTAAGAAAAATAAGAATGACAGGAAATAAAGAAAGTGAAAATTAAATTAAAAAATGTATAAAAACTGAAAAGAAAGAAAGTGATCAAAATCATAAAAGCAGAGTGTGGGAAAGTGCAAGATCTATAAAGGCTGAAGCAAAGATGTTTTACATTTTCTTTTTGAGACGTTTACTGAACTAGCTGATTTATTGATATTTGGCGGCAGTCTGTTCCACAATTTTGGGTTAGGGCTTCACACTTGACAGGAACCAAGAAAAGGGAGCCTAAGTGTTTTGACGCGTCATGTTTTGATGCTATTTAACTTTTAAACAACAAATATGGAACTGTCTGGTTGGTTGGCTGGTTCATTCTCACCTCCATCTGGTCGGCATGGAGACGCACAAGCCTCTGAACTCTGACCCTTTTGCTGGTGCGTGTGTTGTAGATGTATTCTCCTTTCTTGAGACAGCCCTGGTACACCCGCACATACGTCAGCTGACCGAACCTTCCCGCCTGTTGAAGAGAGAAACCAGAGGGAACAACAAATCATGAGGAAACGAGACGTTCCTGTTGAGAAAAAACTGGACGTGAGACAGAACTTATCTCTCACCTCCAGTTTGAAGGCCAGACCAACGAAAGGATTTACAGCACTTCTTGTCGGGTCCATTTGAAGCTTTGTTGTTTCACTAGTTTCTCTAAGATGATGAAAAACACACTGATATTAACACATTTCTCAGACCTTATTTCATCCACTATTACTGTTGGACACCCCCACTCACTCGTCATTGAGGATGGCATAGTTTTTGACCTCAGTGGGGTTGGGTAGGTAATCCAGCGCAGCGTCCAGCAGAGGCTGAACACCCTTGTTCTTCAGCGCCGTGCCCACCAACACTGGGGTGAAGAGACGCTGCACCGTGGCTCTGCGGATTGCTGCCTGCAAGACAATAAAAGAGACGGAGACTGAGGCACAGTTCTGTGCTTTTAATGTTTTATTTTTATTCTTCAGTCAAACACATCGAGTTCTTGTCCCGGTTTGTAATTTATGGTATTCTGAATGAATTTCAAAGCCTTGTTTGTCCATTTTCCAAACTCTTGGTTTGAACGCAAATTTATCAAAGTTAGATGTCAAAGATGTCTCGTTGTATTATTTTATTTTATTAGCAACACAAGCAGCGTGACTTTGTCCACCACTCTGGGGACCACTGAAATAGCACAGAGTGAATTTGCTGGATCGCCTTTTCAGTTTGGGCATTTTTGATAATATTAAAAGTCTTAACCAGCATGGATTGCTTTGAAATTCAGTAGAAAAAGTCACTGTTTCCAGAGGATTAATCAGACGGACTGTGATGACCTCCTGACTGTTCCTCTTGCGCAACTTGCAGATTGACTGGATTTGTGGTTTAAAGTGAAAAGTCTCCACAATGTTTTAACATTTGAGCAACAGGTTATAACTTTAGTGCTGCTTTTGTTTCTCTCTTTACATCTGTCTGAAAATATTCTTTCATTCAGCGTGAACGCAATGCATTATGGTTGAAATTGCTAGGTTATAGACCATCGGTTGTTGTAGGATTCTAAACGTCCATAACAAATCTCACTAAACATTCGCACAGAACTACAAAATGGCCATCCCACTTTAAAGTTGACTATAATGAGAAGTGATTGATTTCAGACACAGACTCGTTTGCTTGTAAAGTCAAAATATAACTGTTATTTAAACTATGATGAATCAAGTATAGGTTTAAAATACTCTTGAAAGTCACAAACCTTCAAGTCGTCATTGGTGGGGATTTTTTCCTCCAAAAACATCTCTCCCAAGATTTCGTCAGCGTTGGCCACACACTCCACCAGTTCCTGCCTCCGGTCTGTAGCCTCGGCACGAAAATCAGCAGGGATCTCATCATAGCGGATATTTTGACTGCAGGGAGGAAGAAAGAGTCTGAGCTGGTTTCATATTTGTTTTGTCTCTGACACGTACAGGTCTTTTAATTCTGCTGTAACTAAAACTGTGTTCTAACAGTAATAAACTATTGTAGCTGTTAAAAAAAGTATATAATCAAATGACATTGAGAGAAACTGCTTTCTTCATGGACAATGTACCAGTGGAGAATCTCTTACCCAAATGGCCCTTCAAAGTACATGCTCTGCTCCTGCACAAGGTCAATTATGCCACGCATGTTTCCCTCCAGGCCAATGGGGATGCTCACAAAGGCTGCGTTGTGGTTCAGTTTAGTTCTGAGGAAAAAGATTTTTGAAAATGTGAATGATCACGAACAAAAATGTATCCAGGAAAACCATAGTTGCTTGTATCCATGTCAGGTTTATTTATGACTGATAAATTAGCAACCATTCAGAAAAGGCCTACTGAATGCATGTAGAAGTGAGATCATCATCCACAAACACCTGGAAAACACATTGATTTTAGGTCTGATCTGGGATCTCTGCTGCAATATCACGATATGGGATACTTTTTAATGACTTAAATGTACAAAACCTCTGACTGTAAGCATCCAGCTCAGTTTCATGTTGTACCTCAGCTGCTGCAGGGCTCGGATGGGGTTGGCACCCGTGCGGTCCAGCTTGTTGATGAAGGTGAGGAAGGGCACGTTGTAGCGTTTCATCTGTCTGTTCACGGTCATGGTCTGGCACTGGACCCCTCCCACGGCACACAGAACAAGCACGGCCCCATCCAGCACACGTAGCGCTCGCTCCACTTCGATGGTAAAGTCCACATGACCTGGGCGACACAAAGCGGATGTTGACATTTAGACATCCAGGAAAGTAAACACGATTTGGTGAGACCTTTGAGTCGAGTACAACAGTCCTGGAGCTGGTAAAGTCTCCTCGCTGCCGTGTCAGAGCGCGGCAACATACTTTGATCCCAAGTATGGAAGTAGCTGATTCTCTTCCCTCCTGTTATTACAATACAGTAACTTCTTCTCTTCTTTTACTTTCTGTAGCATTTTGAAGCTTTTGCAAAAAAAAAAATATTGGGGGCAGACTCCCGAGCATGTTTATACTCAGCGTTTACAATTTCAACTGCATAATAAATGTATTTAACAGCAAATGCACATTCATTATAATGTAAAAATAGTTTCCCTCACAACATGTTTAACTTTGGGGGCACTGACCGTCCAGAAAGACATGAAAATCTACCTTTACTTTGTCTTGCACAACATTTTGTAGCTTTCTCTTTGATCTAAAACCATTTGGTTCTATTCTCCTTTTGAATAAGTAAATTTTAGAGAGAAAATATGTAAAGAAAGTTCTTTTTACTGCTACTGTACTATTAACATTTATGAATAGTTGTATGTCTTTTGATTTACGGACAAATACCAGGCAGGGAGTCTAATAAAAATATATTGCCAAATAGCATTGTGGGAAATACAGTATCCAGTTGTCTGGAGCTTGAACCTTACAAGTGAACATAAGTTATGATGATACTGCATCTGCTGTTTCATGTATGTCCATTCATGGTTTATGTTTTCATCAGCATTTGTTTGTCTGATATTTGGCAGATTTCTCAAAAACTACTGGATGGGATCTGGAGGCAGATTCAGGATTTTCTTTAACAATGTGAGACAGAGCATTGACATTTCCATTGATTTCTCTTTAACTGAAACATTGTCTCATATGGGGGCTGTTGGGCCTTGGCGTAGATATACACTCTATTGAATGCTATTCTGGTTGTATGTAAAACCTTAATTTATAACTGATATCTACATATGCCAGATGAGTGTAGTAGAGTAAAAAGAGCAGTATTTCCTCCTGGAATGTAGTAGAATAGAAGAATAAACATGGAGTAAATTAGAAATACTCGTGTTAGGTTTAGATATCTCAAAATTGAAGTCACAGTAATTGAGTAAATGTACTTAATTACATTCAGCCGCTGATCGACAGGGATATAAAGCACATTACTTTCCCCTTTAAGCCTCAGGTGGGGGCACAACTTTTAGTACCTGGTGTGTCAATGATGTTGATGTTGTGGTTCTTCCACATTGTGTATGTGGCAGCTGACTGGATGGTGATGCCTCTCTGTCTCTCCAGCTCCATGGAGTCCATGGTGGCTCCAACACCGTCCTTCCCCTTCACCTGCACGCCACACATGAGAGACACTAGCTGAGTACTGCACATTGTGACCTCTTAACCTGGATACATGATGCATACACCCGACATGCACGAACCGGCGCTCACCTCGTGAATCTCCGCTATCCTGCCCGTGTAGAAGAGGACCCGCTCGGTCAGGGTGGTCTTCCCCGAGTCGATGTGAGCAGAGATCCCGATGTTGCGGATCATCTCGTTGGGGATGATGCCGGAGGAGCATGTCCGACAGCTGTTGATGAGCACCTGGAGAAACAACACACAGACAGACACAGGAGGATCAATACGCAACCCACTCCACAGATCTGCAGTCAGTGTTGTACTCATTCTGTGTTACCTTCTTCACAGTGACGCCTCCTGGTGACAAAAGATGCGTCCTGGCCAAACACAGACCCGCTTTTAAAAGTCTCATTGTGACAACAGCTCGGTCGGAGCAAGGCTGGTGTTATTCCTCCTTTTACACGAGCCCACAGCTCCGACAGTCCGCTGAATGTCACGCCGGTGCCCTGATGGCCGCTTGTGCAACGCTACTTCCGCGTCTACGGCAACTCCGATGTGCCAAAAAGTCCAAATGTGCGCGTTGATTTTTTTTAATGAACGACGCCACCTTCAAAAAATGTTCAGTTCAGTTTGACATATTATAACATGTAAATATACAAACACGATCTAAAAGGATTTAAAAACAAAGCAGGAACATGCTGCCTTTGAATGCTGTCGGTCATCAGCACTTTAAAAAACATTTCAATTGTTCCAAGATTTAAAAAATGTCCTCTGTCCCTGGTTGTGGTTGTTATCTTTTTATTGATTGAGAAATAAGATTGAAAACATTAACTCTGGTTCATCGTTACATGTGTGGAATAGTTTTCATCCACATAGCTACAACAGTATTTAAGAGATGAACCATATTTACCTAGATGTGGGCTGATACCAGACTGCAGCCTTATGGATGGCATGACAGCTCCCCAGAAGTGAAGCCAACTGTTCTTGATCGCCCCCTAATGACTGACTGCAATACATGTCATAAATGCTGCCTCGACTTGGGTACAGAATTGGAAAGTAACCAAACTAAAATGTCAAAGTTTTCACTTTATCAAAATTGTCTTTAAATGTTTTGGACCTTGATACACTAATTGTCAATACACATTTTTTTGGAAAGGGAGATGAAACATTTCGTCCATCTCTATACAACTTTATTTCTAATAAATGAAACATGGATTAAGCTAAGACAAGTTTAAAAACTCTTCAATGGTGCAACCTCGATGTTTCAAAATCACTGGGAGAGTTTGATTTCATGGAAATGATAGCGCGTGGATTTTAGTCAAAGTGTGAAACTAGTTATACATCTTTAATTTCCAATTTTGTTTGATTGCCAGTTGTGATGGTCTCTTTGTTATTGATATTAATCATCAGTTAGATCAGCTTTAGGTGACAGTTAAAATAACAGTGACTCTTCTTTGCACTGTTAGACAAGCATTATTTCCTCTTTCACTTCAACCACATACGCTTATACAACACAACTCCACACACACACGCGCTAGCCACAGACACAACCCCCTCACAGCCTGACAGTTAAAAACCCTCCACATCCCTATCAGCCTCTAACAGCTGCTTCACATTCACCAGAGCAGCAACTCAGCCTCTGTCTGGTAAGTTACTCTCTAGTATTATTCCTTTCCAGTAAGTGAACTGATCATAACCTGAAATATTTGATAAATCTTATAAATATGTGAGGTAAAAGTATCAATACAAATAGAGCAAATTTTAAGAATCGTATTGTAGTTGAAGTTTTTGTTGATGTAGGATAATTTATGGGGATACTCAATAGAGAGAACATTACCTTACAATAATATACTATGTTTATGTATGTGTATTTATGTTTGACACTTTATTTAAGTTGGTCGGATGTGAAGATACTGGGGTTGAGCTTTTTTGTTGGGTGTATGGAGTAAAGTCTTAAATTAGTTTGAGGAATCTAAATAACATTTTTAACACATACTCCATAACAAGTTAAAGTCCTTCTTTCGTAATAAGTAAAAGAAGAAGTATTAGCACCAATCAAAGGTACTCATCAGTGACATGATGAAAATGCATTTTCTGTTAATAATACCATTTTTATGTTTTGTAAAGTTTTAGCTGGTTGAGGTAGATTCATGTAAAACATATATTTTGACCTACTCTTATGTTTTGGATGTAAAATCACAATCTTCAAACATCTGAAGTTAAAAAAACTGAAGATAACAAATGGAGTGGAGTGATAAAAGTAACTCAAATGGAAACAATCTCAGAATGGTACAAAACTCTTACTCCTGTCTGAGTCATTATGTTTGATTATTTCTGATTTTGATGAAACAGGAATGTAATCTGTTTGTGTGTGTGGCACATGATGAGCTGTTCTTTTCCATTGTTATCCTTCCTGTCTCATTTCCTTTTTGTGAGCGTTCCATACTGACAGCAGGGTGACTGCAGCCCTGTCACAGTAAATGACTCTGAATAACACACAGCGACTCACTGTGTCTAATGTAGAATACTTTGAATTTTTCTAGGATGCCGTACTGTGTTTCTGAAATATGTCTTTGACAGGAGCAGTTATTTCAAAGTTTATATTTCATTATTAATTATGGCCAAACATTGTTGAATCCCACACACTGTTTGTATCAGCTGTTTTAACAAGAGTTTAATCTAACAATTATTATCGATTAACCGCTGAGTAGATTAGCACAATCATTATTTTCTTCAGCCCTTGAAACGTGTTCGTTTTGTTTGACCAACAGTCTAAAAAGCCCAACGTGTCAAACAGACTAATAATGTTTACACTTCATGTTTAAATGGTGCTGTGGAAAATGTCCATTGAGAAGTGAGAGCTAAATTGAATCAAGAATTCTTCTACAGTTTCAGAACAACATGCTGATGCTTTGTTTCATACAGAAATATGCTTTATGCTGACCACATTTTGTCATATTTTATTTTGTATAAAAACCAAACAACACTTAACATACTGTGTATCCAGTGGTGTCTAAATGGAATTGCTGCAGTGATAAAAGAGGCTTGGCCTGGACAGGCCTTCAGTGTTCACACACAGGGGGCAGCATCACACTGAACAACACTACTGAAACTGAGTCTAATCTCCCTGAAACTTTGAATTTCTTATTGTGCTGTAACCTTTAAATTACTTACCAGTTCAGATGACTTTATCCTCACATTATTTCAGAGCTGATAAATCACAGATTCACTTAAACTGTGGAGCCAAAAACCAAATAATGGTAACATTATCAGTATACTGGAGTTTAAGGTGAAGGAGTGGTCTGACTGTATTGTAATAACAGGCAATTAATGTGTTTACTAAATGATTCATGCTTTGTTCTCACAGATATGAACTAGTCCTACGTGGAGAGAATGGATCATGTTGAGATTTCACACAGTAAATGGATTCTATGACTAATGGCTGACTGTGCTCTGTAGGACTCTTTGGTTTCAAACATTTTCAAAATCCACTGGTGAAGGTGTGTCTGGCTGTGCTGTTACTACTACGGCATGCGGGATGGGCCAAACGCGCTCGGATCTATCGCGCAGCAGCAGCAGCAGCGGCGGCACCACCTCCGGAGCCAAGAGGGAAGCAGGCGAGACAACCCAGCGACTCCGTGTCCGCACATCCAGGAGCGGGGAGAAGCGACGCGGGCACCGGTCAAACAGGAATCCGATGAAAAATAAAGTGCTGTCGTGTCTGGGAAGGAGAAAGCGAGACCAGACGGAGGCGGCGTTCGGTTGCGGAAACGGAGCCGAGGCAGCGACGCGCCGCGATCACAGGGTGGGAAAGTTGCCGAGGGACGAGGTCGTGTCGGCGGGTGGGGGGCACCGAGCCGCCCCGGGTTGTTTCGAGGCACCGTCCGGCCTAGATGAGAACGCCCGGCGCGTCGTGAGCGGAGAGAGGGCAGCGGCGGGCTCGTCCGATGCGTCAGACCTGGAGAGGCGGCGCGGTGAAGTCAGCAGTGCGGGCGGAGAGGTTCAGAAATCCGTGCGGGAGGACAATGCCTCGGATCCCCCGGCGAGGGCCATGGAAGATCAGCCACTGGGGGGGAACATCCACGCTCGTTTCGTGTCTGGTGTTCGGGTATTGACGGAGACGAGTGTGACCGCAGCCTCTGACCCAGACACTTTGTTTAGCATTATCCCGGATCAACCTTTGGATCGTGGACTTTCGCTAACGGAGGCTAAAATGACTAAAACCGACCGTAACACAGTATCGTGTCCGCCCACAGCGGCCGGCGACCAGAACAACTGCTGTGTGGTTGAAAGTGAGACCCGCACGGACTCGGATCAGGGCCCCTTAACCCCCCCAGAGGCCCCGAGTTTCCCGGGAACCATACCGAAACTCATCATAACCAGAGACACCAGCCCTGCCCGCTATGAGGGGAGTCCCCCGGCCCTGCTGAGCTTCTCCGCGGAGCTCAGCTCGAGTCTCGAGCCTCACGCCGAGGTCGAGTCCCCTTGCTCGGACAGCGGCTGCGGGGGGTCCCCGGCTCTGATGCGCTCCCCGAGGAAGCTGTCCAACTCGTCCTCAGTGTGCCTGTCCTCTGCGTCTTCCTTCGAGGAGTCAGAGGACGACTTCACCGGCAGCGACATCGAGTCCAGTCTGTCTCCGGCCCGGTCTCTGTGCAGCCCGGACGATGGCACAGGGGTGAGTGTCTCCTCCACATGTCTCTATCACAACACTTCATTATTAACAGTCACAAGCAGTCTCACTAAAAAGTCATACACTGACCTCACTGCTTTGAATAGCAAATACAAATATTGTAGTGAAGTTGAGTGATCGTCATCATTCCTCATCACACACACCCTTTGATAGTTTATATAAAACAAAAATGATTTTAAATCAAAAATCAATCTTCTTATCCATATACAGAGTTTTAGGGACTGGGGTAGATACCAGTGTTAAGTAGGCATATATTCCAAAGAAGTATCAATGATTTCTAAGATGTCGTTATCAAACAAATGCAACAATGAAATATTTGACTTCTTATATTGTAGTCAGGTACTCTGGAGAACCAATCTTCCCTCCTCCCCCACTCCTCACAGGCCAACATTTACATCCTGTCACAGCTGTAGCCCCAGGTACAGGTCACCACACAGCTCAGAGGAGCAGTAAGACGCACACATGCATTTCCAGATTTACTTCACACAAATTGATGTTGCACCATGACCCTCACATCAGTCAGAGAATACACACACGTCATGTCTGTCAAGTCACCAGGCGGAAGTGCAGTCAGCCACTGTGTCACATTGAATTTTTCCGATTCCCAAAATAATTTAGAATATAGGACAAGATGGCAAATAAGGTCTTCTGCACAATTTAAGTTACCACCTAACAGTAGATGTTAGCAGGTGAAATAGGGACATATCTTCAGTTGTGTACCTTAGCATCATTAGGTGTTTCAGTGTGTGAGTTTATTTTATGGTCTGGTGCAGGGCTTGTCGGTGAATAAAGGTCTACAACCTCCACAATGCAAACTATTGATTTCCAGCCACGTTGCTGTGCCTCAAATGCCATGTCTGCATACCGCAGCCTGTTCCTGTCATTCGCTTCATCAACAGCATACTGTGTATTATAGACGACGGGCAGGGTGTTGGACCAGAGTATCAGGTCTGGTCTCAGGGTGGTTGTGACAATATTTGATAGGACTGTAAGCCGCTGGCCTCACGTCCGTGAGGAAGTCCGAAACAAACTGAATGGCTGTCATTGAAGGGCATACTCATACATATCAGTCCCCTAAACATGCCTGATTTTTTTTTTGCTGAGATCCACAAATTATTCTCCAAGAAATCAATGAAAATGTTTTATAGACAGTTTATCTCACAATTATAAAGAAAGTAAAGGACCCAGATCCACACTAAAATGTAATAAGTTCTTCTCTGATCCCAGTCACATCCTTCCACCAACTTTCCTGCTTATCTCCCCTGTAGTTTTTATGTAATCCTGCTCACTCAACAAACAAACAAACAAACAAACAAACAAACGCTGAAGATAACATAACCTCCTTGGTGGAAGTAATCAGGTTTACCACTCAGCTTGTGTCCTGAGTGGTGTGGTGGATATCTGTTTGTGTTAAATTACAATTTAATCAAATCTAACCAATGACTTTTGAAATATTTTGTCAAAGGAGTTGTTCAAAGCCTTAACTCACACCACCCTGATAAACAGAGCATGACTATAACACATTTAAACCAAAGTGGAGGAAACTGGCTCAGATCTGTGTCACTCAGCTCCCATGGCTCACCATCACAAGGCTGTGATGAGCTCAGCCCTCTGTCAGACTGTCTCTGAATGCATGTCTGTGGGATTTGTCATCAAATTGCAGTTGCTATCTCAGTGCTGTTCAGCTAATTCACAATTAGACTGTACAAATGCTATAAGAGCGATTTAGACGTTAGTTTGCTGCCCCAGCCAAAGGTTGAAGGTTTTTTTCTCCCACAGGCACGAGATGCAGTTTAAAGTTTCCATGTAGGAAGTCACAGATGAGTCAGAAAGCTTTGATGCACTGTGACTAAAAATGCTTGGAATGAGACAAGGCCTTTAAACAGAGTCTGTCCTCGATAGACTGTCCCCACCTCTCTTCTCAACAGTGTGGGAATCCTGAAAGTCTACGTTCTCCATTTGGGCCTGAAGATGTTCAGCTTGATATTCACACTAGGTTGCACTAAACCTAGAAACTGGGCAGAGACTGTACTCACGTAAATCATTTAATGATTTAGCCCCAGCCATTTTTCCACAGCAGACGTTCCACCCCATCTGGTGATTTACGTCTTTTTCTCCAGAGAGGAAGACAAAAGACGTGACACAGAGAAACACACTTAACTCTGACAGCTGCTTCGAACTCTGCTGTCTCCGTGATCACGTTAAGGTGGAGAGAGGCCACTGAGCCACGGCTGATATCTGATATGTCGCTGTTTGCCGTCTTTTAAAGTGAGTGTATCAAAGTGAAAAATCCAACGTCAACGTTTCAGTTTCTCAGAGATATCACATATCTACAAAACAGGCTGAGACAATCCTATAAAATGCCACAACACACAAAACAGAAAGAAACACACACTCACAAACTTTACTTCACTATCTGCATATCTTGTTGGATTTGTTAGCGTATATAAAACATAAATGATCATAAACAACATTTTCTGATTATTCCACGTGGATGCATAGTTAGAGCCCGAAATGTGTCTGTACAACAGTTTAAAACACGAATATATTCAGATAACAGTGTTCTTCAATAGAGAAGCAGCAGATCATTACTTTAAAGAATCTGGAATCAGAGAATATTGAGTTTTTGCTTCAAAAAGCAATAAAAATAACTAATCAATTATCAAATTTTGGTCAAATTAATGTTTCAGTTTAATCAGATAATACAAGCACTACACAGCTTGTGATAGGTCTATCCTATGAATTAGGTGTGGGAGTCATCTCCATATTTGAGTAATATCATTTCCTTTTTCCACTGTTGTAATGTTGGATCTTTTTTAATGCAGCTGATGAAAATTAATTATGCAGCTTTGGGAATACTTATGTCATTTTCAAATTTTCCCACATGGCAGACTCAATTGATTTGGTTTCTGGTAATGCTGATGAGAATCAGCAGGTCCTGGGACAGTGTAATTTCCTGGCCGTTACAGTGACAGCCAGGAAATGAGCAACCTGAGGAGTTGCACTCAAGCTGTTGCAACAAACATGATGACGGTCGAGTGTGGTTTATGATAAGAGCTTTTTAATGGGCACATCGTGTTCGTTCAGAGTTGTGTAAGAGCTCTGTTGTCAGTTTTACAGTCAATAATCGAAGGTGTGTGTGTGTGTGTGTGTGTGTGTGTGTGTGTGTGTGTGTGTGTGTGTGTGTGTGTTGTTGGCTTTAGAAGGCTGGGGCCATGCTGTCAGCTCCCAACCAAACCAGTTACATTTTGTACGCTCAGTGACGTGAGCATACTTGCTCACACATGCATGCTCAGAAACACAAACGCAGCGATGCCTTTTTGCATTCAGAGTTGAGTGTGTGTCATGGAAAATTGGGCTGAAAGTAGAGCCGGTTGCTAGGTGACGTCTTTGCCATATATGGTACTTTTTTTCTCTCTCTTCTTGTCTTGCTCTCTCATTCTCACACACAGTATCTACTCTGTCCCTGACATTTGAGTGTTATTAGATGCAAATTCCTATGAACTTCTACCCGGCTAAACAATGCACATGTTACTTTATATCTAATCTGCAGATTACTTCACTCAAACTTTCTGCATCCCACACACAGCCTTGTACAAAAGATTAATATTTTCCCCCGAGACATCATGAGACATGCAGCGGAACAGAAAACGGGGAAAATCAGGGTAAGCTGACAGATGATGGAAGTCAGGCAGACGAAAACACACTGCGAGTTTGAATACGCAGCCTACACGTGACGATTGTTATTCATACATGCTTGTTCACGTGAGCCACAATTGCAGACTTGTTTTCCATGCCACTCATTGTTCAAAGTCCCACACATCACTCCCACAGCACTTATACACAAAATCCATGATATCAAGTTAATTAGCAATACAAATAAACTCTAAACTATTTACTTATTGAATCCATTTCTATTTATATAATTTCTATCTATTTACAATCTATTGCATTTCTACAAATTGACAGTAAAAATCAATACCTCTCAAACACAAGTAACAATAAACTATTGTCAACAGCTCACTTCGCTTTGCTTTGCAAATGAGAGCACCGTGCAGCATGGAGGAAATATTCAGATGCTTTAAAGCAATGGCACATGTAAAAAATACTCCAGTAAGAGCAGGAACAATTCATTCAGAACATAACGTAACTCAACATACGGAAGAATGTTTATCATACACTGATGCATCAATGTGTAAGTAGCAAACAAAGCTAAAAACAATGGAGATTTAGTTAAGTCTGACCGAATTATAGATTAGCCGATAAATCAGCCGAAAGCCTGTCACATACATGTTGCTGTTGGCATTTATGTTTGCTGGCTGATATATCAATATCAGAAATGTTTTACCCCCTAATGTTGGTATTGACATGGCCTGAAACCAAATTTATTGTAGTTGTTCATCCTGCTGTGAGATATTTAGTTATACATTTTCATGGAGTTTTGAACTGTAGAAGGTGAAATGTCTTGTTTTCTCAGACATCTCTCCAAAAACCTTCAATTCACAATATGAAAGAAAGAAAAGCAGCAACTATTTGTTCATTTCTCTCATTGAATAACAATTACTCCATTATTAAAGTTGCAGACTAGTTTGAATGATCAACAATTTGTTTCAGCACTAAAATATAGAACGTAAAGACACATTCACGTACTATTACAACCAGTAGTATAGTAACACTATGACAAATGGCTAAACGTACTTTTTTCCGACGTGTCTTTTCTGAATGTGGTTGTTGAAGGTGCCACCTTGTGTATGTTCAGTGGACCACCACAGCTGATCTACTTTAACAGTGGAGACTGAATTCAGAGGAAAGGGATGTGGTTTAAAATCAACTACTTTTGTGGAAAGGGCTCTGACACTAACTGAAAACACCCTCAGAGTATATGTAGTCACTCCTGTAGCAGGTGATAGTGGTCTGACAGGTTCTGCTCACACACACACACACACACACACGCCTGTAGGTAACATACCACTGAGGAATTTGTCATGCAGGCAGAGGGAGAGGAGGCACTGGGAGCGTATATGGGAAGGCCTGTTGTCCCACCCCTACCCCCGTGCTGCCAGTCCCTCATGAAGAATCTTAGCTCAGTTTGGGGATCAGTACAGACCCTCTGGGGATTAGAGTGAAAGAGACATGACGGCCAGAACAAAGGTTGGACTCGGGCGAAAAAGAAGACACCTCCTGTGCCCTGAGGTTGAGAGGAAGTAAAAGAAAAGTGGATTTGTCGAAGCAGGCAGATGTTGAAAGAAAGAGAGAGATGATAGCTTCAGGTCATACATGGATATGCTTGATTGAGAAAGTGTTACGAGAGGAAGGGGGGAGGGACAGGATGTCAAAAATTGAATTGACAAAAAGAGGTTGCAGAGATGGAGAGGAGGTCAGTGTGAGAGAGGAGGATTACCAACCAGGCAACGCAAGCCTCAGTTTACAACAGGGATTTACAGACTGACTGGCTGACGCCAAATAACAGGAATAAGGCAGCACCTTAGCCAGGAGCTCAGTTAAATAGATGAGGGTGAAGGACCTGAGGCTGACAGGGAGGCACATGTCCCTGGTGGTGCTCGTCTGGGGAGAACCTGTGCTGATGATGCGAAGTGTTTTGTTCTTGCTGCTTTCTCGCTTCGTCTCCAGGGCGTGTGTCAGCGCCTGCCTCCTCATACACTGCTACTCTGTCTGTCAGGTAAGAAACCGAAAGTGGCAAAGTTAAATTCAGATTAAGACCCAGAGAGTCGAATGTAGCTGCTAACACACAACTTTTTCAGAAAGTTCTGAAGGCAGATTATGTCAGATACAGGTAGCAGATTTGATTATTCAAATACACTGTATAATGTGATTTCTATTGTTTTGTTGCTATTACAGTATAATGTAGTAATCTGCCTGACAGTCTCTTAATGCAGTTAATCATCTGTTTGATAAGTCAGCTATTATATTATATATATATTATAAAATAATATATATTAGGTACACCTCCAACTGGTATATTATGTTATTAAACCACCACCACTTATATCAGTGATGAAAGACTAAATTGGGATTTTATGTTTATATCTGTGTGTGTGTGTGTGTGTGTGTGTGTGTGTGTGTGTGTGTGTGTGTGTGTGTGTGTGTGTGTGTGTGTATGCAGTGAGTTTTTGAACGGTCTCATTTCAAAAGGCTGTTAATGGGTAAAGACTTGGTTTAGTTGGGATGGTTAAGGTTATATAATGAGTGTCCTCACTAAGACAGAAATGCGTGAGTGTGTTTGTGTCTTCATGATTAGAATGGGAAACATTCCAGGCATTCCGACCTCAACATCAAGGAAAGGTCTAAAGGAACAGGGAGGGATGGGAGTGCGATGGCAGTAAAGAAAAAGAAAAAGGAACGAAAGCTTTTGCTTGGATAAGAAGTGGAAGGTTAATTGAGAGAAAGTGGTGATGAACAAAGAGTCGGGTGACTCCCATTTGAATGAAGGTAGGTAAAAATAAAAAACTGTAGAAAGGAAAAAACTTTAGGATGCCATTTATCAATGTCAGGTTTAAGAGACAAAGCTCCGTGCTACGTAAGCAAGACTTAGATAGTGGACATAGTGAAGGTTGGACTGTGTAGGATGGAGACACAGGATGAGACAACAGGACAAAACAGCTCCTTCTGTTTAAACTGAAAGAACAATAACATTACATAAAGCCTTAGTGGCAGTAACAGCATTAGCTCTGGCTGTAATGGGTAACATTACACATTTGACCCTGCAGCGGCAACACACTAACCTGTCAGCTTGAAGCAATTAGAGAGAAATCCTGATGCTAGTAGATAAGAGATTTGGGTGTCTGCTGCACCCCGCCTCTCCCGTCTCCCCCCCAGACTTTCACTGTCACTGAGGGATTCTTTAGACAAGGACAGGTGCTGCTAACATTAGTTAGATTAAAAGAAACATGTGATAATGGTCTAATGGGTAAGCATGGTTTATATATGTTATTTCAAATGATCATAATTAGCCCAAAATGATGATTTTACTATGGGGCGGGCAGGAAAACTGGAGAATGTCCTCATCAACTGACTTGGACATCTGTCTAAAAGCAGCTTTATATTGAATAAAAACAAAATGTACTCAGGTTCCTTTTGTTGATAATAGAGGAAGCAGCACATTTGAGATATTCTTCATCTGAATGTACAATATTTGTTGATTATTTCTGATGATAGACGTATTGATTCAGGTCTAAAAACTTGAGCTTAAACATGTCCTCACAGTCAAGTATATGTTCTAAACACTCTTGTGTTATGAACCTTACGTAACAGGTTCATAAATATCCCTGACAGCAGCACTTTGGAGGCTGGGGACAGTTTTACTGTACTAACCAGGTGGAGTGTCTACAGCTTGTTGTGTTTTATAGGGGTTAAGATTGGAGGGAGGGCTTGTTGTTGTCCTGTTGTCAAAGAGGATAAGTGGAGGAAAGGGATTTTTGCTTCAGTTTACAGAATATTTCAGCATCCAGAGTTTAACCAACCAATCATATAACAAACCACCTAACCAACCAACTAACCAACCGCCTATTGAACCACCTAACCAACTATCCCTCCCTCACATCCTGAATATACAACCGAAGCGGCACATTGTGGTTTTCACCCTGAGCCGGCCAACACTGGTCACTGAAGCAGAGAAAAGATTGCTACAGACTGTGCAGTAAGATTTACAGTGTCATGTTTCCCACAGTAACGTGGGTCAAAATGTGAATCAGTTTTCATCAGTATGTATGTAATATGTAATATGTCGAAATGAGTGAGAGGAATTTTCATCATGTTGCAAATTGTGGCTTTCACTCAGAGATATGCACTCACCGTACATACGTTTCATGACTGTTCTTTGACCAGAGGTGGTGAAAGGTGTTTTAGGGTCATGTGAACTATTTTAAGCTCAGGTCAAAGATTTCAAGAAGTGACTTTCATAACACGCTACTCTGGTGTCTCCTGACATTGACAACGTTTTACCCACAAGCCACCCCACACCCTATTGTTCCGGAAATGTTCCTGTTGTAAATGTGTCTGACACAGACAATTTCCTGCTGCGTTCTTCATGTGGAAGACCCAGTTTTTCTCGACATTTTCCTTTGTTCAGATCTGGAAACAGTTAAAACTTATATAAGAAGATTATTGACAAAGTAGCTTTCAGGACCTTTTAAATCTCAGGGTAACAAAACTCTCCATAAACTCTTTCTTCTTCTGTGGTAAACACACACTCACAGTTTTTGTTGTGTGTATAATTCCTGCAGTAAGACTGTTTTATTGTGACAGAGTTTGAACGGAGCAGCTGTGGAAAGAATGCGAGTGAGGAGAGCAGAGATAGGCCGATATGTAAACATGGCAGAGATAGGCTACTCACAGATGTCATTTAGTTATAAGATTAATTTATGATTATAGCTTCTTGTCTCTGCATTATATTACTCATGTTAACCTGTTATCTCTCTGTCACACACACACATCCTGTTTTTTAATCATCTATTTCTGTCATTAACATTTATTTTATATGGTACGAACATTGTAGGAAGGTTGAGGAAATTGAGAAGCCAAGAGAAACTATTGAGTGATATTATTTGACTGTTGGTAATGTCCATTACAATATAACACATTCATATCTTAAACTGGCTGTCCCGTTTGTTGTGATTTCCCACACACACGCTTTAATCAATCGATGTCATGTTCCTCTCAGATTGCTTACGTCAAAGCTGCTGTTGCACAAATACACACTGTCCTTGCTGTGGCATTTCCCAACACAGATAACCGTTACACACACACACACACACACACACACACACACACACACACACACACACACACACACACACACACACACAAACACACACACACACACACACACACACACACACACACACACACACACACAGTTTCAGACAGTACGGGTCTGTTTTTACGACACCACAGAGATGTCTTTGGTAAATGTTTTATGAATGGGCTTTGTGCACCTGGGTGCATAACCTTGCTCTGTCCAATGTCTACTGGTGTGTGTGTGTGTGTGTGTGTGTGTGTGTGTGTGTGTGTGTGTGTGTGTGTGTGTGTGTGTGTGTGTGTGTGTATGTAAAGGGTGTGGTTCCCTTTAATGAATAATCCCTAATGGCCTGTATTTAGCTCCGTGGTTTCTTTGACGGGCACATAAACCACCACGTCGACCAGTCAGTGCTTCTGATTCTTTGTTTATGCGACCACCCACAACTTTTCTACAAGAGGATGACGTTCTTTGTGGTTTTTGTGTTTCCCAGAATAAGTCCTGGCAGAAGCTGAAGACGATGGTTCACTGGTCCCCCTTCGTTGTGTCTTTCAAGAAGCGTTACCCATGGGTGCAGCTCGCTGGCCATGCAGGTAGGAATACATACAGAGTGACATATCTCTGAATAATATGGATTCATGTTTATTCTTCATCCTCATTATTCAAAGAAATGTTTTTGGTTGGAAAAATGAGAAGATTAACTTAAATGTTTTTGTTAGATACAAGGTTAAAGCCAACAGCCAGGTAGCTTAGCATAAAGAATGGAAACGGGGAAACAGATGCAAAGATAATAAACCCTGTTGACACCATCAGGGCATATAATGCTCACAAATTATCATATTATACATGGTTTGTTTAATCGGTGTTATTTATAATGACAAGCTGTGGTTTCTGAGATCTGGAGTAAACATGAGAAAAGTATCAATCTCCTCATCCAATTCCCTCAAGTGTATTTCCCAGAATGCCAAATGTTCATTCTGTCTCTTCTCCAAGGTAACTTCCAGGCGGGGGAGTACGGACGTTTGTTGAAGCGATACTGTGAGTGTGAGCACCAGTGTCTACAGAAGCTGATGAAGGACACTCTGCGGCCATATGTGCCTGGTTACTACGGCGTTGTGCAGCGAGATGAGCAGGACTATAACCTGATGGATGACCTGCTGGCTGACTTTGACTCGCCCTCCATCATGGATTGTAAGATGGGCAGCAGGTAAGAAAGTCTTACTGTATAAGAAACTGCAGAAGAGAGTTTATCAGAGCCTATTGTGTTTTTGGGAGATAAAGAGGTTCTTTAAAATGAACATTTATACACATATAGGCCTTAACATGTGTTACTACCAGCAGTTTGCAATAAAAGTAGCTGTATTCATCGTCAGCAAAGTAGTTTACAGGAATAAAAGTGCACTGCAAGGATATAAAATCATACAGAAAAAAGTAAATTGGATAAAATCAAATGTAAAATACATTCTTAATGATTCATTTGAGAAATTAAATGTCAACCCTTTACTTTTTAGGACATACTTGGAAGAGGAGCTGATAAAAGCCAGAGAGCGTCCACGTCTGCGGAAGGACATGTACGAGAAGATGGTCGCGGTGGACCCCGGGGCCCCTACAGAGCAGGAGAGGGCCCAGCAGGGCATCCTCAAGCCCAGATACATGCAGTGGAGGGAGACGCTCAGCTCGACGGCCACTCTGGGATTCCGCATCGAAGGCATTAAGGTCAGAGGTCACACTGGAACACCCAGCACTGGGAACATTCAAGTCAGTGTTACCAAAGAGAACAAATAGTTTCCGCCAGAAGTAAACCAATTAATGGGAGTAAATATTTATCAGGTTGTTCACTGGATAGACCACACACACACACACACACACACACACACACACACACACACACACACACACACAGTGGAAAACACAGCCTATTGAAGTTTGTTCAAGTTGTACAGCTGTAGATCTGCATGTTGCTTCAACATGAATAAAGTCTCTGATCTGTCACTGTCATTTAAATTTTTCTTTGTCATAGTTTTTCGAAACCACAACTTCAAAACATGCATGTGTATGAGGAAGGTGTTGCAGTTCATAAAAAAAACTATAAAGACAGAGAAGAACAAGATGAAACGTCTCCTGTGTTTTCTCTTTTTCTACAGAGAGCTGATGGAACCTGTAACACCAACTTTAAGAAGACAAAGCACAGAGAGCAGGTGATGCAGGCCCTGAGGGACTTTGTCGACGGCAACACTCAGATTCTGGTGAGTTACAAGTTCTCTGCCAGGTTTTGGAAATGCACAAATTGAATTTAATTCAAAGAGTTAATTTCCCCTGGAATGGCTCTGCAATATATTTGAATGTTCATATAAACCAAACTGGGATTAATTGTTTTGTTTTAATGTTTTAATTTGAGCTAATTTCATTTTAACATTCATACACCAATAAGGGAAAAAAATTTACTCATAATGGAAATGTTCTCACTGTCTCATACCCTACATCTCTTTATGATTCTTTTTCTTAGAAACTCTACCTGCAGCGGCTGGAGGAGCTCCGCTCAGTCCTCGAGCAGTCACACTTCTTCAGGACTCACGAGGTGAGACACACTGACACACAACTCGGTTTCCATGATTCATGAACAAACCTGCTGACTGACTTTGAAGATCTGCTATTTCATCTTGACATTAGCTCCTGTGTGTAATCGCTCACACGCCTCAAGCGTCACCAGTCTCACCGGTTTCTCTCCATTGCAGGTCGTCGGCAGCTCTCTGCTGTTTGTGCACGATGCCTCTGGGAAGGCCCGGGTGTGGATGATCGACTTCGGGAAGACGGTCCCCCTGCCGGACCCCCAGACTCTCGACCACAGGACCCCCTGGGTGGAGGGCAACAGGGAGGATGGCTACCTGTGGGGACTGGACAACCTCATAGACATTTTCAGCAGCATGCTTCCTCAGATGCCTTGAGAGGGAGAAGCAGGAGACTGGAGTAAAACATTGATCCGAATCCAAAAGGTGGAAGAGATGCATGATCAGGGGAATCTCAAAAGACTGACAGTGGAAAGATTAGAAGAGTATTTCAACCCCCCTATTTGATCGGAGTGTTTTTATCCACATGGACCTGTTAAAGAAGAGGAGGTCGAACAAGGACAGGATTTCTATTGCAGAGTGGAACATGCTAAACGCCAATCTCACGCAACAAGCTCCATCTGTGGAGGAGGAGGGAGGAGAATTCAACGCAGACTTGTAACAAGTGTCACTGGAACTGTGAGAATACAGAATTCATGGACCTGACACTTCCTGCAAAGACACACTCAACATTACTCATCTCCCACCTCAGCAGCCCCCCCTGCTGGTTGGAATTGCACAGAGTGCTTAGTTTGATCCTTTTTTTTGGTAACGGGGAGCTTTATTATTGTCATGGACCACTTTTGTTGTTTAAACACTAAAAACACTGGTCAGACCACGTGTTAACTAACTTGGCGTGTAAATACAACTTTATTTAAACTTTTTTTGGTCTTGGTATAACCTCTTAACCTTGTACGATTTCTGTGCCTGGCATTTTGTAAAGTACGAGCTGTTTGATCATTCCAGTGCAGTAGCTCCTGCTGTTTTTCTTCCAAAGAGTTCACCCCAAGTATAAACTGATTTACATTTAATCACAACGTTTAACTTCTAGTAGAAACTCATATTTTCTTATTTGGATTTTTGAGTGATTATGCAGTGAAAGGTGTTTTTTCTCCAACTGTACAATAATCAGCTTGACAGCCACATTTGTTGGTAATTTGTTGCACTATGGATCCTCACAAAGCCATTGAACAAATGGAGCAGTGCCTCTGTGCGTCTTAAAGTGGGAAGCATCAGTCAAGTACTGGGTTTACAGTAGTTTAACGCACATTTAATCTTTCACCCCTCGATTCTCTCTGATCAGTGTTGCTGTAGATTTTTTACCGAAAAGTCAAGTGATGGCGTTGAGGGTTGAAATGAAACTGGAATTACCTGATTAAACTGATCAGATGTTTCATGAGATTTCACTTATGTGGCGACTTCCACATGATCATGAAACAGGGAAATTTGAAAGTGTCTTATGATACAAAGAACAACGTATTATTATCAGTTTTAAACACGAGGATGTTGTAAACCAGTTTGCTAAACACAACAGGAGGCTTGTGGGTTTGAATTTGAGTATGCAAGAGTTTACGACATTTGTTATGGTTGGATATTAAGGCAGTGCTTACCGTCTTATTGTTCCTTGACTGGAATGCAGCAGGTCGGTGAACATAACAGTCTTCAGTCTTCCAGATAACTTTCGACTGTGTCAGGCTGCACTGCGAGTGTGTGTGTGTGTGTGTGTGTGTGTGTGTGTGTGTGTGAGAGAGTGTGAGTGAGTGTGAGTGAGTGAGTGTGTGAGTGAGTGTGTGAGTGAGTGTGTGAGGAAGTGAGTGTGTCTACACGTAGGCAGTTGACCTGGCACACAAATTGTCTACGAGTGCCGCAAATGTTTTGACTTCATGTAATTGGAATTTAAATTCAGGAGACAAATTTTTCCATCTCTGTAAAATAAACGTACAGGGAGAGGGGAGGAATAATGTTTACAAAGTGTTTATATTTCTTTACCCACAAATCCTCTCTATTTTCAAAATGGCAAATTATCAGCTTTTCAAACTGGGTGCTGCTTTATTGGAAAGAAAACTGGACTCAGCCACATTTTGTATCTTTTGAAGACGGCACGTTTTAAAGGTTGTCTGTCCCTGCTTTGTCCAGACGGTCGTGGATTGCAATAAACTGGAAATTAGTTTTCAGAGTTTGTTTTTGTTTTCACTGTCGCACACAACACAACTCACATGGTTCTTTAAACATCAATCCCACATTGATTTCAGTGTATAAATATAATTTCTCTCAAGTTCCAAAACATGTCCAGGTAAGTGGTGAGTTAAGATGAAAAAATATTAAAGTAAAATGCCCAAATTTACCAGATCCAGATTTTTATTTGGCTCTGAACCAAATTTCACACATTTATAAAAATCTGTTAGATTAACATGTCTGACTTTTTTCAACCATGAATTATTCTCTTACAGATCAATGAATATTGAGAACCAGATCCAGATCTGCACTAAATGTTATGGGTTCTTCCCTGGGTCTTGCCCCATCACTTCCTAATATTTAAATTGAAATCAGTTCTGGAGTCTTTGTGTCATCTTGCTAACAAACGCAGATGAAAACATAACCTCCTTAGTGGAGGTAATTTAAAGTTAAAACCATTTATTGTACAAACATCACATTCGCTCTGTGATGACGTCATATTGCAAATCTGCAAGAAAAAAATGTAATTCTCCATAAAAACAGCAGCAGTCTTTTCACTTTATAAGTAATTTATTGTGATTAAAATACTCATATTTTGCCCATTTGCACTGTCATAACATCACATTTCAATTTAGGAGGTCTACCTAAACAGCTTCACATGGTGTAATGTTCAAAATACACATTATTTATCTCATATCGTTCAGCTGCAGTGCCTCCTCTGTGACCGATTGGTCAGCCTCATTCTTTCGTAACTAGTTGAACCACTTAGAGCATGTGTCAGACATGACTCCTGCGTCGGATTGACGCAGAGACTACACCACTGTGAGCTTTGCAATGTGCAATTAATACATAATGTTATGTACTATGCAGGACAATAAATAATAGAAACGTCATGTTTACATGACAGGCACTTCAGTCGGAGAACATGATCAGATCTTTTGCTGAACAATAATGAGGTAACACGGAGTATTTGTTCTTCAGGGCACACAGCATTTCAAGAGCCTCTCATTCATCATTATTTAACAATTAATTTACCCACAACATTTTCCCCTGAGGCCTTGTACCAATAGAAAAATCTGCCTGAGGTTTTTTTCAATAGCATTTTAAATGTTCTCCTATCACCCATCCCTAATAGGCTCAACAACCATGCTACATCAACACTGTGCCAAATACAGAATTATTTACAGTGTGAAACTCAGCTTCAAAGCCTTTTTCACAGTCCTGTAAATTTACTGTAGGTTCACTCATACTTTATAAGAATCCTCTTTGATGCCTCGCGTTATTACTTTGAATTGTTCCCTGCATGTTCTCAAATGCAGTTTACCTCCATCATTTAAATAGCAGCAAACTCTTATTACTGCCCCTGTGTCCTCGTGTGCAGCAGTACAGCCTTTCCAGCCAGCCCAGCCTCCACACCTCCTGTAGAAACCACATACCGGGTCCCGTCATTGGCTCTCTGAGGGTCCATCGTCCTCAGCTGCTCGTTGCTCTGAGCTACACTGTCCAGGCTCCACAGCTGGTAGCGCAGGCTTTTACCCTGTTTAGCCAGGACGTAAACCTCTCTGAGCCCCGTGCTGCGGACGGGACAAGGGGAACTGGTGTCGCTCGGCAGGTTAAGCCAGGGAAGACTGGGGTCAGGCTGACCGAGACTTCCACTCACACTCCCCTGATCCAACCCGAGGAGAACGCCTGTACAAAAAAAAAGAAGAAATTTCACATAATGACATCTAATTAAATTGATTAAAAATCTGAGGTCACATCTTTTTCCATTAAAAGATCTGCACAATATTTCAGTCAGTGTATGTTCTTTTAAATATATAACTAAATTACAATTCCTATTCTCTTTGTCACCAAATACATTTTACATACAACCAGAAATCCATGTATCAAATATATAGAAAATGACATACTGCCAATTTGAACAGCACTTCACCATATAGTGACTGTGATGTCACACATATGAACCAAGTAACATCATCCATACCAAGGTTATAACATATACCAATTATCTAGTTTTCTTATAAAACTAATTACTTGGATCCAATTGAATACATCGGAGTTGTCTTAGTGTGTTGCAGCTTACATGTTGAAACCTATCAGTTCATTTTCAGCAGCAATTAAACACAACACAACAGTGGAATCTGAACCTACTATGTTAATTACTAATAGAGCACAGGAAATTAGATAAGTGCCAAACCAGCTTCATCATACAAGTTGTGCTTTTCAGGGTAAGCCTTGTTTTCCTTTACAAAATGACTCTCTGGTGAACGAGCGATGTCCAGTCTTACCTGAGGCGACGGCCCAGTGCGCCCTGTGGCCACCGCGCTGGCATGGCTCATGGTTGTAGTCCTCATCATATCTGTAGTCACTGTCAAAGACTGTTCTTTGGTATCATATAAAAAGCAGCACAGCCTGATTAATACTAGCTGTTTGAAGCTGATACACATATCAATATTTGGGAGTTTAAAAAAATCTTATAACCAAACATCAGCCAATTGTAATTTTTAACATTTAACAACAAATAACCTTTTTGTGAATTAAATCATAATGTGACGAAATGTGACCGAGACAGATGTTAAACGTGAAAGTTAAGAGTTAATAATTAAAATAATCAATGTCTCTCTCCAGGTGAAACCCTCACTCAAAAGTGAAAACAGTTTGTTGTTAATTATCAGCTGACAGACACACAGTGTTTTCTACAAAAGCTAAATGCCTGGGTGTTTTCAGCAAAAGATAACATACTGCTGAGAGCAGTTTGTTAGCTTTCAACACAATTTGGTTTCCTTGGGTCCAAGATACGGGACGAGAACAGGCTGTCTCCCCCACAGATGTGTGACGACGGCTGCAGCATTGTCACCACTCAAACCTCCAGAAAGCAGCTCGGCCTTACATCTGCAAGCCTCTTCTGCCAGGAGGGCCATGTTGTTAGCTGCCAAGATAAAAACCTTAGTGAGAACATAAAAATAAAAAAAACACCTTAAAACTCAACACAGAGAGAGAGTTAAATATGTGATTCACCACTAAAACAACTTTCACATTTTAAATAACATCCTGCATCTGGCCCTTTCAGCTAAATGTCATATTTGCTCTTCTAGTGACACCTAGTGATGCCTTGTTATTTCTTTAGCCTTTGAGAGGATTCAGGGCTATGTCATGCGATGCATGATGACAGGAACACGCCCCTCTTTGTTTTACACTCTCATTTTGTTTCCTTTACACATTATATTGGTACCTGAAAACATTTCCCCCTGTGCTGTGTATCCTCTGCTCAGTGCCGTCTGAACCACGGTCTCCATGTTGACACTCAGCCGTGGCTGACGGAGGTGAGCAGCCATCCACAAAGCCACCAGACCGCACCTGAAAGGTAAATGGTTAAGGTCACACCCAGGTAAATATTCAGGTCAAATTATTAACACAATGGTCTGATTGTTCATACAACAGCTGTGGTTATGTACATTCTTTCTCAGTAAACTGTTAATGGGCAGGTATTAGAATGAAACCACAGACTCACTGTGGACCATCTTGGATGAGAGAAGGCACATATGTGTTCACCAGGATCCACTGCAGGTCCTTCCTAAAACTGAAGCAAAGATCATCATGTAACTAAATACACACTTTCCCATCAGAACGACTGTGTAGTCATACATTCCAAAGTCAAAGAGCTTATTTAGTACAATTGTTCAAACTGTGAGAATCTAGTTCAACAGCCCAAATATAAACATAGCAGCATTCATGTTTACTCTACGGTGGCTGTGTTTCAACACATCAACTAGTCTTATGTAAGAAAGTGGGACGGACTAACTATTAGGAAACAGTTTTTCAATTTGTTTTCATCAGTGTCTGTTATTAAGCAGGCTTACGCAAAAAGTAGTTACCACGACACTTGGTGGAAGGATGTGATATGAGTCAGTGAGGCTGATCCAGGAATTTTCTCATTAACATTGCGAGATTTCGTGTTTTCAACACTTTTGGTTATTTCTCACAGATCGGGATATTTTTTTAAATCAGGCATATTTAGGGGACTGATATTCATGAGTGTCTGCAATTTGGTGCAGATCCAAACAAAACACTGAATCTAGTGATTTTTAATGTGGTTTCATAAGGGGACTGTTGAGTCTTAGTGGAGGTTTGTGCTTTAATGAGTGCCACTCTAATCAGAAATGATGAATTGATTCCTGTAGGGAAATTAGGTTTTGTTACAGTTATTCCAGCCAAGACTAGAATAATTACAATAAATAAATACAAAACATAGCTGAAATCAAAAAATTGTTTGGAAAAAATGTTTGCCTTCATCCAATATATAAAAAGAAGTTAAATAAGAATGAATTACACATACAGTACATGCAATAGTAAAACATATACAATAATAGAGTTTATACAAAAGATGATAACTTATTATAAATTAAGGAGTAATGTGCTGGCAGGGTGAATTAAGCCCAGGGCTGGTTAATGGACTCAGGGAGGAAGTGTTATTTATTAATCTTTGCTCTGAGAAACTTGTTTATGTGATGTTAAACCAGATTCCAGACAATGACACCAAAGTCATCAGGTGTTCAGGTTAAATGTTTCCTCAGTGACGCTCACCTGCTGTCCCTCTGGCTGAGCAGGGAGCAGGCCTCAGCGTGGTCTCCCTCCACAGGACTCCTGCTGCTGGCTATGGTCTGATACAGCTTCTTCTTCCTATCTGCTGAGGCTGGAGGAGGAGGAGGAGGAGGAGGAGGAGGAGCAGGTGGAGGAGGTGACAGGGAACACTCCATTGACATGTCCGTACTGGTCCTCCCGGATAAAGCCTCGTATGAAGGAGGGGATAACGCTTCAAAAGCAGGAAGTGCCAGCAGCTGTTAAAACCCCTCCATACAAACTCAAGCTAACTCTGACAGGTCAGCTAACAGCTCTGATGCTAACAACAAACTGTGGAAGTTCTTCGTTAACAAACAAATCCTCTCTTGAAACTGATCTCGATCAGAGACCCACTGTTAATATTTACCTTGTTCTGGTCATCAAGCCCCCGCAGTTATGCAGCGAACACCACCGGAGTTCAGTCTGTGTCTGATCAGCTTCTACCTCCTGGATCTGTCCATGACAGTCCCGCTTCTTCGTCTTCACTACCGGAGCAACACACGCTCATACCGCCCCCTAGTGTATCTTCTGGTTTTAAACCCTCATCAAGTGTCTTGTTTGGATTTACCCCATTGTGCCATTTATGTTTATAAAGAATGTTCTATATATGTTCAATGTTTCAATAATGATGCAATAAAACACCGACACACTCTACATAGTATATCTTCTGATTTTAGACCATGAATAAATATTAGCTGATTATTTCATTTTATTTATATATTTTATATTTGGAGCTTGTTTGTTGTCTGTAAACAACAATGTCCTATATTTTACCAAACTATTACATTTTATTGTAAAGAATGTTCTATACATGTTCAATGTTTCAATAACCAATCTGATAATAATCCAATACAATACCAACTCCTGGTGTATCTTCTGAGTTAATCTAACATTTTCCTATTATTATTTTGCATATATTAGTATAAAGCATACTGGCTCATGCAAAACATTGGATAAAAACTTTAAAGAACAGAACCATCATACTTATATGATGATTGTGTATTTTGTCTTCCTCCCATCTTCCACCGCATTAATTCTGTAAAGACACAAACCATCCACCACAAGAGTATATATTTTGCACATGCAATAAAGTTTCTAATCACCATTACACTGCCCCCTCACCCACTTTCCCCCTGCGGTCATGATAATTCATCACTAAAACTCAGTGTAATTTATTCAGTCTTTGTTTATTTTTTTAAAAAGGATAATTACAACTGACTCCCCCCGGCTAAGGTGACCTCTGCCTGGTACCGCTTGTGTTCTTGTACTACAATTTCTATCAACATATTCGAGTTGAGATGAACCTCTGATGTCTTTTAGCATTGCATGCTTTCTTTGTATGTGAACTGACAGATTTTTTTTGTAAAGAACAATGGAGCAGTGAGGGCACTTCACTGATTTCAAATTTGCCACACGAAAACATGTCAGCTCTGTTGTTTCAGAGCGTGCAGCACCAAATTGTCCTCTGGGTGATAAATCCAATTCAAAGGCCTTTGGGGGTGAAGCTGAGGGTGGTTGAGAAGACTGTGGTGTAACAGAAGCTTTGGGAGAAAGTGTGTAACAGTGGTCTTCATTTGTGATTGATGAAATAAAATCCTCTGGAGCAGATTGGGGAGAGTGAAGCTCTGAGGCAGAGTTTGAAGACGTGTATCCTGGAGCGTGAGCTGACTTCTCTTGGGAATCACAGGGAGTGAAGCCCAGTGATGATGAAGCTGTCGAGGGGCCGACATCAGCTGACTGAGATGAGATTGTTTCACATGGAGCAGGCACTTTATCAGAGGGTCTCTGACATCCAGTCACATGTGCCGCAATATCTTTTTTGCGCACAATTGTTTTTGTGCAGTTTGGACAGTGGTAATGACCCGAGTCTCTGCACGACAAGTTGCATCGGCAAATGATAGTGTCTGCAAAGAAAGAGTAATGTAAGATAGATGTATGACCTTACACAATAAAAAACACAAACATATACTTTTTAGACAGAACATACAATATACACATAAGATTTATAAACTCCAACAATGGTTACCAGTTTACCAAGTATAACTTAACTACAAAAAAGCCATGCTCGCTAAAAATAATAAAAAATAGATAATCCACTGACCCCAAAATTTAGACTGTTGCCCTTAAATCTAGGGAAAATGCAAACGGACAGAGTGGTGCTACTCAACATAACGGAATGTTACAGCAGACGCTTCCTATTAGCTTACCTTGGAGATGCACTGCATTCTGTACGTGGGCCCCCAGGTGTCTGCGTAATGTCTCTCCCTGTGTGGTGATGAATTTGGGGCACAGAGGACAACCAAACTGTGCCCAGCTGTGGAGGGAGGTGCTCTGCAACTGTCCTCCACCCTTGATTATAGACAGGTGCATCTGGAAAACAGATCAAGTCATTTTAGATGGTTTTAAACTGAATTCAAACAGTAACACACATATTCTACATCATCAGCTGGTTTCCCTGACAGTCACTGAGTCAGGTCCTACAATGGATAGCGGTGGAGATAAACGAGAGGGTGCTGCTGGGTGAAGGCCATGTTGTCATCTGCTGCTGCCACAGCGAGCTCGTGTCACGTCATTCAAACGTTTGGTTCTCATCATTAAACAGGTTTAGCTGTATATTTTTAAGAAGTGATTACAGATACACGGCCTGTAACTGTGGCACTGACATGCTAACATCAGCAGACTGGTTGGACTCGCTCGGTATTTTTACTGTGTCCGTATCAAACCCTGAGTTAGACATTCAACATGTACTAAGACTTTAGAAAAGACAAGACAAGTTCCTAAGACTTGATTCAATATGACTTAATAATATCTTCTTCAGACTCTGTATCTCACCGCTGGTCTCTGTGTGTTTTTCCAGCTTTCCTCCTCAGTCCCCATGTCCGCGAATCCAACCTGCAGACAAGATGGCGGACCTCCGTCCTCCACACGCACATGCGCAGTAGATGTCAGTGAGCGGCGCGCACTGAGCGCACGCGCAAATAGACCGCGCTTGAGAGGAAATGACGATCCAGACGGAAGTTGGTTTTCTGTAGTTTTATTTTTAATAATATTTGATATATATTTAATAAGAATACGAACCTTTAGACAAATACCACGTATCAACGTTTATCAGTGTTGATACAGTGAACAAGTCCAGCAACGAGAAAAGTGCATTGAAGAGATTCCACAAATATCTTCATTCTTCTATCCGTTCCTACGGGGCTTGACTTTTAATTGTCCATAAGTAAAAATATATGAAAGACATCAAGATTTTGCATGTCTACAACCATAAGTGATATCAGTTTTTTTTTTCTCATATCCATCCAATGAGTTACAGGGCATGAGAAAAACAAACATTCTTCTGACACGATGCAAAAGGAAGGAACAAAGGTCGACTTCTTTCAAGGATCTCTGCAGCAGGATGAACCTCCTGCTGCAGAGATCCTATGAACTATTTTGGAGTGGGTCACTTTGACCTTTGGGGAAATACGCTATTTAATACATTTAGAATGTGCTTATTCCACAATAGCCACAGTTTCCCTCTCAGGAACCTGGATATACAATCCTCTATTATAGTCATGTTAAATGGCTGCATCCAGGTCTGTCTCAATTCGAGGGCCAAACATCACAAATTCATTCCCAGGATTTAAAATGACAAAAAAGCTGAACTTGGAAACAGTAACTTCACTTCTTCTAACACTTTTCCTCCTAGCACCTGACGAGTAGAGCCCTCACTCCAAAGAATAAAGCGTAACAGTCATAAATACTATAAATCACTTATTATATTCATCATATTTAGGCTATATGTTTATTTATTAGTTTAGTTTAATGTATATCTACTAACTCCATTCCCTTAAACACTTTCATGAGCTGGTGCCCATTAAAACTGGACTGTAACTTCTGATGGTTACATGACCTATTCCTTTTTTATTTAAACTAATTTTAAAAACATACACAGAGGAACTTTTAAACTTTAAAAAAATGATTAAGACTATTCACTAACGTTTTAGAAATATTAAAACATAGGGGATTACATGAAAATACACGGAGAAATAAGTGTACAGTCATCTCTTAATCGTTTGACAATAATAACAAAAGACAATAAATGACCTACTTCTTTGTCCCGCCAGATTCGAAGACAGGAAACGGAAGCTGGCGTCTTAAACTCTTCTGATTGGTCCTCACACATGACGGACCCGCGGTTTCTCGCTGCTGATTGGCCAAGCAGTGTGCAACCCCCTGCCGTCACCGCTGACGTCTTCCGTACTAAAGCGACGTTAGCGGGACTTTCAGAGACAGTTCGCGGGTTCTTCACAGAGTCTAGTCGGACCTCACCTCCAGCCGAGCACCGTGACACCGACCACAGGCTGAACGCGTAGCCGAAGAAGCTGCAGTTTCACCCGGGGAGACGAGTAGAGACCACGCCGTGACATCATGCACGTCATCAAGCGAGGTGAGTGGCTGAGGGTGGAAGTCCTGGAGCCGGAGTGAAACAGGCCTCAATTAGCTTCTCTGCTAACTGTGTGTAATGCGATGGTCAGAGATCAGATCAGGTTCTTACATCAGACTGCACAAACTCACAGTTCGTGCACGTGGCAGCGGACCCGCGTACACGTCGACATTAACACAGAGAGATGTAATATCTCAGTCCATGTGCTCGAGATCCATTCAATGATTGTTTATGGACTCAGCCATGTTGAGCCTTTGTCACAGTTGGCGCCAAAAACTTAAGATATAACATAAGTTAGGAGCTTCAGTGTCTCTGTGGATCTCAATGGCTGAATACATGATGAAAACACTCACTCCTCTAACGAGCAGACGCGTTATTTACCTCAAAAGTATAAATTAACAAGATGCAGTCTTGTAGATGAGATGGGTCTTTATTTCTGATCGCCTGCTTATTTATTTGATCATTGCAATTGATCGTATTTTATTTATTATGCCTCAGGTTGATCCCGATTGTCCCGTTGAACTCGCTGCATCACAATGTTATTGCAAATTCAACTCCCTGTAACAGTTTCACACCTCAAGGTGTGAAAGTGGTTGTAAATCATTGATTTCATAAAAGGGCTTTTTACTGTGAAACGTGCATTCTAACCAAATGTTTTATTAACTAAAAAATCACTCTTGCGTGTGATAAATGTGGTCCATCCTGCCTGACAGAATCCAGACTTGATCATGACTCATTGTTAGTTTTTTTTTTTTAGTTTTCTTGTTACTGGAGATGACACAATACTCTGTTTCTCTTCCGGTACAATTCTTATACCTGGATTTTGCATATCTGATACCAGTGCATTCAAAAAACAAGGAGAACAATTGAATGTATTTTAACAGCTGTTTGCTACTAATCCTCTGTAGAAGTGATGATTATCATAACAGGTCTAACTTGACAGTCATAACTGCAAGAGAGCACAAATAAATAACACTAAGAACAAAGAACATGTTTATCAGTACATATTGATAAATTGCTGCCATTATTGTTCTGGCTAATGATACACAACCAGAAATTTTTCACTACTCTACAAACTGTTCTTGTCAGTTTTGGAGCTGCCAAGAAAAGTATTTCTGATTTGCTTACTGAAAAATGAAGTTGTGATTTATTGTTTGGTTTTTTTTTGTTTTCAGATGGACGCCAAGAGCGCGTCATGTTCGATAAAATCACCTCTCGTATCCAGAAGCTTTGCTATGGGCTGAACTCTGACTTCGTGGACCCGACTCAGATCACAATGAAGGTGATCCAGGGTCTGTACAGTGGCGTCACCACAGTGGAGCTCGACACTCTGGCTGCAGAGATCGCCGCCACCCTCACGACCAAACACCCAGACTATGCCATCCTCGCTGCACGGATCGCCGTCTCCAACCTGCACAAGGAGACAAAGAAAGTGTTCAGTGAGGTGATGGAGGATCTGTTCAACTACGTCAACCCTCTGAATAGACGCCACTCCCCTATGATCTCCAAGGAGACCCTCGACATCGTTCTTGAAAACAAAGACCGCCTCAACTCGGCCATCATTTTCGACAGAGATTTCTCCTACAACTTCTTTGGCTTCAAGACTCTGGAGCGTTCCTACTTGCTGAAGATCAACGGCAAAGTGGCCGAGCGGCCGCAGCACATGCTCATGAGAGTGGCTGTTGGTATCCACAAAACAGCTATCGACGCCGCCATCGAGACCTACAACCTGCTCTCAGAGAAGTGGTTCACCCACGCGTCTCCTACGCTCTTCAACGCAGGAACCAACAGGCCTCAGCTGTCCAGCTGCTTCCTGCTCACCATGAAGGATGACAGCATCGACGGCATTTATGACACGCTGAAGCAGTGTGCCCTCATCTCCAAGTCAGCTGGAGGAATCGGCGTGGCGGTCAGCTGCATCAGATCAACGGGGAGCTACATTGCTGGCACCAACGGCAACTCAAACGGGCTGGTCCCCATGCTGAGAGTCTACAACAACACGGCGCGTTATGTCGACCAGGGCGGCAACAAGAGACCCGGGGCCTTCGCCATGTACCTGGAGCCATGGCACTTTGACGTGTTTGACTTCCTGGAGCTGAAGAAGAACACAGGGAAGGAGGAGCAAAGAGCCAGAGATCTTTTCTACGGCTTGTGGATCCCCGACTTGTTCATGAAGAGAGTCGAGAGCAACCAGGACTGGTCTCTGATGTGTCCCAGCGAGTGCCCCGGGCTGGACGAGTGCTGGGGGGAGGAGTTTGAGAAGCTCTACACCCAATATGAGAAGGAGGGGCGGGTCAAGCGTGTTGTGAAGGCTCAGCAGCTGTGGCACGCCGTCATCGAGTCCCAGACGGAGACGGGTACACCGTACATGCTGTACAAAGACGCCTGCAACAGGAAGAGCAACCAACAGAATCTTGGCACCATCAAATGCAGCAACCTCTGCACCGAAATCGTTGAATACACCAGTGACGATGAGGTCGCCGTCTGTAATCTGGCCTCCATCGCTCTCAACATGTACGTCACCCCCGAGCGGACTTTTGACTTCAAAAAACTGGAGTCTGTGACCAAAGTTATCGTCAAGAACCTGAACAAGATCATAGAGATTAACTACTACCCAGTGCCCGAGGCTGATAAGTCCAACAAGCGCCACAGGCCAATCGGAATCGGCGTCCAGGGTTTGGCCGACGCCTTCATCCTGATGCGTTACCCCTTTGAAAGCCCAGAGGCTCAGCTGCTGAACATCCAGATCTTTGAGACCATCTACTACGCCGCCCTGGAGGCGAGCTGCGAGCTGGCAGCCGAGTTGGGCCCCTATGAGACATACGAAGGCTGTCCTGTCAGCAAGGGCATCCTCCAGTACGACATGTGGGAGAAGACGCCCACCGACCTGTGGGACTGGAAGCTGCTGAAGGAGAAGATTGCTAAGCACGGCGTGAGGAACAGCCTGCTGCTGGCCCCGATGCCCACGGCCTCCACCGCCCAGATCCTGGGCAACAACGAGTCCATCGAGGCCTACACCAGCAACATCTACACCCGCAGGGTCCTGTCCGGAGAGTTTCAGATCGTCAACCCTCACCTGCTCAAAGACCTGACGGAGAGAGGACTGTGGAGCGAGGAGATGAAAAACCAGCTGATCGCTCACAACGGATCCATTCAGGTAATAGATCAAAGTCTCCTCATTGAGAAGAATTAAACTTCATTATTTTGTCATTGTGACATTAGTCAGATTCATACTAAAGTAAACAAAATAAAAAATGGTGGATTTAAAGAAGTTCTTTAAAACAGTTTCAGCTCCAGTGCTGTAGTTGAACTAAAATGTGAAATTGTTTTTTTTTTTCAACAGGAAATTAATGAGATTCCAGATGATCTGAAGCAGCTTTATAAAACCGTGTGGGAAATCTCCCAGAAGACCATACTGAAGATGGCTGCTGACCGAGGCGCCTACATCGACCAGAGCCAGTCCATGAACATCCACATCGCTGAGCCAAACTACGGCAAACTGACCAGCATGCACTTCTACGGCTGGAAACAAGTGAGTGACACCTGCAGGACAAATCAGAAGAGAGGGAAACAAGAACGAGAACGCTACTCGGTACAGAGACTGGACAATCCCTCAGACAAGTTTTTGTTAGTTGGTTTATTTGTGGAAATATAAGTATATTCATAAATTGATGAATGATAAATATAAAAAATATCCCAGATCCAGGCATGAATCCACATCTTCCTCCAAATCTACCTCTTTTTCAGGACCCATCCTTCCACCAAGTTTGTTCAAAATTAAATCAAGTTGCACCAAATGTCCATCACTGTTCCATAAATATGGCTGATGTTACAGCAAGTTGGGGGGGAATCCTGGATCTGGTCCATAAGTTAACGAGTTCTTTCTCAGCCCAAACCCCACCCTTCTATCAAGAATCAATAGAAACAGTTCAGTAGTTTTCGGTGCAATTCTTCCAACGAACAAACGCATGAAAACAACCTCTTTGGCGGAACTCGTGAGAACAAACCACTGAACGCAGCATGTTAACCTCTCTCCTCCCTCCCACCACAGGGTCTGAAGACAGGGATGTACTACCTGAGGACGAAGCCAGCCGCCAACCCCATCCAGTTCACCCTGAACAAGGAGAAGCTGAAGGAGACGCAGCCGGCCAGTGTCTCGGAGCAGGAGATCAGAGAGCGGAACACAGCAGCCATGGTTTGTTCTCTGGAGAACAAAGACGACTGCCTCATGTGTGGATCCTAAATGTTTCTCCTCTCTCCTCCTGTTGAAACTTGAGGTTGTTCCCCTGCTCTAACTTGATGCTGAATCTTTTGGGTGATGAACCTGATGTTTGTTCAGTGCTTCACTCACAAAGATTCATAAATACACAAAGCATTTTCTTGGTTTTCTTTTCTCTGGTTCACTGTGGGAGATGGTTTGAATGTATAGAATAAATTTTATGACGCGTCCCGTTAACCCACTGATGTCAATGGAAAAATTGCAAGTACTTTACTCTATTTTATGTTGGAAATCAAATAACTTTGTAATAAAAAAAATGTAAGTTTCATATGTTTCCTTGTGTTTGTGTGCACCAGGGAAACAACTTTATTCAGATGTTGGGGGGAAACAAAAGCAGGTGGTGTCAAGCTGCTGATCTTTATCTTCATTTCACTAAATGATGTGATTCCACATTAACTAAATGTCAAACTCATCTGAAACAATGTGCTGTAATGAAGACCAAGTGGCAAATTTAGGTTAAGTTAATAAATGTTCAGCTGATAAACAGTTCAGACATTTATTAAGTCCACACCAAGTAACACCCTGGTTCCAACATCAAAATCAAAGGATTTGCTGTTTTGTTCTTTTTCTAACACAGAATAAACATCCTGGTGTTCTGAACTTTCGGTAAAAGAAATGTAAAGATTCTACATTGAGCTCTGCATGTTATGTGCATTTATACAAAAATGAATTGCATCCAGTTCATACCACTTATCTATCTAAAGAGAGGAAAGTCTTTTACACTCCATAGGATGAAAACCAACAAATGATCTGATCGTTATTTTTTTAATATATTTTTTATAAAATAATGAAAACATAATTTACACTTTTAAATGTACAAGTCATTATTACAACCCAAAGAAAACGATGAACAAACTTGGTCTGTGCGTCGTGTGCTGCTGCCACACTCGGGACGCACGAGAAGAAAAGACGTCAGAAAAAACCCCAGAAGAATCATACGAATCAACTTTGTACAGGAATCGGAAGTAAAACGTCAAAATAAAAACACACAGTACCCTCTCATCTTCACTCACACTGTCGTCTGGGACAGTGGCCAACGTGTTAAAAAATAAATTATCAAAATATTTAACATCTAAAAACAAATGTAGGTATACAATATTAACCATTAACCTTAATAATGCATCATTGATTTGTTCAACAGTTTGTGTTGTGTATGCTATAAATAGCTTAAAATTATACAGAACATGAACAAAATGTATATATATATGTATGTATAAAAAGAAACCTTGCCCCTTTTCCATAAGCAAAGTAAAGATTAAGACTAAACTCACAGGGACACCTGCGAAGCTGCGTGAGAAAGGAGGAACAGGAGTGTCAACGTCAAACCTGAAACTGTAATAAACAGGAGTTTTCTGAGGAGTGAACCACATCACTTAGATTGTTAATGACTAAATAATTATATATGAATGTTACTGGTATCAAAGGTACTTAGATGAAAACTCTTGACGAGCTGGTGACACTGAAGCAGTATCTTGTTTTTTCGTTTGTTTGCAGGATCATGCAAAAACTGAACAGATTTTTTTGTTATTTGGTGGCAGCTGGGCCAAAGAAACATTCATTATTCATTGAAGAGGATTTTTTTCATTATTTTAACATTGCGAGACCGAGTGTTTTTGATATTTTCTTGAATTTATCAGGAAATCAAAAAAATCTGGTTTATCCATGGGATTGATTTCTATGAGTGTGTGAAAAGTGATGCAGCTTGATTGAGTTTAAAGAGACAGTCGGCCTTTGCAGAGGTCGGCTTCTGTGAGAGAGACAGGAGAAAAACTAGCATGAGCCTCAATAGAGCTCACACCTCCTGTCCCCATTGTTTTCATCAATACTCACACGATTCTCAGAGAAATCAACAACAATGTTGAAAAAGGCCCCATGTCACAAGGTTAAAGAAAGAGAAAAATAAGTAATCCTGGGCCTGCCCCCTGATCTGGCTTCTTCCCTGACCCACGCCACAATCTTCCACCAAGTTTCGTAAACAGTAGTTTTTGTGTAATGCTGCTAACTCACAGACAAACATATAAAAACTTCCTCTGTGGACGTAATGACAGGTTTCTGTCGAGTTTACAGTCAACTTGCTCCCTTTAGTGTCAGTGAAAGAAAAGTATTGAGAATGAGTGGGGGGGGGGGGGGGTAAACAGATAAAAATGCATATGTCATTTGTAGATATTGTCATAAACATAATGTGAAATCTGTTGAGAAACATTTTGTATTTTGCCGTTTTAAACAAATCCAGCAAATTAATTACAACCTTGATTTACCTACAATGAACCAATACCCTGAAATATTAAAGGGTCTCACAGTACATCACATCACCTGCCCCTCACTGATGGTGTAGCGTCATTGTTAACAGCATATTGAGAAACCTGAGCAAGTTGGAAAAACAAACAGATCCAGTCAGACCAGGGAGGAAAAATGTGACTGTTCATCTGGGCTGAGAGTTCAGAACAGTTTCATCAGTCAATGAATGAAGTGAGAGGGGAAGAGAAGTTTCATCCTCTGCAGGGATGTGTTATCCATTCAGTACCAGCACACATCAACACAAACACACACACATCAACACACATTCACACACACACAGTTCTGTATGAAAAATAGATATAGTAGACAATATCATTAAGCCAGCTCGCTGTATAAATAAGTGTCTTGTGTTCAGAACACGTGGATGAATCCTCTCATACACACACTGGTTCTGATATGAAGGATCGTCAGTGTTGTCCAGTGAGGTTCCATGTACAGTAAATGTTTTTCTATCTACACACATGACGAGTGACGTCGCTTCAAGTGTCTTCTGATGAAGCTTTTCTGACATACACACAGGGCACATCGCAGCAGATCACAACACACACACTAGCGTTCAGCTGGAAACAAGCCAGCAGATGTCCATGTTTTTTGGAACGATAACCTTTATCTGTTTGGCTGCAGGCCCGATCTTCTCACACACACACACACACACACACGACGCAGTTACAGGAAGAGTTCAGACATTTTGACAAATACACTTATTTGTTTTCTTTAGTTTAACGATTGATGCCACTTTTTGGTTATCAAGGTTTTTGTCAACACAAATACTTTGTTACGACTCAGCTAAATGTCAACATGATACACATGTTTTCAACGGGACCTTCCAAGGATACTATTTCTCTGAAATATCCAGTGATGGTAAACATCCATGAACCTTCTTATAAAACACAGCAAAAAGTTGAGAGCTTCATCCAGAACTTCATCAAGTTTTCTACTTAATAATGTAGTGACACTTTCCAGTATTTATTCTGTTCACAGCATGAACAGAAACTAACAGCAGCAAATTCAGCAAACTTTAAATTCCAAAATGTACAAATACAGGATTAATGATGGGGCTTAAATTGTATCCCACAGCATAACTTAACAAAAAGATTATTGTATTTGTTTGCGAACACATAACATTTCAATAACTTATTAAACTGATATTAAAAGGTTCAGTGTGTTAGATGTAGGTGAAAGAAATTTTCGGCAGAAATTGAATCTACAATAATCCTAGAGATGTTGTCACTGGTGTGTTTCATCTAAATTGTATGAATTGTTGTTTTCCTTTATATCTAAAACTTTATATTAACATGGAGGGGGGTCCTCTCTGTGGAGGCCGCCATGTTTTTTTACTGTCGTCCAAACTGGACAAACTAAAACCTTTTGAGTTTTCATGACAACTGAAGTTCACCACAGGTTCTCTTTCATGTTTGAGATGAGGTGTATTCCGCTGCAACATGAAACTTCACCTCTAGATGTCACTAAATCCTACACACTGAACAAAGATTTAACAAAATCCACCAATAAGCATTTCTAGTGCTCCCCTATTCACATCTAGTTTGTTTTTATAAATACAGTGAGGATGCCATGATTAGTCACAGCTATTTAAAACCAAATATATGATACAAGTTTATGTTGCTTAAATCACATAATTCTGTGTAACACCAGTTGCTAGGCAACCAGGCCTGACTTAAGTGATAGTGGCATCAATCTTTTTTATCTGCAAGAAAGAAAAGAAGTGTATTGTTTTAAACAAGAGAAAAAAAGTCTTAAAGTGTTGGCTAAAAGTTCTGGGGTTAAAATAATGATCCAGTACGTTGAGATCTGAGATGATGCGGCACTACTGGAGATTCTAAACAACGCACTTCATCAGGGACATGATGCAGGTATCACAGAGTTTCTGACATCGACCAATCACACTCACTCCACACGCTGATGGCTTGTTTCACATGTGGGCCACGGTTCATCCACGTAAACAGAGGAAAGAACAATTCTGTGGCCCACAAGTTTCATTTTACAGTAAACTGGTTTGTTCATTAATCAGTTGTTCTTTAACAGACCATCACACACACAGACACACACACACCGAAGGGTAATAAAACAAATCAAGACTTTAGCACAAACATTGATGTGCAGTAATGCTTCAGAATATTCACTGTACCATCAGTCTCTGTCACTCTCACACACACACACCTCTTTAGTACAACCGTTATGCAATATCAGTAAAATATAGATAATATTGATACATGATAATTGTACCACACAGGCATCTATCTACAGTACCATGTCTGTAGAGCTTCCATTACTAATAGTGCATTCTGGGAGATGCAGTCTGTAATGAGTCTTTTTTGGCTGATTCGCTGCAGGAACAGTATTAGGCCTCTCCAGGTGATGTAGTGTTCTCAAAAACAGTCAGGTTCTCCTCTCCTCATCACTCCTCCGGCAAAGTAGCAGACTCTATATTGTATATTTATACATATATAGAAAGTATATAAGACTTTGACTTCAGTTTATAAAAATAAACAGGCTCAGAGAAAAGAGAGGGAGGGTCTCGCTCTGTGAGACTTTCTGGGAGTGTTGTGTTTTAAAAATAGTCTTTTCCTGACCCTCTCTGGTTTAAGGCAGTCCAGTGGAAGCTGAGTGAGGCAACTGACCTCCGCCTCCTGAAAGAATCTTCCTCCCACACTTGCCCCCCCTCAGGCCTGAATCACACTGGTCTTCTTCTTCTTCATCTGCAGCTCTTGATCACTGCCTCTTTGAGTCAGTGTCGTGCATTAAGGAGTGAGCCCCGTGGTCACTTCCTGTGTTGTTGGTGTTGGTGAAAAACTTGCTGAACTTGCGCAGCTGCTCGCTGGCCGTCTGACTCTCCTCCTGCAAACGCTGGTTGTTCACTCTCAGGTTGGCCATCTCTGCGAGCAGGACGACTTTATCCTTCTTCTCCTGGTGGTAGAAAAGAGGAAAAAGAATGAGGAGTGGAGAAAAGAGGAATGATTTCTCAGTTCAGTGCGACTGGAACGTTTTATCAGTTTTATCAAAAGTAGGACATTTGGGGAAATATTTACTAATAACGTTTAAATGCTAAATACTAAATTGCTAAACATTAAGCTATTAAGATAATTATATAAAGATGGATGATGCGTCTCCACTTCCTCCTGTTAAAGCTAATATATCCTATCCTAAGGGTGACAGCATTTTATGTTTTGGACGTCATTTGGAGCCAGAATCTCAACAGTAGTGATTGTGGAATGTAGCTTCAGCATCGAGGTTCTGCTGATACATACATTTGACCAATAAAAAGTCCGTTTCAGCTGTCAATCATGATGTTTCACCCTGTTTTTATAGCATCAAAAAGCTAAATAAAACCAAAGAATCAAAACATCAGTATGATAAGAACTTCCTATGGTTCTATGGTGAAGGTTAAGATGACTTCATCTTGAATGGTTTGAACACACTCATCAGAAAAAAGATTATTTAATACGGTGTGACATAGTTAATGTAGTTAAGTGTTAAGTCCTGGGTTAAAAGCCTCCTGGATGAAAAATATTAAGGTTCTCACTCTCTCCAGATCGTTATTCAGCTGTTTCAACATGACCTCCAGGTGGTAGAGCCGACCAGACAACTCGTTGGGTGCCTCTTCACTGTGAAAACACACACACACAAACAGATGTAGGTGATAAAGGATGGTAGGATTTGCTGATTTTGGGTGTGTGTGGATTTATCATTGTGTATCTGCTTCAAGTAAAAAAAAATGATGGAGTCAACTCTCTCTCTGTAAACATACAAGCTCACACACAAACAACTGTTTACTCTGGTGAGAATACACAGAGTATATAATGCTATCTCAGCAACCTACCACAGGGTGGCAGTAGTGACTAAGTAAACAATCACCTGGAGCTACAACAAAGCCATGAATATTTGGTGGGGTTGAATTTCTGTAGTAAGAGAGAGCAGAGCTTGCTTGGTGTTTGTCAGGGAAGCTGACGTACCTGCTGAAGGTTGGTGTGGTCCGTGGCGTCTGAGGAGTTTGGAACTGAACAGGACTTATGACTGGTGTCATGTCAGGACCTCCGACCTGTGGCTCAGTCAGTGAGAAGAGGGAAACCGCTCTTTGTGCTGCAATAGAGACACATGATCCGACTTTAAATACACTGCATTAATGAGTCTTTTCACCAAAGTGTCCCTGGAGATACAAGACACTGTTGCACCTGAACACAGCAGCGGGTTGGGCAGTGGATAAAAGTGTTTGTCTCTGTGGAAGCAGAGGACAAGAGGGACAGCAGAGATCTGGATTCGGGAACAAGGTGTAGATGAATACACAGATCTCTCAGTCTACCTTTCCCAGGAGTGTCGTGTGACAGAGACACAGTGAAACCAGTTGACCCCAAACATCCAGACAATACATCTCACAACCACCAGGAAGTTTAGGATTTAATACTGCTTTTTTAAATCTTGCACTAAAACAAAGTTATACTTTTGTGAAAATTTGATTTCTCAAGCATTTAACTGACTAATGGTTGACATGACTTTGATATGATGGCTGTTAATTCAAAGCAGTTGTAATGTGTGTAAATATAAAGACTTTCAGCTAATTTATTCACATCCAAACCTGCACAGTCACCAGCATTTGTTTCTGATTGGTTCTTATCGATCACGATGCAACTACCAGCTGTCAATGCAAAAAATCGTAAAGAAAGAGTTCCACCTCATCGTTGCTCTGAGAAAATGAATCTCTCATCCTACTTTTCACCATCTTTCATAGATTTTCTGTAACCAAGCAACAAGCTGCAGTGTAGACAATCTGCTTCCTGTTTATACTGGCATGCACATTCCCAATGAAAATGAATGGTCACATGATGTGAGATTTTTTTTAGGTGTGGATGGATATTACTTGTTTTAAAATGCCATTTTAATATGAAAGTATATTAGTATGGATGAAGCCTGAGTCCTTACTTGAACAACTGTAACCCTGAAGTGTCTCCTTACTCACCTTCGTAGGCTTTAGCAGCGCTGACCAGGCTGGACCACTCAAGTCCACAGGCAGTGTCAGGGAGAGGCATCAACCCAGGATCGAGCCTCCTCAGGGGGGGAACTTTGTCCCTGACTTCTGTGAGAGACAGTTCAGATGCAGACAGAGGCACTGGGGAGAGATGAGGAGAAGAGCTGCAGTAAGTAAACAAACCTCTGCAGGAAACAACAGCATCTACAAGGCTTAGTAGGGAAACAAATACCTTGTACATCACAACCATAAAAAGAGTGCTTTCAACTACTACCATTAGGCAGCTGGTAAAGTCAACACAGCAGTGGTGGCAGTGAAGTTTTTACCACCAGCCTAAAGACAACATTATAAACTGACCCTTCTTGCTCTGCAGGTGGTTGGAGGAGACGGCGTGTCTGCGAGTGGGCAGCGTGCAGGTGAAAAGTAAATCAGTCGGAGTCGTTTGGTTCTCAGAGTTGGCAAAGCTGGCCTCTCTGCGGCCGCTGCACAGTGACTCGTCTGAAAATGTGCGCTGCAAAGTTCGTCTGGGAGACTACAGGGAGAAAAACCACAGGGATCAGATCTGTGCACGTTCTTGAAGGTACAACTGTAAACTGAAGAGTGAAGTGAGGGTGCACAAGCGTCAGTGTCTTCCTCACTGGATCTCTCTGTGGCATCTCTCCCGGGTTGTCCATGATGATCAGTTTCTTCAGGTCGTCCTCGATGGTGCTCTTGTATGTCCGCCGTGGAGAGCGCAGGTCCCTCAGGGATGCTCGGAGTCGAGGTTGTCCAAACACGTTCTTTGAATTTGCGTCCACCTGCCTGGAAACACAAGACATGAGCGTGAAGAAAACAAATTATAGTATGTATGTATGTTCTTTGTCGTCATTTTTGTGTGTCTCCTCACATTAATAGAAACTATTTACATCTCCAGCCCCTTTACAGTTGAGGGAGATCATATTTACTTATCTATAACTACATTGACAATGGTTTCAATCCTCTGCTCATGACTCCGCCAACAGGTCACATTTCAGCAGCAGTTCTGATATTTTCATTCTTTGCTGTGACTCTTTTTTACTGGAACAAAAAGTCTGTATGTATTTGAATGTATTTGTACATTTTTGTACACAAAATTATTGTATCTCTTTCTTTAATATTCTTCTGTATTTTCATTCATTTATTTAGATTTTATACTGATGGACGTACGATTAATAATACAAATTATAATGTAAAATATTGTAAAGGGATGAGGGGGAGTTGTTATGAGGTCAAAGGTTTATCCCATATATCACATATATACATAGATCTTCAATTCTGGTAAAACTGTCAGCCTGTTCTTTCCACTTGTGATGAAAGATGTTTTAGCTGCAGATGACTGAGACAGTTTAAAGTTGTTGTCAGCTCGGTTAACCCAGGTACTTAAAAACCAAACCCCACTAAGTGAATGAGGATAATATTTTTGTCCAGAGAGTGCAGCACTATATCAGTTTTAAACCCTCCATCTCTTACTTCTTGCTGTTGCTGCTGTCGGAGCTGGATGCCACAGTCGTGTTTGACGGCGATGGACTGTTGTCTTCGTTCTGCCAGGCGGTTTGTCGGCTCTTTCCATATAAGGCTTTGGGGGCAGAGCTGGACAGAGAGATGGAGCTCAGCTGAGCGGAGGTGGGCGTCGCTGTAGCGGCTCGGACAGGCCGTGCTTTTTCCGCTGTCGGAGTCTTGTAGCCCTGCGGCGTGTAGGCCCTGAGAGGAGGGACAGGACACACAGACGTACATGTGATAAATGCATCATAATGATCAACAGCACAGTCCAACAGGAATCCTGTTAACACTCACTGATACACATGACAGAGGGTCAACAGCTACTTGGTGTAAACAAGTAGGTTTGGTTTCAGAAGTGAATGAGACAAATGAAGGGGGAAAAAAATAGGTCCAATAAAAATTATAATAATGTTGATTATGGTGTCCATATAATAAGTTTTACAACAAAAATCGCATCACTTTAGTTTCCTTTACTGGCTATTTTCTGGTTATATATGAGTGTAATGAGTTTCCATATTTGGTATTGGATCTGCTTGTCCAACCCTGTTTACATACAATAATATTTTTAGTCATATTATCTTAACAGCCTGTCACAGATGGTGCACGGTGCACCATGATGCAAGGTGCATTAACTTAATTGAAAATAGATTTAGATCACAGGAAGAACAAACCAACATTACGATTTATCATTTTTCCTCAAATGAAAATACTGCTTTTTTTTACCCTTTTGCTGGATGATGTCAAAAAGACCTGTCTATTAGCAGTATTTTCCAGCCTTTTGAGACAATGATTAAAATAGCAATAATCCAGGAATCGTAATCATGCAATGAGTATGAGTTGTGGAAGATCCTGTGTCAAATACAGATACAATAAACATGTAAAATAAAGAAAACAGTAAAAGCATAAAAGCCCAACGTGTGTTCCCTCTGTGTGGCAGTTTATTTATCCTGACACATTTTCTATCCTCCTCTTCACTGATCAGGCGATTGAGACAGAGGATGACGGAGACTTCAATAAAATTCAAGGTGGTGGCATCCATTTAGTATATACACAGTAGATACTATATTGCTGTCTGCTTTTACAACTTTATTGACAACTACTGTAAACAGCACGAGCGTTATGACCGATTACTGCTGTCATTTATCTAGTGTTTTCATGATGCTGCATGAAGGATCAGGGCCTGAAACGTCTTTTATCCACTGAACCAAACCTTCAGCACTGTAAAAACCAGCTGATTATCAACTCTCTGAAAACATCCACATTATTCAACGGACATTTATCAGATGATATTATTCAGCAGCTAACTACTAACCAAAATAAACTGTACACCTTACAACTAGTGTTGCACGACTTATGATATATAAAAATATTAGGGATACAAATATTTATACAAAAGTACAATAAACCATTTTACCAGTATTTTTACTTAATGTATTAATAAATGCCATATTTCCTTAGAGTAATAATGATGTATGACAGCTGGGAAGTGTGTGTGTGTGTATGTGTGTGTGTGTGTAGCACTCCACTTCCTTCTACTCCCTGCAGGCGTAGTGGGCGTGCCAACCATTTTTTATTTTCATGGTGACAAGACAAGAGGTGTGGCTTTAAGCACTCCTGCCATCCGTCCACGACTTGTCGACAAAGCAGATGCGAAAATATGGCATCCTTTCTCTTACAGCGCTGAGTAATAGATAGTAAAAGATTTCTAAAACCTATGAAGTCAGAGAGAACCAACACTTCAAACCTAGAATAAAGCACCTCGACTTGCTGACTAAGACAGGTTGCAAATGTGACAACATAATGACATCACGCCCTCAAATTGTTTTTCATATCTGCATCATGTTGTATGCTGATGATCCGGCACATCCCAGACACAGACTGCAGCATCAGACTCAGTGGCACTCTGCATTAATCCAACACAGAGAGGTGGAAGCGAGTATGTGTGCGTGTGTGAGATTAATGGCTCTGTATGCGTTAATGATGTGTGTTTGCAGTGACAAGTCCACGAGCAGAGGAAATCTCATGATGACCTGTATGTTTCATGAGGATTAGGCTGCTGTAATCCCTCATGTTCCTTTAAGATGCATTTTCACATATCATAATTTTACCATGGTGATCTGCTGCTGATACATAACTGCTGCTTGGTGGCTCATTCGCTTAAAACCTTAAGAAAACTTGTCACTACCAAGAACAACCCTTCTCCATTAAGCTAAGCAGCATTGAAGTGAAAGATTCATAAAGCACCACATATATGGGATAAATCTGCCGATTCTTATATGAAGGTGGATGTTAGTTAATATTCACTTCATAAAAAACGCCATAAAAAATACATCTCGTCAGTGAGTTGGTCTCTTACCTGGGTTTGAAAGCATCCATCTTATCAGCACTGGAGCCAGGAGGCGGGAATGTCCTCGTTCGGTACCCTTTATTCTGATTGGCTTCAGCGGCGATGGGTGAAGACTCTCGTCTCCTTGCTTCTCCCCCGCCGCTGCTCCTTCCCACAGAGAGCTCCTGAATGCCGACGTAAGTCGTGGAGCAGTGCACGGGCTTGTGGGGCTGGTTGTTGGACATGTTTCCGTGGCGGTTGTTGCCGTAGTGGGTCGAGGCGTCAATCCCGCTGTCGTTGGACCCTCCCTTGTTGAGAAGGTCAGGGTCGGGGTCTGCCAGGTCGCCAAGGCATCCCCCGCCTCCTCCTCGGTCGCCTCCAGGACCTCCGTCGAACCAGCGCTCGTCGCTGTGGCTGCTGGAGGCGTTACTGGACAGAGTGTTGCTGCTGGAGTGACTGGAGTACTGAGTCTCGCCCTGCAGAGGATACGAGGACCAAAGTCAGACGGACAAATAATGAGGCAGAGAAGGTGACAGATTAATAAATGAGATGAGGTGAAGACAAGTCTGACCTTCGAGTGTCTGTTTGGAGAGTCTTTCCCTGGGATGTCCTGTCTGGGGATTCTCCTCTGCCCCGCTCCACCACCTGGTCCCCGGGACGCTGACACCGGAACATGCCAGAGGGGTTCTAGGTAGAAAACACAAACAGACACAGGATTAAAGCAAATTACATTGAACCCCCATGGTCGGCAAAGAAGATGAAATACTTATATCACATTTAAACAACGACCTCCCCCCACACACTCAATCACATTCAGTTATCTTTGCTCTACTCTCTGATACACACAAGAAACCAGTGTGTAGTTAGAGACAAGTCTAATTAATATACAACTTCGTCAGACATGCCAAATATTAATGTGGCAACCTTCAGACTAATTTGAGCTCATGTATCTGTCCCTCTTAAAGGAGTTTAACATTGAAAACAATGTGGGTCGCTCTTAGCGATGAACCTACACAGAATTATCACCTAAACTTGTAACTCTGTTAGGCTTAACAGAGGCTTTAAAGTGAGTTTCAGCTCACTGGTCAACTGTCTGGACCTTAACCTTACTGTTATGGTTCACTGTCTCATTGTGTTTGTTTCTGGCTGCAGCAGTTTATGACAAAGCTCTAAAATCCTCTGTACACAACCTGCTCAGCATGAAATATCAAACAGTCACAGCAATGAGAAGATAAATTATACATTTCCATCAGGAGCTGTTAGAGACCAAAAAAGAAAAAGTGAATATATGACTCACATTCATAGCAAGACCAGTTATGTTTATGCAGAAACATAACTGTTGAATTGCTAACAACTCTGTTCCCAAATGGCCCCAGAAAAAACAGCAACAGCGGCTGTTTACTCTTTTTTTGCTCTTCATCAACTCCTGAGGGAAACAGCTGGCTCTGAAGCTGCTAAATGACACTATGTGAGTGAATAAAAAACAGTCTAGTCTCCAAAACCATGAACTGAAATACTTTATTGTAGAGATAATTCCTTGTTACTATAAAAAAAATATTGATTATTGCTGTTTTAAAGTAATGTAGCAAATACACAACTAGTATATTAGATATAAGAATGTGGGGCCTGTAATCTATATTAAAAAAGGTGATGAACCTGTTTTGCAGCGCTCCATGGTGCTTTCCTGACTGGTGAAGCCTGAGGAAGACTCCCCACTGGAGTTGATGTCCACGCTGAGGTGGGGCTCATAGGGCAGCAGGTGGCGCTGTCCTGTTCCATATCTACATTGACATGTCACATAAAGAGGGAGGTTATGTTGTTAATAAACACATCCATTCTAACGTCTCTAAATCTTGTTTTTCATAACATAGACTATTCAAAAGCACATCACACACACATAACTAAACCGGAAAATCTACAGTTCGAGTGGTGGTTGTAAAAAACATGTTCCTCTTGTTAGACGAGATGTTATCAGCCTCCACACTGTGAGGAAGAGCCGCCCACACAACAGATCCATCCTCATGGAGACAGTGAGTTCTTACACATCTAACTGCAGACCTGAATATGCAACATTTTTCAGCTGGTCTTCTGAACAAATGTAATCCGCCTCGAGCGCAGTAAACAGTTGTTATGAGTAACACCGTTAACGTTAGTTCAGGATCAGAAGGAGTGATGGAGCAGAGCTCGGAGGACAAAACACCACACAAACACACCTGTCGGGTGAATGTTTGTAGCGCACAAATGGGCCCGGTGTGATTCCAGGTGGCCCCATTGTGGAGAGGCCGACCAGGCCTGAGGAGGGTGAGGAGAAGCTGGCTGAGGGGTTTCTGTAGGGCAGGACTCTGTCGCCTCCTGCAGGGGACAGAGTGTAGTGGTTCTCTGGGTAGCTCACTGGCCTGGGGGACACAGAGAGGGTGGCCGTTAACCAGGAGAAAAACATGTAATCTTTGATACTTATCCTTGTGTTATTTTTAATTTCATCTGATATTATCTATGCTTGTACTTAATTGTTTATGAGTTCTATTCTGACCTCTTGGAGTTGAGGTGCTGCGGCTCTCTGTAAGGAACAGGCATCAGGGTCTTGTGTGAGCGGGGCAGTGGAGGCGGCGGGGGGCCCATGGGGGCCCAGCGCTGCGGGTTCGGGGCACTGTGGAGCCCCGGAGGGATGGGTGGGCTGTCCCATCGCCATGTCGAACGAGGGGAGGGTCGGTAACCTGCTGCCAGAGGCTCAGGTTCTGACTTCTGCTCCATGGTCTTCATCTCGTACTCCTCAGTGCAGCCCCTGAAGAGACACAGAGCAAAAAAAGACCTTCAGCACAACAAGTAAATTCAAAGCTTTACTCTGAAATATCATCCCCTCCCAAACTGCTATTTTGTCTTCATCCATAGTGTTTGATCCTGAGCTGGGGGTCAGTGAAAAGCAATGATGAGAACAGCTGCCTCGTCTCTGCAGAGCATAGCTGCTGTTCAACCAGAAATGTGGCTTCAGCGAGTAAAAGCTGCTCAATACATTTCCTAAGAAAGACTCCACATGATCATCCTCTCATAACACACTGAGTGGATGCTCAGACACACACGCAGACAGGTAACAGAGCACACTAATGAGCTCCCCTGACACTGACGGGGGGAGAGAGGGGGAAGGAGAAACTGATTATTAGCACGTCAGGAGTCCATCTTGCCTGCTGTGATACTGAGGTCAAGTGTGTGTGTGCACATTCAACGTGATAGCACGCTAATCTCTTCAAAGAGATTCTCACTCAAGGTCTGAGTATAAGCGGAAGATTCACACAAGCCTGCATAAGGTTACAGTCACGGCAATTCAAACTCAAACTCAGATCAAGTGTTTATTCTCAACAATCAAAAACCAGTATCTAACAAAAGTTGCTAAATCAGAATAAAACGGACATGTACCATTCAAGCTTCAGAGTCAGAGTTACAAAAATAAATGATGATTAGAGGAAAACAGCCCTCGGATGAAGATAAGCTGCCATTTATTCTCATCAATTATGAAATTACTGCGAGAGCTTCCAGCTGGAGGGGTGGTCATCTTTATTTATCAGCTGAGAACACAAACACAACCATCAGATAAAGATGTTCTGCATCTCATAGTATCCACCGGATCTTCTACAGATCATTATTATTTTATTCACACAGCCTGGTACAGGAGAGCAGGAGGCATTAAATATGCACAGATGATGTATTTAAGATGAGAGAAACGCCGAGAGGGAGCGGGAGGAAGAGGTGAGGGTAGAAAAATGGTGTCAAAGTAAAATTTACAGAGTGGTGGGACAAATATGGGATAAAGATAGCTTAAAGAGAAACAAACAAAACAGCAAAGACCTAAATATTCTGTAGATTATTTTTTCAATTCATTGATTAATCAAATTCTGACAACTTAACAAATTTTGCTGAGCTGACGAGGATGTCTTCAAACTTCAAACAAAGAAGATATGCAACTATTATAATAATATATCACTGAAACGCTTAATTGAATTTATAGTTGCAGATTATTTTTCTGTCGATTGATTAATCATCTAATCAATTCAGCTCTTTGCATCACTTGAGGGATGTAAACAGAACAAGGATACACACCCATTACATACCACACACACACACAAATTTACCCAGCTGATTACAAATAACAGTGTGTGTAACAGTCACACTCTATTTAGAAACACTAATTAAAGCACATGAAAACAACGCATGATCAGGACATTGTAATCGATTAAGAAATACTACACTCAATAAATATCCACACTGTTACATAGTAGTAGTACCAGCTTTGAACACAGACAGACACAAACACAGACAGACAGACAGACAGACAGACACACACACACACACACACACACACACAGAGAGAGAGAGCACAAACCTTAGAGTGAGCAGAATCTACATCTGATGACTTGCAGTGCTTCTTCCATCACACTGGCTGAGGTGACACAGCTGGGGCTCCCCACCACACACATACACACTCTTACACACACTCGCATGGCCGTCATCATCTCATCTTCTCCACTATATCCTTCTATCTTGGTTTGCACAGCCGAGCGACAAGGAAGGATACTTACAACTCCCCTTTCTCTCTCTCTTTCTCTCTCTCTTTCTCTCTTCCACCCACTTCTCTTACTCTCGGTAGTGTTGAGACACGTCGTCCTCACAGTGCGCTCAACTAAAAACACTCAACCCTGCCGTTCACTCTCTCTCTCTCTCTCTCTAAACCTCCCTCTCTTCCACCCTTTTCATTCGCACAGGGCATGCATTTTTAATTAATCACTTCCACTCATATATATTTATTTATTTTTTGTGGTCTCTCTCTCTCGCTCTCTCTTTTTCCCTTCTGCAGATTCCAGGCCTTAATCTCATGCAATCTGCTTGCCTGGCACATAGAGAGAAAGGGGGGGGTGAAATGCAAGACTCTAATTATCAGCTGCTCCAATGCCACGGCAGTGTGTGTGTGTGTGTGTGTGTGTGTGTGTGTGTGTGTGTGTGTGTGTGTGTGTGTGTGTGTGTGTGTGTGTGTGTGTCAGAGGGATTTAACTGAGTGCAATTAAGCTGCCTCCAACGTTAAAGAAATCGAACCACAATACGATCACACAGCCACGATCACTGTATTTAGGAGCCCTGGTCCTCCGTCAGAAACAAACACACACACACTGTGGTTATTTCTTCACCTCTGACTGTTCTCCAACACCACATCAGAGTCTCATAAGACCTTGTTATTCTGTCTATGTGGAGGCCTTATGAGTAGATGAAAGGTTGGAAAAAATGGTGACAGCGAGGGAAAGAAATAGACTGTGGGAGGGGAAGATACATGACGACGTGACAAGAAATCTAGATGAAAAATCTGCCAAAGAACGGCACATTTTTTTCAATTCACGATGAACAAATGCTTCATTCTTTTTAGTCTCTACGCTTCGTTTTGCTGATATCCTCTTGAACCACACTTCTCGTTCTTTCTCTCCATTTGCTAGCTTCCTCTTTTCACACACTCCCACACGAAATCCTCTCAGAACATTGGAGTCTGGCCACTATCTCACCCATGCTTTTGTGTGTTGGAGTGAAGAGCATCCCGTTCTCACTCTTGCTCACTCTTGTCCTTGCACTACTGCTCGCTAACGCTCAGCACCCTACCTCAGCTGTCAGCCACTGCCCCAACATAAACATCAGTTTAGGTTATAGAAATATTAAGGTGCTTTCAGAAGTGCATTTAACTCGGAACATTTTCCTGAGAATTTCCAGAGGGGCTGTATGTGAGAATGCAAATGTCTTGAGTCAGTCTGGAACTTTTCTCACCAGCTCCCTAGAGAAATATCCAAGTAGGTGTGTTGATGACGTTTCCAACACACAACCAACCAAAACAGAAGGAATACAAACATCTAAGGATGAAAAAGAGGTGCAATATATGTGGCAGAAGTCAACGAAGATGTCAACTTGGAAAGACAAGATTAATGAGCTATTGGTGATAATGGCGGATGCTGGTCTCAATGTGCTGGAAACATAACATGTGATTTTCACAGTAAAAAAAAATGCATACATCATCTCCTTGCTCCTCTATGTTATACCCAGGCACCACCCATCACCTGAATGTTCCAGACATGTTCCTGTTGTTAGGAATGTGTGTGACCTGCACAATCTCCTGCTGCATTCTTTATATGTAAAAGACATACTCTGGAAAGTGTCCTGACCCAATTTTAAACATTCAGCGGTGAACGCACCTGCGAGGTCCCCCCTTTTCGTATGGAGGGATGATAACCACTTTGACGGTGACTGACGTTCTGAGCAGGTCGATCATCTGTTCGTGAGTCAACGTCACTGCGGCCACCTTGCAGATCTCCACCAACCGACTGCCCTGCCTCAGTCCCGCCTGCCAGGCAAAGCCGTATTCCTCCACCTGCAGGACAAAACCACAAACAAAGTCCTCAAACACGCCAGTTATGTCCTGCCAAGATTCATCACAAACAAGTATTTCAGTATGAGATCTGGTGTGGCAGATGGTCATCTGATGGTACCTCAGCCACAGTGCCGTCCAAGCGAACATGGAAGCCCAGTTGTCCCAGTCCATTTCTTCTCAGAGTCATATCCACCGTCTCGCATCCAACAGTCAACGACTGGACAAAAAGATGAAACATTTTAAACATTTACACTATGAATCTTGTTCTTATATTTGCAATAAAACGGGTCTGCAGGTATCTTAAAAAGGAAACATGATAACACTGTCTAAAAGAAGCAACATCACCTGAAACTATATCAACCAGCTCTTGGTGTTTATCAGTCTGTATGTATTTGACATGTTCAGAGAGATTAAATATAAAAATAACTTTTTAATATTTTGTTTTCTGTTGGATTATCTCAAAGCTCACAGTCCAGGAAATCTAATTTTCCCAGCATTTAATTCAACAAAATGTTCAGGGATTATCACAATATGAAATGATGTTCATCATTAGGTGATTGCACAGCTTCATTGTAAAAGTGAGTTACATGGTTGCAGAGAGTACCTGTTAATTATATGATGCTTAGAAGCATTTAATATAACTGAAATACCCATTGTTCTCAAAAGGAACCCCATTCTTCATGTACAGTAGTTGTGGTCATTATTTCTCCTGCAGTGTTGATGTTGTTTTCCCTCAGTCTTTGAGTTTACAGTCTTACAAAAAGCCCTCAGGGAATGAAAAACAATACGGACAGTGGAAATCCCCTGAGCTCAGTACTTCAAAGCAGATAAAACAGAGCTCAGATTTGACACAGCCTTGAAATGAAAACAATTCCAACAAGTTTTAAGATAAAACAAAAATAATCACATACTATTAATCTCAGTGACCTGACAATGTGTAATTAAGGACTTAAAGTGAAATGAAGACAAACGCTCTGTGGGACTAAAATGTGAGTTTTGATACCCGACTTCTAAAGGATCTCTGCGGAGGTTTTGATCACTGTAGCTCTGTAGGGCAATAATTACATAAGTGGGTGCGCACTTTGTTTGCACTGTGCACAATCAAAAACAGGTATATGCATGTGTGGGACAATTAGTGGCAGTAGCAGAAAAAAAATGTATAAGGAAGACTAGAATTACTGCAGGTGTATGACCACTGAAGTCTAATCACAAGGCCACCTTGTTACTTGATCTTTGACCTCTGCAAATCTAATCGGTTCATCAAGTCAAACCGAACCAAATTCCCTCAACATGCTTTTGAGATACTGTGTTCACACATATGAAACAAACTTTTTGCCTAAAACCAAGAGATCCTCATCTCTGGTCTGGTCTGACAGTCGCCATCCTTAACACTTGAACTCAAACGAGCTCTGAACTCTCACCTTTAACCTCTGCACCATTTCTCTGATGTCCTGCGCACAGCCCTCCGGTACCCGCACAGCGATGTGGTCTCCTCTGCCATAGAAGATCTTAAGTGTCAGACGCTCCGGCGTCCAGCCGATCACATCCGCACAGAAACAGTTAAACACCACCTCTTTGGTGGAACAGTCTGTCAGGAGGACGTATTCAGCCGACAAACCCAGGGCACAGGGCAGCTCCGTCGCACCTCCGCTGAAGTCCTGGGCCTGGGCCCTCCAGGCCACGGCCCCTGTGGCTCCCAGCTCGGCTCCTTCTCGCGGCTTCGACCGCTCACGTTTTTTAGATGCAAGCGAGATAAGGTTATTAAGTTTCCCAGCTGAGTCAAGTGGTGTGCTGCTGATGTAGTTCTCAGCCAGGTCACGCATGTACTCCTGTCGCGTTCTTGTCGCCATGGTGTGGAACTTCTCTGACTTGTGCGCTGCATTTTCTGCATTGATAACTTTGGCTAGAAGGAAGTTACGGAAGGTTTCTGGGTCACGGAAGGTGACACTGTTGGGAATGGATGGGCCAAACGGGGGCACATCCTTCATCCTTGTCACAGCAACACTGAAAGACAAGTGAAGAGAGAGATGATTTACAGTGTGACACAATATTTTCTTTTATCATGTGGACATGTGCTGGTTCTGTTCTTATCGTTTACCTGTAACAGGTGTTTTCAGAGCATGGGTTGTGCACACGCACGATAACGAAGACGTGCTGGAAGTGTGAACGGATATTCTGAGGGGTGAATGGCAACGCTCCTGGCTCCTGAAAGATTATGGTGACGATGTCGTTACCTATGTGCCTCTTCCTCAGGAGCTGAGGAGTAGAGGAGAGAGAGGGAGAGGAGAGCAGAGATATAATTAATAAAATGATCAAACATAATCGGCTCTGACTCTAATGACTCATGAAACGATAAAAGATTGAGATGCTCACTACACTAGACACCAAACAACAGCTCTTTATGTCATTTGTTTTTTGGACTGTGTGTGGGCTATTTGTGTCTGTGCGTGTGCTGGTTAGTCCGTCTCTCTGTTCGTGTAGGAAACATGGCTCACAGTCCAGCCTGTGTTTGTGCTGAAACTCTTGCCAATCCTCTCTTCATCTGCAGAGGGAAGTGTGAAAGTACCAATTATGTAATCCAGCCCACTGTTTGGCCACAGATACACAGATTCTCCAGCATGGAGCCATGGGAGCATCCTCACACGTACTCAGGCTGCCGATCGGAAATGTCTGATAGTTGTGCTTGATGCAGTTGTATGCATACATGAGCTATGAATGTTAGAATTAACCATCTGAAGCAAAGAAGTTTGGTTTAATTTATAATTTGGAACTTTTATCGGAACCATGACTATTTTGTATTTTTGTACCGTACAAAATACACAGAAATAGACTCAACAGTTAAACAGCAAATTTTGGCATTGGTCATACAATCTGTATTTCTACTTTGCCACAGATCTCTCTGTTCCTGCATTGTAGCTGAGGTTTAATGTCAGATGCTGCCACCTAGAGGTTCATCTGAGGATGTGGCCGTCTTTGCTGCTGCAGTTAATGTCATTTATAAAATTTAAAAGTTGATTTATTAAATGTCCAAACCTTTTAGAAGCTGCAACCCTTAAATTCTTTTGTTTATTAATTTTTTAGAAGTTTTTTAGAAGTTTAACAAGATATTAATGAAAATGGTTGGTTTTAACTAAGAAGCAATACACTGCTGTGTGTATGGTAATATGTAAGTATACACTTCCAGTTTCTAAGATTAATTTATGATATTTTGAATTGTTTGAGGAAGAACAAATTACTTCTGTTTTCCAGCGATGAGAAGACACGTTACAAAGTGTGAACACGCTAATCCCAAGCACCCAGAGCTCTGGCTCATGTCTGAGCACATGCGTCCATCTGAGTGAGCCTCTCACGCAAAACACTTATGCAAACTATTAAAAATACTAACACGCAAAATCTTAAACAAAGGTCACTTGCGCACACAGCCCAAATTGCAAACACACAACACCCAGGAGAATGTGTGGGCAGGCAGAAAAAATAAAAGAGGGAGAACATAAAGGAACAAGTCACTACAGAACCCCACCCAGCTCTGATCCACTTAAAGAATGAGAGGGCAAATGAAAGTGCCAGTGAATAGGAGAGGAGACACAGAGGATAAAGACTATAAAAACAGAAAAGAGACTCCAAATGAAGAAGGTGAAACAAGTCACAAGTTTCCACTTCACAAATCCTTCCTGGGGAAGAGGCTTTAACTAACACACATGTACAGAGCTTGAAAGGCTTTGGGAGACAAAGGGTAGTCGTGGGTTTTAGCAGAACATGTCCGTGTTTGACGCAGCTCCAGGTGACGCTGCTGTATTTAGGTCAGGGTGCTCATAAGCTCTTACCTGCTGTGGGTTGTTGGGCATATACGGCAGCATGGTGGACACGTGGAACATGACCTCATAGCCCTGGTAGGTGGTGTACAGGGAGTGGGTGCCCGTGGAGTCCGCTGGAAGGAGGAGGAGAGATATTTTAATTTCACGGCAGAAGTTTGCAACTACAGATTCACAGTGTGATGTGTGAAATCACATTCACAGGGATCATGAGGGCTCACAGACTGTCACTCTGGGGTTATGACACTTGGCCCGTCTTGTTCCTCACAGCTTTATTCAGACATGACAGGGGCATTACTGAAACGTCTCACTGCTGGAGAGGAGCTGGGAACATTGTCTCTTTTCTCAAAGGCTGCATCAGTAAGGGATATAAAAATGTGCTCTGGCGTTAAAGACTGGATTTACTACTTTTCCTGCTTCGCTCAAGTTAACATCTTCCTAGATTTCTTATACATTTCCTTAATGAACATAAGGAGGGAGTTCTATCACTATTGTCACAGTAGGAGCTGTTTCGTTTGTTTTTTATTTCTCTTATGCTCTGCACTGCGAGGGAAACTAAATCATTTTCATAGACTGATATGATGTGAGATGAATCTCCTACACAACATAAAATTGCTAATTCACAATGTTTCATAGTTTATTGAACTGATTTCATGTTACAGATAAATGTATTACCTACGCTTTGGAGGTTATGTTTTCACCCCTGTCTGTTTGTTAGTTGGTTTTTATTTGTATTTTTAGCAAGATTACACAAAAACTACTGGATGGATTATCACAAAACTACAATTAGGAATCCATTAAACTTTGGTGCAAGATCCAGGATTTTTAAACTTTCTTCAACATTTTTTTTTTTTTGACGTTTTCAACACATTAAGGGGACTGGTATCTATTAGTGTGTGCAATTTGGTGCCGCTTGATTAAATTTAATGGGATTACTGGGCTATAGCACTGATGAGTTCCATTCCAGTAGCAGTGGTATTAATAATAACAAAAAAGATGTGCATACTTGACTTTGTGCTGCTCTGGCTGGACATAATGTGTTGTTCACAGTGTTAGTAACTTGTTCTGTTGCCATGAATTTACCAAGATATAAAACTGTCAACACATTTGAGTGTGGATATCCGACCCGAGCTCGGTCCAGACAGATGCAGCCAAAAACTTTGAAATGGTACTCGTGTTCAGGTCAGAATGCCTGACGGATTGGTTAATGCCCAGTGAGTTTTCTCTCAGGCTCAGTTGGATTCGGACCCAAAATCGTGGCCCTGACTCACACTCTACATCACATGTACAAAAAGAGGTGCAAGTCTGAAAGTGCTTACTCTTTGTGTCGAGCTGAGCGGCGTATTTGGTGAACCCTTTTAAAAGCACCTGCTCCCCCAGCAGCTCCAGGAAGGCAGAGAACGCAGGTGACGCCTCCTCGTTGTTGTACATCTCTTCCTCTGTGCTCTGGCCTGCGCGGCACAGCAGAACTCCAACCTTGTGCTTCTGACTTAACTACAATGCAGAGGAGAGATAACGCTAGCGTTAGAAACACACTCACACAACCCTACCAGAAACATCTGGAAAAGAAAAACTGAAAAAGGAAAGAAAACGTATAACTCTAATTTACTGTTTACACACGCACGCACGCACACACACACATACACACACACAGAGGACGGTTTCATTGTTGTATAAACCATTTGCACATACAACAAAAGGCCTGCTGCTGGCAAAACACCTACACTTTACACGTCACCCTCTGTAAAAATAAAATGTGAGATAATATGGACATTTATAGTCGTACACTGAAACACACCACGCCCTGCTGTACACAGCTTCTTTCTGTTACTGACTGAGCAGGTAAACTTCCTGTATTTGTGCAGAGGACAATTTGAACGGAGGTATCATTGCTGCTGGGAGTTTTATTGCACAAGACTGAAAATACAATCCAAATACAGTCACAGACCGTTAACTCACCCCCTGTTCATCCAGCTTTAGGAGCTGCTCTGTGACTTTGGGTGTGCTGAGAGCCAGTTTCAAACAGGACACGCTGAGCTCGGGAACCACCTGCTCCAGGACCTCTTTGAGCGGCAGACCCCGCACGGTGCCGTGTCTTCCCGTAGACGCCACTGCATCCTCTAAAATGGAGCCTCGCAGGGTCACCAACTGTAGATAGGAAAAGTACAAAAGGAGTGTAAAACTGAGGATATTCAGGTTTTAAAAGTATACATGTTTCAAATCACCAGAATTAATCTCAAGAGATGAATTCATTTTCGGCTAACTCCATAATGTTGATTTAAACCCTGAGTACGAAACAATATATATAACATCTACATGTATAGAACTGTCTATGTCTGAGTATTACTGGTGTAGGATAGTTGTATTGGTCCTGGTTTTCCTTCACAGAAAGGTCAAGGGTCAGACTGAGCTACTGTACAAGACCACAGGTAATATGAAGGACTAACATTACTCATAATAGTAACCCACTGCCCTGAAGCCACAGAGTACACGCACACAGTGAACGTGGTGTGTGTATGTGTGTGTGTTTTAAGTCCGGCAATATTGTGTGTTAATATTCTGCTCAGCATTGTGCTGCCTCAGTGTGCTGCTCCCTGGTGAGGGGAAATTGACCTGCTTCAAAACAGTAAGACTATAATAACCTCAGATACCACCCCCCCACACACACACGCACGCACGCACGCAAACAACACACACACAAAGAGGTTCATTAAAGATGCATGGCAGACTCTGGAGCTGGCAGGGGCCGTAGAGACAGTTGAATCTAAGAGACTTGGGGTCTACCACAGAGAAATGAAACCTGATTGACACACAGCAGAATTTATGGAGCTATCTTTCTACTCGTCAGCGGAGTGGGCAGTGTGCTGAGTGTGAGCGTTATGTGTGGCGCAGGGGGAGAGAGGGGGGGGGGTCGCTCCACCTTGCTGTATTAGCACCGCTGCACAGAATTTAGAAGACAGACTTAAGGGGGTGGATATTTGAGAGAGGCTGTGGCTTGAGAGCGAAAGAATAGTCTGCAATCAATCTCTCTTTTTCTGTGTGGGAACAGTAGGCCTGGGTGAACTGCTGGTGTCTGTTAACTGAGCTCTGTGTACTTAGACGGCAGAGGGGCTCCATTGTTGTACCAGGGCTAAGTGATGTGGCCAGGCAGCCATGTAATCCAGCTAAAGACAACACCTCAACAGAAACACAGAGGAACACGCTCAGACAAAGACAGTGAGAACACAATGAACATAGGCAGACTTCTCTGTTTGTCTCAGTGACCTTGATAATGCCCGACAGGTGTTTATATAATACATATTGAGCAGATTAAACCAACAGATGTGAGACCTCTGTGACCCAGTTTACAAAGTCTTCACTATAAACGTCCAACAACAAAAAAAAAAGACTGACTAGGGCTGAAACATTTAGTCGATTTATCTGCAAATATCTCAAGATAAAAACCAAAGTTCCAGCTTCTCAAAGATTAATATTTGCCCATTTTCTTGCTTTTCTAGGAAAGAGAAATGATATTGTTGGAGTTTTAAAATGTTGGCAAAACAAAAGTATCAATTTTTAAGACACTGGGAAACTGGAACATTTTTAAAACATATCAAATTATCAACTACACCACACGTCCTCTATGAACACTTAAAGCAAATGGAATGTATTTTAAATTGCCTGCATGTAAAACAAACAGTTGGAAGTTTGGTTTTGTTCCAAAGACCATTACAGTTGTGAACAGCAAGAGTACACAGTGATAAAAGCACTTAATTCTAACCTCTGCTATTTTTGAAACATTATATGTGCCTTTGTGGTGCTGGACTTTGTTGGCCATCTATGGACTCATTCTTTTGTATTTTGAAGTTTGATTTTGTTTTTGGATTTTTATTATTTGTTCAGGCGAGTTATCTACTGGTTAACTCTGTGTGTTTCCCTGCCTCAAAATGCAACTTGAGGTACAAATAAAGTATCTTGAATTTAATTCCTTTCTTTTTTCTGAAACTTTACAGACAAAACAATTAATCAAGAACAAAACTATAAATTAATTAATAATAGAATGGCCCTTTGATTTTAATAGTTTTTAATAAAAAATTTAAACAAAGAAAGAAAAAATATACTATGTTGGATGCTCTGGAAGCTGAGTCAGCCAGTCGGGAATCTTGATAACTAATCATCTGCCCAATCATTGACTACATTGGTATTTGATCCATGAAAGTGGTGGGAGCGCTCCCAGTGTTTGGTTTGGCTTTAACGTGGCGAGTCTGGGCAGGTGGAATTTTCCACTGACGAAGTGAGAGGGGGAGAGGGGTGAGGTTCTAATCAGAGCAGAGAGGGTGAGAAGAGTCTCAGGTGGGGAGACTGGATAAAATGAAAGCAGTAAGGAATTAAGTTGAGCGTTTACTCTCTGACTCATTACTGAGTCATCAGTCACAAACGACAGACCTCGCTTGTCCTGACGATGAGGCGGTACAGGTACTGGTCTTTCAGGTCTTTGGTGTCTTCCAGTTTCTCCCTGCGGACGCTCACAGCCACAGGTCCCAGCTTATCGTCTGTTCCGAAGTAGTTAGAGTGCTCTGGTGAAGGACAGATGTAGAGAACAAGGTTAGAGTTTGTGGTGAGGACAAAAGGTTAATTAATTCCTTTAAGTTTATACATGGAGTTGTGTTATATATCTGGAAGGATACAAAATATATGACGGGATGGATTTTAAAGATAGACTTTAAATTAGAAATGCATCCTCATGACATGTATGTCTCCAACTAGTCAGATCACAGATGATTTATATAATATTTTCAGCTTCTCAAATCTAAATATTTAGTCACGCAATAGAGAACTATGTATTTATTGCTGGTCATCAACTCAGGGTTTAGTGAACTATGATTACCTTTTTTAATATACATGCATAATTTGAAATTTTATAGACAATTAATCGTGAAAATAAACGCACTAATACTCTTTGACTCTTTACTTTTGAGAAACACGTTTTTCAGCCAAAACCTTTTTTTATTTTAATAAAAGTAGCTTCATGTTTGAAACATGGTAATTAAACACAAGCAGTTGAAAAAACCTAAATGAAATTCAGTTTTGAAATTCAAATATTAGGATTTAAATGAAGAGATATCTTAGTGAAGATTAAGTAGATTCCAAATCTATCCAGTCACTCAAACTCAGATTTTAGTTTTTGATACTTGGTGATACAGATGCATTAGTGTCTGGATTAAAATGTACATAAAAATACAACTACATGTGTTGTAAGATTGACAGTGGAGGGGAATGAAGTCAAGGACAAGACTGAGATAATGATATGTTATCTACTAATCAATACTCAGGTAATTAGAAAATCGATTTAGCTGACACAAGAATTACTCGGAGAAAATGATAATTACCTTTAAAGAAAGCTGAGGCTTAGACATGTCAGAGACATTTTACTGATGTTGGAGCTATAATAATCATATAATATAATAATGATAATTTGACTTAATGTTCAACAATAGTCTGCATAAAACTATAAAGGAACAAATGTCCTCAGTCTTAGTCCTCAGAAATACAGGAATGTATGTTGTGACTGATTAGCACTGATGGCATAACACAACACATTCATCCATTAAGAGGCTGAGACGCTATCAACACTTCACAAGCGTCTTGCACATCCTCTTCTAAAGCTCTTAAGCTAAGCTGTGCTTATGCCAGCACCATCGGCATTGAGGGAGTCGAATCACAAATTGTACAGACACTCGAGGAGGAAAGTAGCTTGATAAGTAACTCCTCCTCTTCCTCACCACGCTGACTTGAATGAACCAGGATGACGTACATGCTAAGAGACAGGGCGGCCTCTCCTCCACGTCATGTCCTGTGGTGAAAATGTCAAGTCTTCTGACATGCACACAGGGCACATCGCAGCAGATCTCACACACACACACACACACACACACACACACACACACACACACACACACACACACACACACACACACACACACACACACACACACACACACACACAAGCAGTTCAGCTGGAAACAAGCCAGCAGATGTACATATTTTTGGAACGATAACCTTTATCTGTTTGGCTGCAGGCCTGATCTTCTCACTCACACTCTCACACGCACACAAACACACATACACACACACACACATCATCTTTCACTAATTAGGGTGCAGCCAGATGATGCTTGCCAATAGGAAGTTTCATCTACATTGTCTGAAGAGGTGATGTTGAAAGGAAATGCCCACATGCACATGTACGGACAAGCAAACATAAGACACACACACTTCTTCCCTGCTGCTTGTGACAATGGAAACCAGCTGCACTGGCGGAGCATGTGCTACTTTTGATCATGCAGAAAGGCAGGTGGTGTATCACCCGCTCAGAGTTTGCCACCAGTCCAGCAGCAGGTACATGTGGAATAAGAACTCTGGGAGCGCTGCCAGTTTGGCCGCTCTGTTCTGCTCTGCTCAGCAGCTGGATATTAACACACTCATGATGATGTGAAGAGTGACTCTGGAGAGGGACTGGCGCACAAACGACATCTACACAGTCTAATTCACACACAGACCAGAATGGCGCTCACTGGAGTGCATGCATTCGCCAAGGCCCTACAGTCCCCTTAAGAATTGTTTTTTAATTCACTAGATCTTTATTTGGATCTGCACCAAATTACACATACATTAAATATATTTTGGTAATTTCATCAATACACTGATCAATCACTAAATGTAATGAAATAACCATCATCATTTCCTAGAGCCTAAAATTTTACTTTATCATGATATGAATCAAAGCACCAAAATATAAATTAATGTTTGAATAGAAATAATAATTTTAATAATAGACTTAACAATAAGGCATTGCTGCTGAAAAGTACAGATAATGAAAGTAATATTTTGCTGATAACTAAGATTCTAAAACGTTGTTTGACTGATTCCTCATTGTGTTCTCAGTGTGTGTAGTTTATGTCTTTTTGTGTGAGACAGTTTTACCTTTGCCATGGAAGTAGTCTCTGTAGTACCTGGCCCCCAGGTCTACATGTTCTATGCTGTACAGTTTCAGTCTGTCCAGTCTCGTAACCTGCTGTTCAATAGGCACCTCCAGCACTGAGACACTGGCGTTACTCCTCCTCAGCCACCCTCTTCCTCCCTCTCCTCCTCCATCTCCTCCGCGCTCTGCTGACAAGCTGAGGAAGCTGATATTGCGCTCCCCGTGGCCCCCAATCTCATTGAGGAAGTGTGGGCAGCAGAGGAGCATTGGGCTAGAGCTGTGGGCTCCAAGTGGGCCATCCAGAGGGTCCATGCTCAGGGAGGGTGCTGTGGAGGCAGGTTCGAGGCTCATGGTCAGGTCTTCAATGCTGGAGTAAACTGGCTCATTCACACTAGTAGCAGTGGACCTGGGGATAGACAGGGACACTGAGGCAGCTGATGCCCCGGTGGCAGTGTTCCTCCTCTGGGTGGCATAGCCCCGCTGGGCCGCCGCTTCGTGGAGGTCAAACAGGATGCTCTGGGCGTCAAAGTGGACAAAGCTCTTTGGGCACACCCACTGTTTGTAGGAGCCATCTGTTGAACTGTCATTAGTCTCTCCTTTTCCTCCATCCAACTCGCATCTGCTCGAGCTCCGAAGTTTCCTGAACAAAGACGAGGTGCCGAGTGACGACTCTGTCCCTCCACTTTTCTTTCTCACCCTCTCAGCTCCTTCCTTCTTCCCTGTCCCTCTGTCGTCTCCACCTGTGGGACCAGGTGAGGGAGCAGAGGGAAGCGGTACACTTGGTGGCGAGTCTGGAGTTCGCAGCAGCTCCCCGAGGTGTACAGGTGCTGAGCTGCGCTGGTCAGGCCTCTCCTGGTGGAACTGGCTGAGCATGTCGAAGAAGCTCTGCTCAGGGATGCCCTGGATGTCGATGGAGGAGGTGCTGCCGTACTCTCGGAACAGGATCCCCATCCCACCACCTCCACGAGCCTCCACCTTGGAGCAGAAAGGGGAGTTAATTTTCAGTCTGTGATGACATGTGTACAGTTAGGTGCTTTCACACGAAACCTGTTTATTCCAAACAAACTCTGGAATGTTTGCACATTTGGTTCTACTTGTTTGGACTGATGTGAAAGTTGTCAATCAAACTCTAGTACAATCCTAACATCTGGAAAGAGATTACCTGAAAATGTGGGCTATGAAACAAACAATGGTGTGGATCCTATGTATTGTGAAACCACAGTCATTTCTTGTAGTAGAAATGTGATTTCAGTCTGTGACTTTAGGTTTAGTGCCTGGTTTTATTTTAGTAAGTCAATTGAACACAAACCAAAGAAAAGCTAAAAGTCTTGTATGGACCAGAGGAACCAAGCTACTGGTGTTTTAGACTCACCTCATTCTCATCCTGCTCGCTGAGTGTCACTTCACTGTTGGAGCGCTGTCGCAACGGTGGGAAAACTCTCAGACTCAAAGGTGAACCTCTTTCATCTCCAAAGCCCCCGACCCTGAACTCTACATCCCTTGATCGTCGCCGTGGCAACCTTGCAATTCCTCCCCGCACCAACCCGACGTCAGATGACAAGAGCGATGATGAAACTGAGGTGGAGCAGTCATCTCCATAGTGATTGCTGCTGATTTGCCCATTCTCAATGAGCGACTCTCGGGACTGTGCACGACGCGGAGGCCACTCGGCGATCCGCGCTCGAACCCCCATTTTGGGCACAGACATGCGTGGCTGGATGGCAGGGTCTGTGGGGGCTGGGTGGCCATTGGGGGTGTGACAAAATGGAGTGTGCTGAGACAACACCCCTCCTCCTCCTCCTCCATCCAAAAGGTCCGAGGAGGTGCAAGTGACCCCTCTGTCTCTGTAGTTGTTCATGGCTCCCCAGGAGAGCTCAGGGCTGTGGTGCAGGGGGCTGACATCCTATGTCCGGAGGGGTGCTGGGGAGGAGGGAGAGAAGGGGCCCCAAACAGACTCTGCTGACAGTGCTACGGCCTCCAGCTCCCAGAAACATTGCCTTTAACTGGCAGGGCGGGAAAGAATTCACTGGTCCATGATGGACCAGAATGAGTCAGGACCAGTTCTCCTCTTCTTCTTCTCTGAATATTTTCACTCTGAGAAAAGAAAAAAAAAAACAAAAACAGTTTCAACAATTGGCAAAAAGAAATCTAAAACCAAAACAAATTATATTTAAAATACTGAAACATTTTAACAAACAAAAACTGAGCTCTGAAACCAGAAAAAAGTGACTCACTCAACTCAACTGTAAACCAGCGTGAGGCTGATAAGCAAGAGAGAGAGAGAGAGAGAAAATAAGTTGAAGGATGTGACGCAGGATTTGTCCCATTGAGGCTAATCTTCAGGAGGCTGACAAGGGACATTATTATCACACACACACACTGTGCTCACGAGTGTGCGTGCATGCAAAAACACTCAAATAACCACAGGACATAAAGGCTGCAGTGACGATGCAGCGTAGCTCGTGACCGATTTTGTCATCATGCTGACACTGAGCTCCACATAGCTGAGTCACGGAAACATGTTTTCTCTCCATTTCTAAATATCCAAATTCATCTTTTTTTTTTATGATGATCTGCAAAAAAAAGTTTTTATATCAAAACCTATGCACAGACTCCAATATATCTGTTAAAGGCCTATGTAACTGAGCTCTAAGGCACAGATACAGGAATACTGTCAGATTGGTTTAAATCCTAACACTCTACTCGCCCATCATAGGACAATGAGCTTCTACTTCTGCTGCTGTAGTGAACAGAAGAGATAGGTCTGATGGTGCCAAATGAAGAAAAGGAAACAAATTCTCAACACAATTCTCTGTCAAATAATTTCTCATGCTCCCAGCAGCCTGCAGCTGGACACAAAAATATTTTAATATCAGCGTAAGAGTAAATGGCAGGCAAAAAAAATAAAAAAATCTCAAATAATTTTGAAAACCCTCCGAAGTCACACAACTCAAAACTCAATATAGACAACATGATGATAATAACAGTTTGTGAGGTGGTTTGGATATTCTGAATGAGAGCTTCAGCAAAAAGTCTAAAAATATAAAACATACATCTGTGCTCTAGTGCTGCTACTTTCCACTTTCTGTCTAATCTCATTCTCTATTTTAGGTCTCTGTTCTGGGATTAAAGTTCCTTATCTACACAAGTCTCTGCTCAAAGCGACAAAGTTATTCACATATCTACTCTAAGTGTTTTCAGAGAGCAAACATACACCGTCTGAAAAATGCAGTGTATATGTGGATGGATTGAGCACATTTATACGCACATGCCTGCGCACACACACCTTTTAAATTGTTGTTGGAATCCAGTTTTCCTATACCATGCTATTAACACAACTCTCATGAAATCCCAATGATTTACATTATATCCTGTATTATAGAATTGAAACATAAATAACATTTCATTAAATGCCAATTATTGAAGCATTTTCCTCATCAGCTTTTAATTAGATTGACCTTTTGAAATTTCTGTAAAGCTCTTTTCCTCGATGAATCAGACAGAAGTGGATTATGATTCAACCCCTGCCCTCTCTGTCTCTCAAATGCACACAATGTTTCACTGTATAATCGTTTGGACTAAGATATAACCACAGTAAAATTTAGGCACTTTCACTGATTTCAAGACCTAAGTTTGAGGAGCTAAATACTCTTTCCAGTAAGTCTAACAGCCTACAGAGTTCATACGAAGAACAACTTTGATGTGAAAACAAATATGTGCTTGTTTCTCTCCAGCTGCCTCAGAATCTCACAAATGTCGACTTCTGGGCCGCGAACTTGTTATGAAGTCCAATTTGCATAAAGTTGAGCTTTCCGTTGATTCGAGGCAGCTCATAGTGGTTTGTGTGTTTTATGATACACAACGTCTTCTTTTATGAAACACAATGTCCTCTGCTGAATTCATTTCTGGCCCCAAGACTGTATTACTCAGTCACTCATACACGCACTATCAACAAAACTCATTCACAGCAAATAAAATCCCCAACTCGTCATCAGGCCATGCTAATGTATCGTGTCTTTGTTTATGGCGAATCAAAGGCACTTAATGTCCCAAGAGTCCTGCTCTGATCATGCTTTCTGACAGAGTCTTTCCTCATCCGGAGAGCTGTCCTGTGATCCACTATCAGGCCCAATCCTACACTGTCCAGCCCCAGCTGCAGGAGCTGCCCGCAGAATGGCTTTATTATGTGTCTGAGGTGCCTGTTGAAAGAGGCGGTGGAGAGAGTGTGGTTTGCTCTTTATTAGTGACTTCTGTCAGCACAGAGCCCATCAGTGACACACACACACACACACACACACACACACACACACACACACACACACACACACACACACACACACACACACACACACACACACACACACACACACACTTAATAGAAAACCACAGAGTGACAGATAAAGACTGGAAGACATTTTTTTTTTCCCCTGTAATAAAGTTGATATGTGAGATGGTTCTCACAACATCAATACAACAAGACCGTTGACAGCCATGCTAGAGGTGAGGTTTTACTAATGCACAGTGGTGCTTTGAGCTAAATATTATTGTCAACATGCTAATACACTCACGATAACAATGTAGAAACGCTTAAGGTCGCGTCTGCAAAACACTCTTAATTCTGATGGGAATGACATTAATAATTAGCATTATCAGATTATTTCTGCCCACTTAGGGGCAGCATAGACAAGATGGGAACACATCACTGACATGTCACATTTTGGTGAAAATCTATACTTGATTGCAACTTATTTACATCTCCGTTACAGAGCAAAATACCTGATCATTTGGACATTTTCTTAGTCCAATATTAATCCTCCTTTTAGCTACGCTTTTGGCCTCTATCAAATATGAATATGTGACTGATATCTTATCTTGGCTGCTAAACTCCACTATATTCAGTTAATACATAGTCATGTATTTTGAAGCTGAGCAGGGGGTGCACAGTGGTTTTTAGGAGCTATGGAGCTGAAAACATTCTCTAGCAGCCAAAAGTGATGACGTAGATTGCACATCAATCGGATAATGAGCTGAAACTTGCCCTAAAGCTTTGTTAAGACAAGCAAAGCCACAGTATGTTTTTCTGTTGGGTCATCACTACTAGTAACCCATTTCATGTTGTCACTTGATGTTCTGTTAACAATATAAATTACCACTGCTTAAGGGCTCATTAAGGTTATTACAATTTAACCTGAGGGTTCCATGAATGTCTGAACAACTACCAATTATTCTGCGGTAATTATTTAAGTTAAAACAGTAAATTATGGTAAAGGGAAGTAAATACAAGGACAATCTGAAATTCATATGACCACAAATGTGCGTACAATTGTGTTTCTCATCCAACTTATCAAAAGAGCCTTGTATTCAGCACGATGACAAAACATTCTCATCTCAAGGAACAAGCCTTATTAAAGGTTTAAAAAGCATCACATGGTTTTCCTCAGCTAATGTACCTGACAAACAAAATCCAAAAGCTGTGCAAGGAGGAAACAACCCAAATGTCTTTGCCCCAATTAAGTAACTATAATTGCAAACAAATGAGTGGTAACAGCAGTTAAATGTATAAAAAAGATATCATGTTAAGATAAGTTATACCTCAGGTTTGGAGTGCTATCTTAATAGTACCTGATAATAAAAAAGGAGAGATAGTGGCAAAAGACCGTATCAGGAAACCAAACATCCAGACTTTGACTGGATGTTTCCTGTTTTTGTGGGGTGGGGCAGACAGCAAACAGCTTGGGTGTGTTCAAAGTAAGGCACTTCTTTTAAGGCAATCAACAACATTATAAAATATGACTGATGACTACATAGAAAAAAAAACCACACAAAACACACAAGAAGAAAGATTCTCTGCCGGCTTCAGTGAGAACTTTAGTGCAGACTTCAGTGAATAAAAGTGCAGACATTTAATGCCTTTTAATTATTCACATATAGTAGTTAGTTAGCTCTGAGTTGTACCCAGTCATGCCCATTCCCTCTCCCTCCACACCCACACTGACTTGCCTTGCATGGTGCATGCTTGGCCCATGCACCACAAACACACACAGAGGCTGGTAATTACCCTGGTTAGATGGTTGTAATGACAGAGTTAGCACAGGAGCACAGCTTCCAGAGGAATGAGTGCACTCAACATGGAGGAGGTGCCACTGTTGCTGCTGCTCTGCCACAGAAATGTGGACAGACCTGAGATCAGTGCGGAGAACTTGTCACAAATGGAAATGAACAGAGATGAGGAGGGATAGACCAGCCATGCGTTTCTGTCAGAGCCAAACAGCACATAGTCTAATTATATCTGCAGCAGGGATGTTAACACCATGCACATGAAAAAAATATACATTCAGTACATAGACCAAAAGAATCTACAACCATCTAAACAATAATCAAATGCAAACATAAACCAGCGTAACAAGGAAAACAAACTCCAGACTTAAACACTTACTGTTAAATGTTTAGATACAGCGAATGACAAGTGCGAGCTACATTCATTGTGAGTTGGTTTGAAGAACAGATGGTGGTTCATATGAATGGCAGACGTATACAGTACTGGCAGGGACACACGGGGGGACCCTCTTTCATGTCACTATGACCTCAGAAGCACAGGACAGAGCAGGAGACCAGGGCCATCACAGGTCGGCCACATCAACCTCAAGTTTTTTAAAGCCAGATGATTTGGTGAATTAAAAAACTCAAGGGAGGTTTATTCAGGATATAACCTCAGGTCATATAAAACAGTCTGTAAGGTGTGTCGTCGCTTTAAATGTTGCTGCCGCACAGAATAGTGGGGTCGCTTTTTCTCCGTTCCTTTCAGAAATGATGGTCCATAGTTTTCTATGCTTAAGATAAGTGAGGAAGCACTGAAGCTCCTTATCCTTTAGATAATTTGAAATGCTCTTATTTTGGAGGGCACTGACATACAAAATTACAAATTTTCCATAACATCCATTAATAATTTCCTGGGAAATTAGTGAAAATGTTGTGAATAAATTCCTTTGGTCAGCCCTGATCTGGAGCCACACCAAAATTGAATGGGTTATTTCCTGACTCATCCTGCATCCTTCCACCTAGTTTCATGGAAATCCGCACAGTAGTTTTTGTGCAATCTTGATAACAAACATGTATCTACAGTCAGTATGAACAGGGCGATTACTGCAATGACTAAAAGATATTTCAACATTAGTACATATATTTCATTCAACAGGCGTCAATGTTTCTGTCCGTCTCATTTCTGTAGGCGTACGTGACAAACGGAGCTGCAAGCCCCTGCTTTTAACCTGGCCTCACTCTTAAACCAGGATATATGACAATAGTGTTTACTTTCCCTGCTGCAGGAAAATGTCCCCCACAAAAGTCTTGATTTTGCCATCATTAGCACAAGCCTCATGTTAGACAGCAAAATCAGTCATTACAATGCAACTGCATGGTTCAGAAAAAGATGTAAGACTTTTGAAGAAACTTAAACTCCAAGTAAGATGACATTTTAACTTGTTTAATGGTCATACCGACGACACAATGAAAGACTGGTATGACTGGTACGGCCTGGAAATATCAAACAATATTTTTATGGCATCTATATCACACTTATTGTCACAACTTCCGAGTCATATCAAACCTAGATGAGCAGGAGAAAGTGGATGGTTAAATTTATTAAAAGATCCACATGTGAATTTTACCTCACGTCTGAAACAACAGAGATTTTTCCTCCAGCTTTTGCTGCAATCAAATAAAAGCATAAGAAACATATGGCTTGGAAGAAAAAATATTCAAGACTGAGAGGATGCCTCAGAAAAAATTGAGCCCCATTTACAGGCTGACCAGTGTCTATTCCATCAACAACAAAACCTCTACAGGAAACTCTGAAAACAACATTGACATGTCAGAACGCTGGACTGGAAGGAAACACACAGCCAAAGCCTTGGACTCTGGTCTATATTGGGCTTGTAAGTGTGTTTGTCTTATCTTGAGGCGACATCTCTCTATCTCAGAATGAGGCTGAACTGAAATGCAGCTCTCCCTGTCTCCCTGCTTTCCTCTCCACTCACTTTCCTCCTCCAGTCTCTCCCGACCTCACTGTCATTGTCTCCATTGATTTCCGTCTAAATTGTTTTGCAGAATCCCGCTGATGTTGCTCGTGTCACTTCTATCTGCCTGTTTGTCTGTCAGGCTGCCATCCCATGGCACTGACACCGCTCGAGAGGAGGATGATGACAAGGAGGAAGACCAGGGGTTGGTGTGAAAAGAGCAAGACTCATTGAGCATGTGAGAACACTCACAGTCAGAAACCTGCATAATAAGTATTATGCTTTGGATTCAGTTGGAGAATTATAAATTGCAGCCAACATCACAGTTCATTATCATTGTTACTCTCTGGTTTATCTGCGAGAGACAAATCAGACGACTGGCATCTGAGGTCAAAGAAAAAACATAGGGAAGGAGATGAGTATCTAAATGTTCAGATACTGTAGTACTTCCATAAGATTTCCCTAGTGGCCTTCAGTTTCCTCAAATTATCCAGTTCATCGCCAAAGACTCACTTTCTTTTTACGTTGAATTTCTCACAGTGGAGGAGAGCGGAAGTCAATGTGCCGGGAGCTGCGGCTCAAGGGCATTTAAAGATGGTAGAGACTCACCAGCAGCGGTGTCATAAAGCCCAGATGTCTAATTGAACGAAGGCCTTTCTTATATTAAGCAGATGTACTGAATAATATGAACACATTGTCCTTGATAGTGCTTCTACAAGTAGTAGTAAATAAAATTATATGTATAAATATATTAGTTTCCCTAAATTTGGATTGTTGTTTGGAGAAGAAAACAAGACATTTGATAAGTCACCTTGGGCTCAAAGACTGTGGTGCGCTGTTTACATGTTTAATTGATTGGTAAAGAAAATTACCAGGTTGTTGCTATATATGATATAAGAGAATGTATGGCTAATTCAGTTATAAACAATCTACAGCATAATCAACACTAAACTAATATACTCAGAGGGGAAACAGCTTAAACTCAAGTCAACCTAATTATTGTTTAAACTTGTTTATTGATTGTTTGTTTGGGCAATAATATGTTGTTGTTTTGTAAAACAAAAAAATGTCCATCACACATTCTGGAACTAGAATATATAACATAATAAAAAATGCAGAAGTCAGGGATCGGCAGAGAAATGCTCACGATTACCCATAACACCCAACACAACCCATAACAAATGTTGGGTTTGAATTCAGCCAATCGTTACAACCTGACAAATCTATCCCGCCAAACCTTACAACTAAAATAAACAATGCCTGATGAGGGATTAAATTGCACACCTTCAAAAACACAGACACACAACATAACACAGAAGGTGTAAATGATACCTTGTTCTGCCTTCAGCTGCAGGTGAAACGGGTGTGGTGAGGTCTGGCGTCCCAATACAGGAAGAGGAAGCCGCGTATTTTACTCTGTAGAAAAACGGATGTAGAAATGAAGTTTAGTGCTTTTCAGTGCTAGACACAGTTCAGCTCAAACTCTGGAGTTAATTTTCAGTTATTAAAAGAACTCAATGTTTTTTGCCTTGCATGTGTTATGAGTTTTGCTTTATGCATAACAGACACACAACAGACAGAACCACATGTGTCATATTGACGTTTGTATGGTATTTCTCATAATCTGTGAGTGGCAGTAATAATTGAGGACATGCGTATATGTGTGTTGCAGCAGAGCAGCTGTAATCAGTTCCACGCTCGTCAGATCATCCACATACACACGCCTATTGTTTAAGAGGAGTCTGATGCCTGGGGGTGGTCTATCTGTACTGTAAACACATTTGCATACACACACACACTGGTTTGCACACAAACAGAGCTTTAAACACCACTGTGGCCTCTGTAAAAACGTATGTGCTTTTAATATCAGCTTAAATACTGAACCAGAAGTGATGTGTATAGAAACAAAAACAGCTGAACTGCTACAGACGGAACAAATGACTGTGCCCCTCACTGTCTTCATTGACCTATATCTTCATCATCATCTACGTCCACCTTTTAGCTGTTTCTCATACAAAAATAGATGGATAGATGAATGGAAATACAGAAAAAGAGAGGAGGCAAAGTGAAGGAGGCTGTGCATTGTGATTAGAGGTCGAGGGGGGAGGGATCCTCAAGTACAAGTAGGACATGAAGAGTGGGTGAAGTGGGGCCAGGGGGTGGGGGTGGTTGGGGTTCTGGTGGGAATCAGCACACATAATGTCCTGAGGGGGAGGCCCATTACTGTCTGAAAAATACATTTCCAATCAATACTGATCAATCAGGGTCCACTTATCCTGCCACGGCAAGCTTAATAACACTGTCCTTAGCAGAGGGGGGGAGCAGGAGTGGACAAGGTTCAGTGATTGTGTGTGTCTATTTTCTACAGAAAGGCATCAGCTCATAACAAAGCTGGAATTATCATCATGGATTTAAGGCTCACGCTTCAATCTACTGCTCTGAAAATGAAATAAAACAGTAGGTAAAAACCCAGCCGTGGCAGAGTGGCATTCACACCTTTCTGTCTGCAACCGTTATCACATACACTCATACACAAGTGGGATCAAATTCCAAGTTAGACCTACAGCTGCATGCGTACTTAAAGCCACATCTATTAGTCTTGGTGTTGACAGAAAGTTCATCTGCAATGATTTTGGTTGTATAATCTGCAGATTAATCAATAATGGAAACAATCATTAGTTACAGCCCTACACACACAAGCATTGACATTTGGAGCAAAAAAATAATATTTGTATGGTATTGCTAATGTTGAGATAAATTTAAACTAGCAGCTTGTAAATATTATTTAAACAGAAGATTTCATATGTCTTTGAGGCCATAAATATGCTATGAAGCTAAATTAAATGTAGTTATCAGCAAATATAGGACATTTAAATGTTTATTAATGTACAGTATTTTTGAACACTTATAAGCGGAGGCTGCTGTACTATCAACAGATATGAATGACTATATGGTAAGAAAATGCCTGATATAGGAATAGTTATAGGTGCTATATAATACATTCATAAAAATTGCACATTTATTAAATGGCATTGAGCTGCTTATAAATCTAAATGCAGGTTAAGTGTTGCCTTTGTGTTTTTACCTCAAATTTAAACACTGGCTTCATCACGTAATGTCATTTCAACTGATGCCCACTGCAGATACTGCAGATGCCATTCAGTAGCAGTTGTGTTTGTATGGAGTTTTGATGCCTCAGGCTGCAGCCAGCATGGCATTAACAGTTCTTCACATAGGCCAGCCGATACTTGAATCACAAGTCGTGGCCACACATGAAATTAGTGATATGGTCAGAAGGTCAACAGAAGCAGTGAAGGGACTCACAGAGAGCGAACCACAAACACAAAACTACAGCCTCACAAACTGCCACCAGGTTGAATCATCACCTCTGTGACTCAAATTCAGCTTTAAATGTTTGGTGTGAGGATCAGAATGCTGGTTTCTGTGGTTATGCTACTATTCCTGAAGTACCTGCACCTGAGCATTTTTTTTTCAACCATTTTCTTATGTCAACACAACACTGGCAGAAAGATGTTGATCTATAATAGCATGAACAACCTGTACAGTCCTCTTGGTCTGATGAAGCAAATGTGTCAGAGGATGAAGACAAACAACCTCTGTGGCTCCACAAACAGCACATCCACCACATCAGTGAACCTTCACTTGGACTAGTGAAATGTGGACAAGAGACGTCCAAACCTCTGCCTGTTGGAAAGTCAACTAGGTGTCATGTGCTTGCTTCTTTGCCTTGACAAACCAGTTGCAGAGGATTTCTCAGGGTCTCTTGCATAATGTCTACTCATTATCAACAGTCTCTGCAGCCATCTGGGAATCTCTATGCCATTGATGACATAAATGGAGGGTCATAACGATGTATGTTGAGAAGAACCTGTTTGCAGACACTCAGTGTTGCACTAAATGCACCGCAAGCCCAAAGTTAAAACGGTTGGGAGGCGTGTGACCAGCCGAAACTATGCTGTGCGCTAGAAAAAAAAGGTAATTGTGTAGGGACAGGAAGCTTGAGATTGGGGCTTTGTTGATGTCGTGGAGTTTTAACTTTCACAGAGCCAGAACAGAGTTGGCGTCCACCCTCTGTGTGCACATACTGTATGTTTACAGTACAGTGGAACCACGAGTTTAGCATAAATAATTCTATCAATAAATAAATGAATCTGCTGTCTAATTACAGTAGAAGGGCCCACACCGTTGATGGGATAAAAAAGAAAGTCCATGTGTGAGTCTGCAGACGTGTCAGTGCCTTCACCATTACTGGTATTATGTTGTGATTAAGATGGGATTACTGTCACAAGTCAGAAGCACGAATATTTCAGAGCATTTAGGGTGTCAGAGCTCAGCCTTGAAGTTTCCCTTCACACTGTGAGGTGAAAAGCAGCAGGAGGAACAGACGATCACGATATCTGTGCCGCCTCAGACTGATGCTCCTCTACTTTCATGTCTGGACCTCAAGTGAATGCAGCATTAATCCACAGCAACATCTCACAGAAGTTTCAAATATTTAGCACCTTCATGAGTTCATCTGTTGGTATTAAAGGAAAAAATGTTAATTCCCTTTTTCTCTTTCCACTTGTGTGCTATATAATTTTTTTGTGTATTTACAAGTTCTGCAACGTTAAAAAGCCCACAGTGATGGGAGCTCCTGAAACACCCTGTCAATAGTCCAACTGATAGTTCCACGGAATAACAATGTCCTGTGACATCACAATGGCAGACAATTTGCAAAATGCACACCTGTCTAACACGCCCCCAAAACTTAAACACACAAAACCTAGCATTTTGGACAGAGGCTGAAAAGCGGAGCTGCAGCAATGGAAAGTATGAGGAAAGTGATGTGATGTGTGTATGTAAACCTTTTCAAGTAATAATCCAAATTAAAATAATGAACCTTAACATGCCAGAGTATGATATGTCTTCTTTAAACTAAACATACAAGGCAATTTATGACAGAATAATGAATCATCAAGTTTGCTAAGTCATTATATACAAAAATATGAACAGTTTATCTTTTACTTGTAATTTTGCTCTTCGGAGACAATAATTTACTGAATATGCACGGATTGACATAAACCACATCTCACTTCAGTGTCCTTTTTCTTTTTTTTTTTACATATTATGCCGTAGCGTAATGAATACACATGCTACAAGAGAGGGAGGGAACCCCTTGCACTGAGGGGTGGGAGCCCCATTCACACTCCAACACACAGGGGTGGGGACTGCCACACTTTCATCCCTTTCACATCTCGGTCACACCTCACGCCCCTCAGTCCCCCTCTGTGATTCTCGCGGCCTCGTCTTATACGAACTGCGACAGTTAGCAATGGTTATGGCCACGAAAAAAAAGAAAAGGATTTGGAAGGTTTGTTTCATTTGTTCCTCACAAGTGAACGACATGTGGCTCTGTCCAGCTGTGAATATCTTCATTGAGATGAATTCAGGATGGAGTGGGAGTGTCGCATGAGGGAAAAGCAACAGAGAAGCAGCAGAGTGAAACCAGACAGTGTGCTCTACAAGTATCACTGTGTGCTGTGAATAAATCAAGCTCTGATCGATAAGCAGCTGATCAATACAAGTGAGATGTTATTCTAAAAATGAGATTGATGATCAGCAGAGTTCAGTGTTCCAGTATGAATCTGCAGAGTAAGCATGCACAGTTTGCATTATCTGACCAAACACTTAATACTGCTGTCCAACAGGTCAACAAAACTTGATATCCATCAGAACTATTTCAAATTGTGATTATACAGGGCCCATTTAAGACTTTAAAGACTTTTCCACATTCATTCTGACCCAATCAGGAAAAATATCAGTAATAACAATTACAATTGTTTATTGACATTTATATAACATTTCTGTCAGTGACTTCCAGCAGTATATTAACATAGTTATTAATAGTACCCTAACTCAATCATTAAACATGTCTTAGACCTGGATAAGCATTATACTGATAATTGAATAGACAGACAGATGAACCAATTAAAAACATAACTATTAAAAGGTCCACATGAGAGGTCAGGTATTGGCAGTAATGGTACTGGAGAATTTTAGGTTTTCTTATTTTTCTAGAATCCGATATAAAAACATTTAAGGCCTCTGTTAATTAGATTAAAGCCTTTTTAATCCCTTTAATTGCTATTTTAATGGAAACTGAAATCAGTACTTAATAAGGCCTGCAGATACCCTCTTATTTACTCCAATGGTCATTTTTGGAAAACCCCATTTAACTCACAAGTACATAGGTTTATTTCAAATATTAATATCTTTTAAAAACTAATATGTCTTATTATTTCTGGATAAGAAACAGATGATTGCGCTGTGTTAATGATATTCCAACCTGAGCTTCCTTGACATAAACAAAAGCAATTACACCCAAAAATCCTATACTTCTTAATTTTGTAAGAATTTAGTAAAGCCCAGTGGCTGTGTGAATTAACTCTAGGCAACATAAGGGGAAAATACAGTGATGAAGTCATATGCAATACACAGAGCTCATTTCACCAAAACCACTTGGAATTGCTGCTGTAGCTGTTCGATCGTTACGCTGGCGCTGGTTGCCATGGGAACGTGAAGGTGCACCAACAAGAAGATGTATGATGTAGGCGGTGGGCTGCAGGCAATCAGGACACACAACCTGAGAGTGGTGCGGTACATAATATCACACAGCAGCACAGTAAATCCACATAACATGACCAGCAGTTGGTCTCTCTGCAGCAGCCCGGTGCGTGATATCACTGCAGCACACTGCATGTGCTTTACTGCATTGACTGAAACTTCAAGCTCTTAAAAAGGTGCCGCTGTGGGTTACTGTATTTCTTTATTTGACTTTGTCTATAGAATGTTCTCCCTTCTCCCCCCTGTGGTTACATCACTCTCCCCTCACTCCGTCTCTGCAGGGCTACTATAGACCACATGCCACGAGAGCATCAAAGCTATAGTCTGAATGGGCTCGAAACTCCTCACAGACATGAGAAAGCTTATAGGACTTTAAATGTGCTCTCATCAGCAGACTTCCAGCATCTGTTACTTGTTTTTGTTTCCATAGCGTACACTCCAATCGAGCAAATTCTTTGCATTTTCTATAGATGGTCATATCAGACACTATCTGTGCTGAATTACTGAATTAAGCAGCCATATGCCCGGCTTCAGAGCAGCTGTAAGAAGAGACTTTTTGAATTATATTCTGCAGAGTTTGAACCGAGTGACAGAGTAAGTACAGAGGTTTAGCAAAGGAGTGACAATGGTGAAGTTTACTGTACAGCTGGAACTTTATTGGTGAGGCCACCCCAAAAAAAAACCTTGGACCTTCCTGAGTAACAACTTGACAAGTATCTGAGAAGAGCTGCTCAGTCTGACAATACAAAGTGTAGATGAACATGTCCTGGTTCATACATTTGTGTTATGGTAAGTATCTGTTCTTGAATACCAAAGTTGCAACGGGTAGTAAATCAACATACAATTTTAAATCTACAATTCATTATTCTGTTTTTTTAATTTTGGGCAGCTGGTCAGACAAAACAAAACACTTAAAGGTGATCTATGATTACATCTAGATTTTGTCAGCTACCTGTTGCAGCTCTACTGGAGAGCAGGCCCACATTCTGTCGTGTAAACTGCATTCCTGTGCAGTGACATGCAGGTCTGTCACAAGAGCAGCTGAAAGGAACACATCGGCTTCACTGATTATTTAAACCAGAGACCAGAGGGCACATTCGTGACAAGACTAACATGTGTTTCTCTGATGTGAAGGGGACAGCGTTTAGATAAGTAATGTGGAAATCAACATTTAAACAATGAGGTTTAAGCAAGTAAAGGATCTTAAACTACATGTTTAAGGCAACATGCCCTGAGCCAGGTTATTGTATTCTGTCCCGATAGGTGTGTGTGTGCTCAGCAGAGGGGTGACTTACACTGTCACAGCTGTTACGGCTCCCACAGAGACATCTCAGGGGAGCGCAGCGGGCTACTGCTGCTCCACACTGATTAATCCAAGGCCGTGCACAGGGACCATTGAAGGAAAATACGCACATACGCACGAACGCACTCACGCACACACACACACAGCTGCATGTTGACTCCAGCAGTTAAGACATTATGGCATAGTTAAATAGTTTATAGTATAAATAATTCAGCAATGATTATCTTCTATTGTCTCATTTTTGATGTAACTTTTTTTACTTGTGTTTTCATTTCAGAATCATCTATCACATGTTAAAGATTTATTAGGTTTATTTCGGAACGGAAATGTGCTACTGCCTGTCTGGTACCTTCATGTTGACTCAAAATAAAAGATTTTAACTCACTGTCGCTCACATCAGAGGTGAACCAAATGGAAACCATCCAAATTTGGAGTCATTGTCAATATTCTACTCAAGGAACTGTTCGTCTTGGCAATGTTTGCTAACAAATACAACCCTATTATTGCTACAGTAGTGGTAACAGTAGGATGTTCTTTCATTATGTAATAATGTTCAAAATGTGATACTTGTATGATAAAATAAATTGAGTTAGATGTACTTAAATGATTCAATTACTATATTATATGTTAATATAGAACTGAGTTGAGGTGAAAAAAAGCAAAATAAACTCTGTTCATTTGGATCATTTCCCTGTAGAAGGATGACCTCTCTATCTGTGCATGGGTGGAAAACACAGACTTCACTGCTGTGATTAATCACAACATACAGAATTATAAAAATGAATAAAACAATCATGCCTTGTACAGAGACGGCTGGGTAAACACGCCTGCCATTTACTATATCAGTGACACATGCTTTTATAATTGGGAATAACGTTGGATTTATGTTTGCTCACCTGTCAAGAAGATGATAGCTCTGGAGGCAGACTGTGAGAGGGATTCCAACTAGTAAATACATCTGTCATATTCAATCTGTCTAACACAATAGTGATAAGCAGGCAGTTCCCCCTTTATGCTCAACAAGTGCGGTCTGGCAGCATGAGAGCAGACAGAGAAACAACAGATTAGCTATTTGTGCTCCTGTTTCCAAACACTCACCACTAAGTAAGAGGACTGTACAGCAGAGACAGATTTTCTCAAATTAGCCTGAAATATTTTGACCGTTTATGAAACAGGAGGCTGTAATTTGGTTGCACTCTGAGGTCAGCTACAATGTGTCCAAGAAAAATCAGCCAGCTGATGATTATTAAGGGGTTAGTAAATCACTGGTCAATTATAATAATCTCTCACAAATCTTATGAACACACACACATAATAAACAATGAAAAACAAGTTATCAAAACAGCAGAGCTCATTTTACTGCCTGCTGGTAACAGATCAGTTGCAACAAGCATATTTAGTATAGAGTCTCAATAGCTGCTTTTACACATATAAAGCATTCAATGCGTATATAATATTTTAGAGCTTTAGTTGTGCTGTGCTGGAAATTTTATTTCACCTTGGGAAAGTTCCAGTCTTTAGGCTACGCTAACTGGCTGCTGGCTCTGTTCCATGATTAACACATAGACATGAAAGTAGTTTCAATGTTCCCATTTCACTTCCAGCAAAAAAAGGTGAATTGACCAAAAAGGGAAATCTGTTTTTCTGATTTCACACTGTATTACATACAGGCGATGATCTTAAGTGACTTTGTTTTGTAAAGGCATTAGATATTAACATATTTAAGATGATTTGTTTATTAGGTAGTGCTTTATTGTACAGGTTTGTAAATTACCAAAAAATACACTTTCTGGAAATTGTCCTGGAAAAATGTGTGTAAGTTGGCACTATAGTTAGAGGGGAAAAAAGAGACCCCGAACCCAACAGGCATTCTGCTTTTTATGTCTGAACCCGATCTGAAGCCAATGCAGTTTATGTGAGCTTTGTGAGTTTGTGTTTCATATTCCTGACACGAATGGTTGTTGCTTGTTTTCCCTTAATAAAGACAGATTGATTTTGCTACTTATAAAATAGGACTAAGCTCAAGAACCAAATTTTTATATTGCACAAATTACTGGAAAAGACATTGTTTCTGTTCTCAGGTATTTTTCTACAAGGATACCTTCACGCAGAGGAAGCGGGGGCAGGAGTGCGTGGACGTAAAGGCTAAGTGTTATGTGCGAGCTGCTGGTTATTTCAAGGTTCTTCCTGTAACCAAATCAGAGCAGTGACAGACTAATGAGGCTAAATGATGATGAGGCCTCAGGAAGAGACGGCCTCCAGCAGGGAGAGGGGACGATGTGTCAAACAGCTGGGAGAGAGGCAGGACCCCCCCCCCCCCCTCCCCGGAAGCTTTACATTTATAGAAAAACTTTATCTGGCAGAAAAGAGCTGTTCTCATCATGGACAATGTCCAGTGGGGGCCATGGTTAGAGTTGCATTGCAATAGAAAATGTCTTAAGTCATGTACTGATGATGATGTGATGATTATTGATCCCCAAAGAGGAAATTGCCTTCTTCATGGGGAGGTCAAAGGACAGGGCTAACAGCTTGGTTTCATGTCCTTAAAGTACACCTCTGAGAAATATATACTGAGCTGCTGCTGTCTACTGACATAAACAGATGTAGGCTCTCACTCAACAGTCGCCCCCTCATCCGGGTCTCAGCCAAGCAACAGTCCAAAGAGTCCATCTCGCAACTTCCAGTGACTGGATCAGCGAGGGTCAAGCACGGGGTAAGCTTCAATCAAAAAATTCCTAAAGCACATTCCTCCCTGCACCTCACTTAAAACAGATTATTTAATCAGTGTGGGCAGAGAAATGAGCCAAAATGGGTATTTAAGGCTAAGAGCAGGATCTGGCAACATTTAGGATTACTAAAGAGGAAAAACAGATCTCTACAAGTCAGTGTTTCTTGACTTCACACAAGAAACAAGTGATAACTGATCATGCTATATTGATCTCTCACAGTCTAGTTTGGATAATTGAGAGCAAACATTTTTAGGGGTTTGCCTTTCACACAGCAGGAGATTGTCAGGGTCAGACACCTTCACAGCACCATGTCCAGAACATTCAGGTCATGATGTGACAACACTGTTGACGTCAAATATTTTTTGTTTACAGCACATTGATACTCTTGGGCCTTATTGCCAAAAGCTCTCAAATGTTGTTGTCTTTCCAAATTGACATCTTCAACGGGTGCTCCAATAATATATATACAAAAGCTCCCTGACTGGACTCCACCCAGGGAGCTTTTGTCACAATCCTTTCAAACAAACCACTTGAATGTGTCACTGTGGTCTGTAGGAAATTGGAACACACAAAGCATTTTTTGGAAATTTTAGAGACAAAGCAATTTATCCAAAAATTACAGCTTAATCAATAATAATAAAAAAAGTATTGCTACTTGCAGCCATAATCCGATCATTTTACTTTGATTCTCCTGTCAGCGTCACTTAAAACATGCTGCTAAACTTGACTGAGAGCATAATGTCATCTGTGCTCAGCTACAGCTTTTAAGCACGATGGCGATGACAGTGCCTTGAGTGACATTCCCATCAGTTAAATGTTTTACATAGCTGACAGCGCTGTCTTTTCTGCACCCTTCTCTCCATTAAGCATCAACATCGAGTGTGCATGCGTATGTGTTTGTGTGTTGTGTAGTGTGTAAAGTCAGACAAAGAAGGCCTCTGACACAAATCCATCCTGTCTTTCTATGTCTTTCTCTTTTTTTGACTTCTCTCCTGAATGGTTCCATTGAGAGACATTGAAAGAAGAGGCAGTTAGGACCTTATTCTATGAGCTCCCAAAGGAATAAATGAGCTCTCAGAGTCAAACCTGACTGCAGTGGATCATTTTCCCTTCAGTCATTGTCTCTCTACAGTTTGAGGACTCTCAGACTTGTGTCAAGATTTGTACCAGGCAAAAAAAACAAGTCACAACATTTGAAAATCATGATACTAACATCATGATCTATGACTAGGTCTGTTGCTACAAAAACTACAACTGCAGCTGCCTCCGCTTAGCATTTGCTTAGCTGTGCGGCCTAGATACACTCAGCTGGTGGAGAGAGTGTGGCAGGGTGGAGAGATAGCGGTCAAAGATAGAGATAATAGTGCCCGGCAGTTCCCTCTGCTGCTGCTGGAATGATGGACTCCTTTGGGGTTTTGTGCTCAGACAGTATGTACTGTGACTGGATTTGTACCACAGTCTGTGGTTAGGTCAACACAAAGTGTGGGAAAGGCTTGGCATGTGAGTGTAATACTGTAAGGTCAAATTAATCTCAGAGCAAGAAAATGGGTTTACCGCTGGTGAATGTTGGAGATTAGTCAGTGCAGTTCCTCCTTCTGCAACAGCAGGATAGAAAGAAAGGATCGTTTTCTGGGTTTATTTTTTGCATCATACAACACCTGACACTGACAACACAGAACCCCACAGCTAAAGAGTTACTAAGTATAGCTGCATGGCACACAGGAAAACCTGGCAAAAAGAATGAGAAACCAGTACCTCTGCATAAGCATAAGTGTTTCCTCCTCTCATCATGATGAGATTATAATGAGATAAGATGCTGCAACTCATTGCCTAATATCGTCAGAGTCTGGATCTGACCGAGGCAGTACAGGGGGGTGCTGGGTTGTGAAACTTGTATAAACGTGGCACCACTGCTCCTAAGTGCAAGTGTTTTGGACTGTCTGCAGGAATGAGTGGGCTTGGATGGATAACTTGGATTTTAAACATGTTATGTGAAATGTCGCTGTCACCTTGAACATCCCGTTCTCTACCCTATTCAAACAAAATTCTAAGCTCAGTTCAGCCATAGTGGTGAAAGTGTAAAAGATGGGGTTTAAATTTCCCAGTACCCCTTCCTGTCATGAATGTATTAAAATGTTCAGCCAAAGATAACATGAGGTGTCAGCAGGCACATTTAGCCAAATGGGAAAAAAAATCTAAATCCATTCCTGACAACAGAGTCTGATTCATTCTAACAGCACATAGAACACACACAACAGAACACAGGTGCCATCATGTTAATGTGGGACAGCCATAAATGAAAAGCTGAACTGCCAGAGAGCAGAACATCGGATCTCCATCACGTGGTGGAAACACTGACCATAAATAACAGCTGACAGAAGTTCATATGCTCTGGTAGTTACAGGCAGTGGAGAAACTGCCTGATTGTACAGGAGAGGATTGTAAAAATCTTTACTTAAAAGAGATGCTCTTGGGAAATTGCATCTATTAAACAGCCTTCTCCTGTCCTCACCTCAGGCTGATGGCACCAAACTGCCCCTCAACCCTCCACCCTGTCCTAAGGTGATCCTGATCCAGACCCCTTCGACCCACCACAGGGACTCTCTCTTGACGGAGGCAGCTGAGCAGCAGCGGCAGCGGGTTAAGAGCTGCTAGAGGAAATTAAAAACACATCTACCACTCCCTTGTTCCTCCCATTTCCTCCTCCTCCTCTTGAGGGAGGCCAAATGCTGGTACCTCCTGGTGAAGTCTGTGTACTAAGTTTCAAACCTCTTTCAATATTTATTGCCACAGTCCCTGAGTCCCAGAGAGAAAGAGTTGTGATTGTGCCGTCTCGGTGTCTGACTGATAAGAATTCCACAGCACACAACTCCATGACTCCAAACTAGACAAATATGACTTCAAAAGAGTCATAAGAACCCAAAACCTATTTATAATAGCCTGAGTCACGTCTCCTCTCTCTGCTCCTGTGGTCAGGTTGGTTAGAAATTTATGGGACAAGTTTGTTAGACACTGAGAAAAGTGGGGGTGCGGCACAGTTAGAAATGTTGAGCAGGAAATGCAGGCAAGGAACATGGAATATACGAGAAGGAATGCATCGGGGAACCCCAAAAATATGATCCTGTGTTTTCACAGCCACTCAAGCAAATTCTGAACTGCTGAGTGAAGTTAGCCATGGTCGGAAATTCGGTGATTCGAGTGCTAACAAACTGAACACAACTCTTGTAGAAATATTGAGTTGTGTTATTATATAGACAAAATGCTGCTGTTCATTGTTACTCTTTTAGACACAAATTTAATTTGTCCCCAGTTACATATCTGTCATTGTTCTGTGAATAGGCCAATATGTAATGGTGTGGACTGTGGACCGAACTGATCTGGCTTTTTTCCTTATCCAGTCTCTCATTCTGTTAATGTCATCTTTTCCTAGCCAAATCATTCAGTAGCTAAGGAAGTGCTTGTCTTGCCAACATATATTTATCCAATTTATACAAGTAGCATACTTACCTCGTAGTTTTCTTCAAATAGCAGGATTGGTCATCAAAATATGACACAAAACCCAGAAAATGAGGAGTATTGCAAAGTGTTTTTGTCCAGTTTTTTGTTTGCAAATTATAGAAGTGTGTGTGTGTGTGTGTGTGTGTGTGTGTGTGTGTGTGTGTGTGTGTGTGTGTGTGTGTGTGAGAGATTAACAAAAATCTATAACCTGGAAACTCAGCGGTATATTGGAGCTGTATTGGAATACACATTGAGGCTACTGTGGCTAAGGAGATACAAAACGGAGACCACAAGAACTGGGATTGGTTCTCTTTCCATTTTACAATTTTTAAGGCCATATTGAATATCAATCAGTTTCAGAGTGACAGAGCCATGAGAGTAACTGGTCATGACTGGTCAACCTCAGAAGACTTTACAGTTGTTTTTTTTTTGCTTGTCCATCCATGCCCCTCACTCTTCAGAAGCCGTTGCATGTAAACATGTAGAAACAGCCTAAACCCACAACTCCCAAACAAAGCCGTCGGCTGCTGGAACTCAACTGGCAAAACAGGAAATACGACTTCATTGCTGCAGCATGTACGACACAGCGAGAGTGACTTTGAACAAACCAGGCAATCGAGTTTTCTACTGCATGAGTCACTGCACACCTCCATGGACAAAGAGTAGTGATTCCTTTTTTTCCCAGCCATAACAACAGCATGTCGGCCTAAAAACACACACACAATAACCTTCTCCCTAAAACAAACAGAAACTGTCACAGAGCTTTGCTTTTAGAAATGTCAGGTCATCTTTTTTTCTGCAAGTAAAAACACGAGGCACAAAGCTGAAACTCTAGAGACATTTTCACGCTGTAACTTGAGTTGTAACTTGGACGGGGTGGGATATGTTCAGCGACTGGGGTGGTGCTGCTCCCTTCAAAGCCTCTGTGGAAGGTCTTGTTAATGAGATGAGTCTGTCGCTTTATGTGCCACATGTTTTGCAGCAACACACAAACTTTTAACCTCAGTCCACACCTTTCTGCTCATTAGTTTCTCTGCATCTATCCTATCCTCTATGTCTCGCTCCAGTTTTTCTTGGCAGTCGCCTCCTCGTCTGCTGTCTATCTTTTCCTCACATAATTTGTGTCATCTTGGCCGCTCTCCCCACCTGTGTATTTTTGTTCATTACTCTCCCTCTCTTTCTCCCTGCCAGATGGACAGAGCTGAGGGAGAGAGAGGGGGTTACAAACAGCAGAGCGTCCAGTTCTCACTGGGAGGCCTGTGTCCAAGCTGTTTGGTGATGGCATATCGCAACAGCAGCAAACACACAGGTTTGCACAGCGATCCTTATAAGGACTTCAGTTCACTGTGGACAGCCTAACAATAACCTTATTGCTAACCTTAAAGGTCCAGTGCGTAAGATTTAGGTGAAAGGGATCTATTGGCAGAAATTTTATGTGGAATAATCCACATGATGTTTTCACTAGTTTGTTTCATCTAAATTGTTAGAATTGTAGTTTCCTTTACCCTAGAAAAGGCCCTTTATCTTTAAATAATTTATATTTACATCGAGGGGGTCTTCTCTACAGAGGCTGCCATGTTTTTTTACAGTAGTCCAGACTGGACAAACTAAATACATTTTGAGTTTTTATGATGACTGAAGGCTACCACAGGTTCTTTTTCAAGTCTGGAAGGAGAGGGTAGGGTGAGGGGTAATCAGCTGCAACATGAAATTTCAACACTAGATATTCTTCACACTGTAACTTTAACCAAGACCAATTCATGTCCAACTATAACGTTAACCTAACCACCAATCTCACCTCTAACCTTAACCAAAATGTTGCCTTATTAGGCCCCATGAGGTCAACTGGTCCAAACAAGGTCTTAAAGATGTAATAAAAACGAGTACACACACACACACACACACACACACACACACACACACACACACACACACACACACACACACACACACACACAGGCATCTAATGAAGCTTCTGCTGCAGCTACCCACTAACCACTAAGTTCTGTGGTTTTGCTCTGATGCTTTTTATAAACCCAGACCTGGAGAGCATGGGGAACAGGTGTCATGCACACTTACTGTCAGTTGTTGGAGGTGTAACACTGACAGAAGAGAAACTCTACTTCTCGGTGTGTGTTTGTCTGTCTATCATTCCCTCCAGTACATTTGCCAGACCATTGTAGTTTGTTCTCCTGCCAGTGGCTATAGTAACTCACAGAGGCAAATATTGACTGAGGGCTGGCTTGGGTCCTTCTCTGTGATCAAACACATCAACTTGGACTTTAGCTCAAAATGCTGGAGTACACAAAGCCACCCAAACCATTGTGAAAATGTTTGTTCCACATTTCTTAGGAAAAATTGCTTATTGTTCGCCATTTGAGGGAAAGTAATTCAGAAACAGACTAGTTTGAACAAAGTTGTAATTCCTGATAAACTTCTCTCTAAATTGACTCATGCCTTTTTTTACGAAATTTTTACCAATGATGATGCAAGTAAACTACTCACAGAGTAACTTCTGGTAGCAACACCAAGTTATTTCAAGTTGTTAAAATAACCTTTAAGAAATGCTGTTTTAGGTAATATGCTTATCTGCTCTAATGTCAAGAATTTCAGTGAGCACACATGCAGCATGCTCTAATGCTGGGAGGGCAGATGGTAAATCCAGGTCTGTCTGTCTGTACTGACAACTTTGTGTTTGTCATGGAAATCTGCACAGCTAAAGCTGTATCTACCAATGTTATGCACCTGCCTGCATAGAGTGCTGCCCACAGTTCTATAGTGAAACTATGGCACAAAACACAAAGGCAGAAATCTTTTGTGTTATTATGAGAATTTATTATGGAACGGTCATAAATAATCAATGGAAATAAAAGGCCTGTTTGGGTTTACTCAGTTCAATGTAAAGTTCAATGTAGTGTCTGAAAATGTATTTTTTGACTCATCACAGTCCAAAACTACCCACTAATATTCTAAATGATATTAATCAGTAAATATATATAAAGTTCTTTTTTAATTACTACATTTATTAATCAATTCATATTTTCAGTTGACTGGTTACAGGATTAATCATTATAACTCTGATTATCTGATGGATGATGATCCTTTTTTAAAATTAGTGTCATCAAGAAAAACAAACTGGGGATCTGAGGTATGGATAGAGTTATGAACTATGCTATGGACAGAGGTATAGTTAGAGGAATGGACAGAGGTACAGACAGATGTACAGACAGAGGCCCATACAGAGGTATGAACAGAGTGACCGCCACAGTGTGCCCAGATGGTTAAAAGTCTTTCTGCTCGGCCCCTCCCTCCCACTACACTGTCCTCAACTGAGCCATCTGTTAAATCAACTAGACTGTGCCAGGCCAGGCCAGGCCAGGCCCTGCCCTACAGCCACACAGCACAGCCGCTTCTCTTGAGATGCAGAGTGTTAGTTTAGGATGTCATTTACATTCCCACTTTCAAACTGCCCTCCTTTTGTAAACAAGAACCTGGCGTGCATGAACCAACACGATAATGCACTTAACATCCAATTCATGAGATTTTAATTGGATGAGAAATGTTTTCTTAAACAAAGTGCTTGAATCCACTGTGTTTATGAGTTACATAAATACATTTTCTACAAAGAAATAAAAGTAAAAAACTCTGACCTGTAAACACTAATAGCAGTGACAGCTCTCCTAACAGCGGGTAATTGTACAACGGATGCTGTGGTAATTCCACAGATAATGTGATCTTGGGTGGACAAAGATCTTCTATAACATGGGAAAGAGTCTTCATGGCTTCCCAAATGGATCAGAGCATATGTGCAGTGACACATTGCATACCACCGTAATATAGGCTGCAATATAAAGGACACTACACTTCTGTTTTGTTTAGCAGCTTGAGCGCAGCCAAAACCTGCATACAAACACAAGAAGGCCCCTTTTAGATAACTCATTGTATATCATCAGTGTGCTTTCTTTCTCCTTATTAAGCGTATATCTGATACCCGTATTAAAAGCCCAATTTATTCACCCTACCCACCCAGCACTCCCCTCCACTCACTCTTCAGACAGCTCTCCCTTTCAGGGCTAGAATCAGCTTTTGTTAATTATAAATCTCACTCTGTCTTCTTCCCCAACAGACATGGGGGGGTTGGGAGTACTCAATGCAAAAGCAGTAGATGAAGGATATTTTAAAGTGAAGAAAAAAAAACATTGATTTAAAGGAGGTCGGATAGAGGAATGACAAATATGAGATGGGACACAGAGAGGAGGGAGCTTGTTTTTGGGTAAGAGGGATAAAAAAAGGACAGGGTAGCATCTGAGGAAGCGTGGCTGACCCCGATTCTGCCATGACTCCGCTCTGCTTGAAGGAGGGGGGGAGTCCTGACACAAACCTGCAGTGACAGCGCCGCTGCTCCAACAACACAACCCCACCACTGAATCAGCCTTCATTTGCTCCTGCTCCACCCTCCTCCTCTTCATTCTGTACTTCCACTTACACAAAAGACGAAACTTCCAAATGTTGCGTGGATATGTGCTGAGATGTGAAAGCACAGGATTTGCATATAAAACTCAAGAACATTCAACCACACTAGAAGCATTGTGGATAATTTGGCTTCATTAATAGCATGTCTACATTTGTCAGCGTAACCCATCAAGCATGTAAGAAAAAGGGGAGGGGGGGTGCACATGAAGAATGTAAGGAACGTGGCGTTATGAGCCCGTTTTATTAAGAGAGGCAGCCCAGCATTGTGTGGAGAAAAGGCATGTGATCCTGGCAGTAAACTGGGAGAGGATGGACTCAAACTGGACCGTAGTCAGCCCCCTCGGGCAGAGGCCAACCCAGCGCAAACCAGTCTAGAAGGGGGCAAATAAACATTCCTGCCTGCCTGCGAGTCCTGGAAGGGCCAAGAGAGAGGATCACTTCAAACCACAGCAGGGCTACTTCACTGGCGTGTTTATGACCAGGAAACTGCATGACAACTCACAAACATAACTCTTACTGACTTCCTGCAAAGATCGACCAGTCCATGCTCATATGCATCCACTTATAAGACAAATAAAAACAACATGCTGATATGAAGAATCAAAAATTGTGGAGGGAGGGTGAAAAAAAACTCACAGATAACATTTCTAAGCAATAAGACAAGAGAACAGCCGCAAGCAACAAACTATCAGCTCACTCTGGGAAGAGGATTAAAAGCACTAAGCTCACCGTTTTGGCAGGAGACCCTGGGATGGTGTTTTAAGTGGGTTAAAGCACACCCCAAGTCTCATAATCGCCCCGACCTCCTCCTCCTCCTCCTCCTCCCTCCTCCTTCTGTCTGCCAAGACTAGCCAAGGAGAGATTTCTGATCCAACAGAATACTTCTAGAGTTCAAAATAGTTTGATTAAATGGAAGACGTGCACCAAAATGTGAACAAGCAACTTCTTCTGGACTTGACCATGCATCGAGATAATGGTCTTGCCCTGATGGGGATGGTCCTCTTTCACTGGGGTCTGCTACTCTTCTTCTCACACCCGCTGTAATGTGCGTTTCCACCTCCCAGCATCACCCCTCTCCAAAAGAAAACTTTCCATCTGACTATTTTTTCTGAATGTGTGTGAACTACAGAATAATACATCTGGAGTCCACACTGAATCTCTTGCTGACACTTGTAATCACACATACAAACACATACATGCCCCCCCCTCTTTTCACACAACCTCACCAGCCAGACACAGTGGTAACATGAGTCTCTGGTAAAACTGTAGAACGGCAGCACGGCTCCACTACAGCACAGTCCTGGGCCCCAGAGGGACTAGGCTCTGTTTGCCTGCAGGACTTTGACTAGTTAGAGCAAACAGAGTACAGGCAGTCCATTGAGACTGAGCTGAAACACAGAGCTGCAGAGAGTGCTGTTCAAACCGATGCTGTGAGAACAGAGAAACACAGAGTGCAGCCAAAGAGCGGGGGAATCAAACCAGAGCAAATGGTAGCACTGGAAGTAAACCTCAAAAGGTAACTGTATGTTAGTTAAAATACATGCATGTGTGCTCAGTGTAAGAAAATTAAACAGGGTCCCTATCCACATATTATGAGTGCTGAATCAGCATTTTAAGAACTCTCTCAATTAAAGGTGTTAAGGATTTCTTTAAAACTCACAACACTGCTAAGGAAATGAATCTGCCACGTATAAATTGAATGCACTTTAGAGGTCCAGTATGTAAGATTTAGGAAAAATGGATCCATTGGCACAAATTGAATATAAAATAATCCACATGATGTTTTCACTAGTTTGATTCATCCAAACTGTATGAATTGTTGTTGTCTTTAACCTAGAAAAGACCCTTTATATTTAAATACTTTATATTTACATTGAGGGGGTCCTCTCTACGGAGGTCGCCATGTTTTTTTACAGTAGTCCAGACTGGACAAACTAAACACCTTTTGAGTTTTTATGACGACTGAAGGCTGCCACAGATTCTCATTCATGTCTGGAAGGGGAGAGGTGAGGTGAGGGGTGTTCAGCTGCAACATGCAATTTCAACACTAGATATCACAAAATTCTGCACACTGAACCTTTAACTATGTCTCTGATTGACTGAAGCTTGATCCACCGTTACATATACATATTTGAGTCTTAATCTGCTATTCTCCACATAGCTATTGTCACACTACCATAATTTTTCAAATTGCTTATTTCATTTCTTTGTTTTTACAGGGAATTTATTTATCAATGTATGGTTGTGGCGATGTTCTTCAGTTTTTAATTGAAAGGAAAAGAGAAAATGCAGCAAGGGGCCAGGTCCAAACAAAACAAAAAAAAGCCTCCATATGCAGGGGACCTGCTGGCTCGCCTCTTAGCCTGGGTGCATCTTATTGTCCTTTTTAAGATGAAAATCTACACACACACAAATCTCCAAAATGAGGGGCAAGTAGTAAGCACTGGTGAATGCTTTTCAGAAGAAATTATAAAGAGGGACCAACAGCCACAGCACTAGCTAACCTAGCTTGGTTGTTGCATTTTGTAATAACTAGTACATTATGTAATAATTTATTACAAAATGCATTTATTACATATTGTGTTCATGCTGTTTATTACAAAATGTATAATCTTATTACATACTACAGGTGTTATTACAAAACGAATTGGAAATGTATTACATTTTTTAAGTTTTATTACATAATGTGTTATTATTACATAATGTGATGTTACAAGCAGGGATCATCTATGTATGCTCGTTGGTTTTCAGGTTGCAGTATCAGTATCAATCAAAGGGAGAGTTTCACAAATAGATAGAGACCTCAACCCCTGAAAACTATCTCAGGCATCTGGACCGACAGCAGCATCTCAGCAGTGGCATTCTGCCAGTAATGACAGCCGAGTGGAAGGTGTGTCTGCTCCAAACAGCCTCAAATCAAACTCCAACAGAGGGACTGTACCACCAGAGCACCATTATCATTTCGCTATAACTTGGCTGAGGGCACAGGAGAGAAGATGGTGTCAAGGCCCTCATGGCTGTCACTTCGCTTATCCCTCAGCCTGCAATCCAGAGTTATCACTGTCCAGGCCTAAAACGAGTGCAGAGCGCTGTTACAAGCTAAATCCATCCAGAACTCTCTTTTGCTCTCTGTGTTTAATTTACAGCGTGGCGTGAGTCTAGGGTGTGGTACAACAACCATACACGCATGTGCACCCACACTGAGCGGCACATGTGCTCACAAAAGCACACTGGCTTACTTGTCTTCCAGGTGCAGACAGCTGTGGTGCTGAGTGAAAAACATTTGACTTATGATGAGCAGTTTAGAGGGAGGAAATGTGAAGAGAGGAGAAGGGGAGCAAATAAAGGAATCGTTTGAGATTTTAGGGAAATATGCATATTGACTTTTGCTGAGAGTCAGATGAGAAGATCAATATCTTGGTGTGTGTGTGCATGAGTGCATTAGCTATGGAACACGAGCCAAGAATGGATCAGGTTAGCTTAGCATGAAACACTGAAAAGGGCTAGCCCTGCTCAAGGAAATTAGTGTGCTCAGGAGACGAGATTTAAAGGTGCTGATAGGTGGATTTTGTTGCCTTTGGACAAAGCTGTTTCCTCTGTGTTTTTATGCTAAGCTAAAGTATCCACCTGCTGGATCCACATCCACTACAACCAAATAAGTGTATTTCCCAAAACGTTGTACAATTCCTTTATAAATTGTGAAGGGAGGGAAAAAAATCCCCACAGCCTCCAGGCTCCCCGTGGGGCTGCCAACATTCCTGTCAAAGTCAGACGTGGGAACCACTGGAAAAACAGCTCTCTGTGGACAAGTGTGCATGTGAGTGTGTAAATGCATGTTGGGAAGGGAAAAAAAAGAGCATCTGCAGTAAGTTCAAGGCAGAAATGTGCCTAATGGATGCAGCCGTGTGTATGTGTGTGTTGAGGTGTTAGTTCTGAGAGCAGAGACAGAGTTCATGTCTGGGAGAGTGAAGGGAGCAGAGAGGTTGACTAAGTGCATGTCTGAGACAGAGGAAGAGACAGGAGGGTGTTGTTGGTGTTTGAGTGCCTTTAGGCAACAAAATGGGTCAAATGGGTTTCAACCAGAGGCAGTATGATAGCAGTGACCTTCAGCACACACATAAGCAGTCACCTGGTAACTGAAGCAGAGACAAAATGTCCACTGTCCTTCCTCTCTCTTTGTATTTTATTTTTGTTGTATGTCTTATTGCATGGCTCACGTGTGCTCAACATTAGATATGAATGTGATATACATTTTGACAATGGCAGAACTTGCAAGTTGGTAAGTTGGACCACTACCGTTTACAACACAGCTCCTTTTGTCCCCAACGTCCTGTCTGTGGTTGTCAGAAACTAAACTTCAGCTTAACAACGATGAAATGGTAAAGGACACAAGTGATGGTTACATTGAAATGGATGTATCTCTTTTCGTATATGTTACGGCAACATTGGGTCTTTTATCGTACTCATCACAGCTAGAGGAGATCTGCTCCATGTACACCGCCTCTCCAGAGACAACGCCACAACAGACTGTGTATTTCCTCCAAAGATTCACACAAAATACATCCTGGCAGCCACTCCGAGGCTCTCACCTCTCCAGGGGGATTATATCACATCCACACACTTTTTTCCATCACTCGCTTCCACTGTGTTTTGTTCTCCTTTTGCTTTCTTTTGGTTATCATTATTATTTCTCAGGTTAAGCCAGTTGACACAATGAACCAGCAAGTTAACTAATCAGCGTTTGGCGGCAGAGGTGCTAGGGAAAAGAGAAGGCACAAAGGGAGGACAAATCAGGGAGGTGAAAGAGAAAAAGGAAGCGCAAGGGCTGGCTTTCATCTACCAACAAACCTCCCTTTTAGTCTCTCCCTGTTTCTATCCTCCTCTCCCTCCTCCCCTGTCAGGCTTTTTCTCTCCATCTGACTTATCAGCCCATCCGTCTCCTCCTCTCCCACGATGATAACAGCCTCTGCTGTTGTGTAGAGCAACACCCAAATTTCTGTAACTTCCTTCTCCAGCCACTCTCTGGCCCACTCCTATGGGACGGTTAACAATGCTGTCACTGTTGCACACACTGCAGCCACGAAACACACACACACACACACACACACACACACACACACACACACACACACACACAGGTGGATTGGGAAAGGACTGTTTTTACAACAAATATTTAAACACTGATAACTGACGTGACAGTGGTTAGTTTCACTTTAGATTCCTGCTCCTTAAACGTTTGTGCGACTTAACATCCATCAACCTGAAAAATACTGCATTGGCCATTTATATGTGCAAACTCAAATTTATATCTTATAACTTAAGTTTAATTCCACCTGCTCCTCGTGGAAGCTGTGAGGAGGGATATGATGAAAATCAATATGATCAGCACAGGAGACAATATATGACACACTATGTTTTGGTTTTAAAATGCATCACTGTTGTTACATCTGCTAATGCCGAGTTCTCAAGTGCCTAAAACAGAGAACTTTGAAAATGCTGCTGTTCCTGTTTTAGTTTGAAAACTCTGGAGCTGTGTTTTAGTCTAAACAGACAGAAACAGAGACATTTGGAAAAGATGACACAGTGACCCACATCCACTTCCTGATTGGGTCTTCTCAGCCAGGACTCGACTATTGTATTCCTTTTAAAACTGATTTAAAACTTAAACCTATTCAAATAAATACTTAGGAGATGTGGAGATGCATTTAATAGCAGGTGTAAATTGATTTGCTTAAATATGTCAACTTCTGATCAGATCAAACAACACAGTTGTTTGCCAGGTATGAGTCTTACAGAGCAGACCTAACATATCGTTTGCACTCTCCTGCCTCAGCAACAGCACAAACACATTAGCGTACGCCAGAGTCTCTGTGCAGACTACACCACATGTGCTTGTGTGGAAACAACCCACTAAATAGCCCCCATCCCAGTATCAAATCTGATTTGGAAATTGAAGGGGGAAAAAAAAAATACACGTTTTGATACAGCACCATAAAAAACTGGGCCGAGAGGCATTCGTGGAATGACCACATGCTATACTCAATTAGCATTAAAACAATGGCTCCATAGTCAGCAGCCATAGTCCAAGATGTGAGCTGTGAAGAGGCAGAGGGAGGGAGAGACCATATGTATGCATGCTTCTCTACACACATACCACAAAATGAGGGGAAAGAAAGAAACACTGACTTTTGATGTAGTTTCATGAAACATTTCACGTCCAGACAAAAGACAAAGTAAGTGAAAACATCTTAAAAACTCACCCATTCACCCCCTCGCTCATAACCACACACACAAGGCTGTGAATGTGTGTGCTTAGCTGTCTTGACAGTGTTTTAGAAAGGACATGCAGGTCAGTAAAACAAACCATCTTAGAAGACAGAGGAAGGCGGAATCACGCAAATATATCAACACCATTTCCTGATGGCGTTTGGTGTTACACCCTCTCTCACCATTTTTCCCAGAGTGCATTTGGAGGTTGAAGGCAGAGATGAGCTAATCTTTAACTATCCCAACAATGAATGGGAAAAGAAAAGACAAGTGATATCAACTGCATGCTAAAGACAAACTGCTACATTTTTCTGAGCTTAGAAAGAATATTTTGAACTCATGTCCTGTGAACTGGTCATTCGTCTCCGTGACTGATCTCTGTGGTGCATAAGGACACTTCTCTCCCTGATGCCTCATGGCTGATTCATAGCAACACTCATCTCCACCACACGCCTGCATCCTACTCAGTACTCACTCACGTCCTGTCCAAGCTTGACCTCCAACAGGCAGCGCAGAGAGAGCCGACAATAGCCTCCAAATAAAACACAGATGGAATTTCACAAAGGGTGACGGGGGCTACAAAGATGCTTTAACTGCTTTGCAGAAAGAAACAAAAATGTGGTTGTACACTCACACGTCTTTAACAATGTAGCACTGACTCACTGCTCAGATGTTGTGAGCTTGATTATTTCGTTTTCTAGTGATTCAGGATGCTCACTGAGATAAAGGGCTTTTAAACTTGCTTGTTCACATTAAATGTTAATGATCCCTTATTTAAAAAATGCTGACATACCTCAAACACACCAAATTATTAATCAATCATTAATCAATCTACAACTATTTTCAAGTTATTAATAAAGGTTATTATTAAGAATAGTTCCAGTGTTTTCTAACAACTTTTAGCTGTTCTACTACGTTTCATAAGATACAAATGATTAATTAATGAAAATAGCACTCATCACTAACCCCAAAAAATTCAGCTCAAAATTATATAAAAAGAAGCAAATCTTTTTACTTGAAAAAAAAAATGCAACCAGAAGGGTAATGGTGCTTTTGAATTGTATTCTACGATGCAGCCTAGACCAAATCAGGCATGGCCAGTGAGCTTATGACTTGACAGGTGTGTGATGGTCAAGCTCATGTGCAAGTTGGCGCGTGACGTTAATTCACTCCTCCTCGCTGCATAAAAACAGATGGATACACAATCAGCTGTTTCTAAATCCCGTCATGCAGGATTTCTTCTTTCCAGAACATTTCTGCCATGACAGAGCTCTTTGTGGAAAAGCATGCACATGCACGCACATGCACGCACACACACACACACACACACACACACACATACATACAGACATACACACACACCTGTCAACCTTGTGTGTTGGGCCTCAGTTAAGGAGAGATATAAAGCAGGTGTAACAACAGATTCTTCCACTTAAGACACAACACACATTAGAAAAACTTCACTCCCAGGACACAAGAAACAAGAAAGAAGGATACAGATATTGCAGAGAGAGGTGGCAGCTTCCCCACTCAGTTCCATGACAATTCATTTTAATGGTTTTGTATATGAATGCTTTGGAAGTCTCTAGAACAAAGCCTTTTTCCCAGGAGATCTAATGCATGATTTGTGCTTCTATCAACAGTCTCTTCTAGCAAAGCGATGAAACATTTAACATCGTCAGTCCTTTTTGACAGAGGCATGGGCCAGAGAGAAACATTATAAAATGAGGGGAAGTAACAGTTAAGAGCTCCTAATGTTATGGAGATGAGCACATGCTGTTCAGGGACTTAGAAGGTCTATAGTCTTCTTTACCTCTCCTGGCCTTGGATTCAGTGAGAATTCAGAAATAACCCTGTCAGGGCTGGTTTGCCAAATGCTTGTCTGTGAAACTCGTCAAGTTCTCTTTTTCAGTAAACACAGATCTAGAATGGCATTTAATAGAGCACATACCTCTGGCCAGGCCCAACAGTCACCTCAGAGATATCACTCTAAATAAACCTCATTTGTTCATGAAGCCCTATGAAATATGGAGGGTGTCTGCAGGCTAAAGGTAAAGTTTAAACTTTTTAGGGCCACAACTATTTAATCTATGTCCTATGCAGACCTATGTCAAGCTCGAAAGATATGAAGTTATCTTTTCAACTACAGGCAGAGACCATATGTATCCATAGTCGTTCCCATAGCCAAATGTCCTGCTATAAATTCTGCCCCGGTTCAGTTATTCCACATTGGTCTTGTTTGTAGTTTTACTACAGTGTGCTAACATTTTTGAACTACAACACTATCCATGCTGCAAAAACATACCTCTTTCACAAAACTAATTATACCATCCTAGGTTACATTAAATGGATGTTAAGTTACCATAATTGAGATCAAAATGTACTTAAAACTTTAGAAGGCTGGAATTCTATATTTATTTTGCTATAGCTTTTTTGTGGAAATCTGTGAAAATGTCAAAAACATGCTCCATCTCACAAAACTTTAGTGGATTTGACCCTTTGTCCAATTTTATAAGTTCTTTCCTGGACCATTTACCATCCTTCAACCAAGTTTTGTGGAAGTCTGTTTGGTGGTTTTGGCGTAATCCAAACAAATTGAAAAACAAACCCAACAACCAACAAACAAACAGACATGGATACAAAAAATATCCTCCTTGACAGAGGTAAATATTCATGTTTAGCTCATCACCTGGTAGGGCTAACTACAGCCATTTGTGAATCTGCAGTGTGGCCTCCAATTTAAATTTCCATATGGACAGCCTTAAACAGGCCTGTATAAATCACTCTTTATGTGCTGCACTTTGTCAGGCTGTCTAAGAGCTTTGTACACAATGTATACATCTCCTGTAACCCTGTCAAGAGCTTAGTGTTAAGTCCAATAACCCTGTTTAAGTGTTTTGTGGATGGATGGTAAAGCTTTTTCCTCTCCCTCTCTTCCTCCGCTACCAAAGCTGACCAGGGGGAGGATGCAGGCGAAACCTGTGGCAAGAAAGACCTCCTCAACATCTGTGTTTATCCTCGAGCTAAAACCAACAGGCTATATTTACTCCAGTCAAACATACCCAGCACAGAGAGGAGGTAAGAGGAAAAAGATGTAGCCTGGATGTAGCCTTTGCTTCGCCCGGGAGTCTCATTCTGTCTTATAACCCAACTGAGAAGATCCTATGCACTGAGAATAACATACAGAGAAAGAGTAGCACTGTTGGCCGCATACACATTTACACGCATGCACTGTGGTTCTCTGATTCATCCTCCTTCTTGATAAGAAAACCCAGATTGGTAAACAACACCTTGAGGGAATTTGACCTCTGGAGGAGTGAGAGGAGGAAAAAACGACAGGCTCGATAGATCACCTGCCTACATAGAAAATGTTTTATAGCTGCACAAAAGGCCATAAAGCAGAGACTCATTTCAGGAAGCATGGTGTGCTCCTCTTTCTATAAATCTCTGACCTCTTGACACCGGCATACTCGCTGACTTATGGATCAGACCCTCAAGGGAGGCGAATACATCAAATAGAGTGGGGACAGGGGGCTGTAATACTGTTGGTGGTCTAATGGCGTTTCATCTTAAGCTGTACACCTGCACTCTGACTAATGCCCATGAACAACGCAGGTCTACTGAATGCACATTCAACCTGTGTTTGCCCCATTTAACATTGTCAGACTCACCAGTAAATCTCTTGAACAAAAGTAAAACTTCCTGGACATTATCACTATCTCAGTTTCTGCTGGTACATTTTTTCAGTGTTTAAATCTGCTCAACCTTCATCAGGTTCATAAACAAACATCGTCATATGACAGAATTACATAAAACTTCATTACATAATAAAATTAAATTTCTGCAGGCATGCAGGTTCTCGCCCACACGAAGCACTCTCGGTTTCTGTTTTCCTCTTCTGTCCATCTCATCAGGCAAGTCTGGTTTTGTTTAAACATCAACAACATAGATTTTATTTTTCGACAATATTCTGATCTGTATAAGATGTCTGTAAATGTAGTAGATAATATTTCATTTTAAATCTAATTAAATGCTAAATAAACTGGTTACATTTTCAGTTTATGTCTTTTTTGTCTAATTTCATTGCCTTACGTAAAGCACTGAACTGATGAAGGTGGTGTTCCAGTAAACTTGCCTCGCTTTGGATGTCTATACACATTGTTTTCAGTTTTAAATAGATCTGTGTTCAGTCTTTATAACACATAGCTATTGAGTTTTATTACTTTGCTTCTGTCAATGTCCAGGGTACCCTATATTCTCACAAATATGTACCAGTTGACTCACACATAATACTATAAAACACAAGTTCATTAAAGTGAATGAATAACCCAACTGTAATCAGGCCTGGTTGGGTTGAGGCTGTAATGATCCATTCAGAATACCACTGATACGGGTCAATGTGGCCTCACAGTGTTGGTTTGTAAGGAGCATAAACCAAAAGCATGAGGCAGCAGTAAACACAGAGAGCAGCTTGAATTATTCTTAAATATGAAACGAATGTCTAGAAAATCAGCAGACGATGGCTCTTTAACTCAAGTTCAAGACAATACTAAATGTTCACCCCCTTAAAACACACAGAGCTGTCACTATGAACCCTGACACAGACCAGATGGCATCCTTAGCCTTAGGTATCATCCTCCCTCCCTGTGGCCTATCAGGATACACCCAATAAGTGTGATGCATGTTGTTTGAACTGCCTGGATGTTTGTGTGTTCTTGCACACACTGCGAGAATACACATTTGTTCATTTCTATTAAGCTTTATTTAACAAAGACGCCTCCAAGGATTAAATCGAAACCTGGCAAGAGACGTTTTGTTCTAAAATTACAAACAGCAGGAGGCCTGCCAAGGTGTCGCGGTTGGGAAAGGAGAACTTTAACCAGAGCTGGAGCCAAATCACCATCTTTGCTGCCTTGTAAATATGGTAAGAGACCTTCTTGGAAAAACCCATCAGACAAATAAGGAATAAAGGAACGGGGGGGGGGGGGGGGGGGGGTCTAGATCTGATGAGTCACCCCCACCATGATATGACATGGTGATTCAATGATATGTTTACAGGTGAAATAACTCAGGTGTCCCATATTCAGCTCCCTTTGAAGACAGGATCCTTTGTTCCCACAGCTGTCTGCACTAAAACTACAGCATGAGTGGTAGAAAATATGAGATGCTCCTCAACATCAGACTGTGAGCAACTTTCATCTGGTACCCAGAGGAGCTGACTACAAGCTGACTGCTGGAGGGGATTCACAGCCTGTGACGTGGCTCCAAAGTTATGAAATTGGATTAGATAAGCATAGATAATGTAATATCATAATAAAAAAAGATAGAGAAGAAGAAAAGAAGAATTAAAAAGAATTAATCATCAAAATAATTGCGGTGTGATATCATCATTGCATCGCAGTGATATTCATGCTATCTCCTGTGGGTTTGCTTCATCTCTTGGAATTCACAAGCTATTGTTGCTTCCAATAAATCCATCAAAAACTGCTTGCAGGGATGCACTGCTGCATTGACTGGTTTAATATGTCATTCTGAACAACACATGTATTGCAGATGTTTTTACACAGCAATCAATTTACATGTAGAAGGGTAGAGATTTACAAAAGACAAGAAAAATGTCTATACAGTAAGAGTGTAGTGAGCAAGAGTATAGTTTGTGAAAAGTAACGTGACCTCAAAGATGGAGAACAGCGTATCTGATCCAAATATAATTGAGCATCTACAGTACATACTCAATAATTGTAGCGAGCTTTGGATTCTCCACTGACAAAACGTAGTCCATATATATTCCATATATTAGCTTCATTCTGCTTCTAACGTTTTCAAGCATCCATGCAAAGAATGTAAATGTTTTCATTTTCTCCAAACACACAGCGTCATGTAACTGAATCTCTTAGGCTGCTGCCCAGTCTCTGACAAGATGAACCCAGATTTACCATATGGAGAACCATGTCATTACTATTCAGCATGAACTTGACTGTTCAGATCTGTACTGTCTGCTTTCAAATCAGATTTGCTCGCAAGCAGAAGATCAAGTGCAGGATTCCCCCCATTGTAAAGCAAACACTGGGCAGTGCCATGCTCAACAAATACTGTTGGAGGCATTGACGGATTACTCTATGGACCTACGGAGCACTAGCTCAGGGAGGCCCTGGACCAGAACCTCAGTATGAGTGCCTGCAAATACTTTTTGTTGGAAAGTCAGTAAATTACTATAGAGACAAAGAAAAGAGACACAAAATAAGGACAAAGAGACACAAATGGACCACAGAGAGACATGAGCAGGCAAAATAAGATGTGTAACGACAGCAAAGAGATGCAGAATGAGCTAATAGAGACACAAGATGAACATAGGGATATAAAAAACAACTACAACAAGATAAAATGACCACAAAGCGACGCAGAATGATCACAAAGAGACGAGAAACAACAATTAAGAGACAGGGAAGGATCACGGAGAGACAGAAAGCCACAAAAACAACCACAAAGAGACGCCAAAAAAACCCAAACAGCCACAAAGACACATGCAAACTACTAAAACAACATCTCTTTGATTCTATGGCTCCTGCTCTTATATAGGAGGCATGGGGGGTGGGGGGGGCTTTTACATGCCTGCGCCCAGGACCCCAACGTCTCCCATTATCCGCCCGTGGTTACAGGCGTGAAAGAGGTTGGATAACCAGGTTAAGACACTTGGTCGTTCTTAGATTTTCCCTGGTGATATTTATTCCATTAGTTCCAGATGGGAGACAACAAAGAGTAAATGATGCCCGGAATATGTGCAGCGCTGCCGTGCTCTGCTGCTCAGGCACGACTGATCCATCATCCTGATCCTCGACGTGTCATTTCCTGAGGGCTTGGGAACACAGCAGCAACACGGGGGATCTCTGTGGAAGGGAGACGACACGGCGAGGCATCATCACCTCCCCGTTCAGAGCCAACACACAAACACACACACATACACACACACACACACACACACACGCTGTGCACTTGCAAAATTCTGCTGCGCGCTGTGCACACAGGTCTTTTGACAGCTCAACAGTCTCCATGCCCAAACATGCAGGGACAAGATCACCCTCCTTTTATCACCACGATTAAAACACGTTGCACAACCCATCACGTCAAACCGGTGCCATTCACAACTAATGCAAAACTCCCACCAACAAAAGAAACGTGTGCGTAAACAGCCTTTCGTTGGGCTTCATTGTCAAACAAATCTCCAGCCGAGGCAACTTCCGATTGCAGCACAACTACTCGAAATTCAAAGCGCGTCCAGGCTAACTAGCTGCGCTCCCAAACAAAGCTCCCATTGTCTGGAACTTGTAGTTTTACCGTTTGCTCTTGGCCCTCCCAACTGTGATTAACTCAGGTACGAAAGAACTACAAACCCGAAGTCTGCAAAGCACCGCGGGCATGCGCAGTCGAGCCCTGGCGACGAGGGAGGTTGTGGAATATTTCGTGGCTAATGCATTTTTGCGGGTAGCGCCGTGTTTGAGGCTGTAAATCCACTCTGTTGAATGGCCGGGGGTCGGAGCGAGGCACGGGGCCGGTGAGAGCGGCTCCGGGTCGAGCAGAGGCTGCCGGCTGAGCCGTAGTAGCGCGGCGGCTCTCCGCAGTGAGCGAAGTTGGTCGGCTCGGCGGCTCCGTGTTTGCTCGCTAACGTTTTAGTTTCGCTCGTCACTTTTCTGAATCGCCCGCACTGTTGAAAGTAAAAGAGTTGACAGAAAAACCATGAGAGCACACACACCGCTCACCTGACGCCGCTCCGCTGCTTCCGCTCGCCTCCTAATCCGTTAAATACTCCTCCAGACACCGAGGAAACACTCGCTGACCGACGGTCGACCGGCCGCTGCTCACCGAGAGAGACGCTGCCGAGAATGTTCAACAGTCAACCGACACCACGGAGGAGCTGCGCCCGCTGTCACTGCGCATGCGCCGCTCCGCTTGGTGCAACCTACTGATAGTAACAGACAGGGGGCAGCACACACTACTACTACTACTACTACTACTACTACTGTGGACATGTTTACAGTAAATACACTACATACACCATATATAGTATACACTACATACATATACAGTATATACTCTACATACAGTAAATACACTACATACACCATATATAGTATACACTACATACATATACAGTATATACACTACATACACCATATATAGTATACCCTACATACACCATATATAGTATACACTACATAAACATACAGTGTGTACACTACATACAAATATGATAAATACAATACATACGCATACAGTATATACACTTCATACACATACAGTATATATACCACATACACATATAGTGTTTAAACTAGATACATATACAGTATATATAGTAAATACAATATAAACTCAATGGGAAGTTTATAAACTCATGCAAACCTGTTATAAATCCAACCTGTCTTTTATAATGAAAGGGTTTGTGTTCAGGTGTTTTACTGTTTCTTTCCATTTTCTTCTGCTTTATACTTCTATTCCACTTTTTATATTTTGATAATTTTGGTTAAGAGTTACTTCCCTGTTCATTTTGAATTCAGATTAATATTATGAAATGCAATACATATTCCATATTAAATACTATAAACATAAATATAAGATTAGAGAAGCATTTTCTATATTTATCACATCGTCTGATCAAACTGTATGCCTCCTTACAAATTAGCCAATAGCACAACCTTGTGGTTGGTAAACATCATCAGTCCTCTGATGCCACCTGGTATCCCTCAAATTAAAACTACTAAGGGATACCTTCAGATGTTTAGTTGATGTCAAAATGCACAACACAAAAACATATCTTAAACCACACTTTTGTTGTACTTTTGTTTTGATTTGATTTTTTTGTTTCAACCATGATTGTGTTACTCAAGATGCAGATACATAGGCAACATGTGACATTTACAACTTTGTTTCTGTCTTGTCTTACAACGAAAAACCTTTACTTAACAAAAATATAATTTCGGACAAAAAACAACATTAAGAGTTAAAAAAAAATTTAAAATAAGATAAAGAGTTGTTTAAACAAAGAAATCAGCAACCTGGTGCAGGAAGACTTCCTCGAAGAGTTCGAGAGAGTCTAATCCAAATCAATTAAGAAAAGGGAAACCCACCAAGGCAGTGGCTCACTGGCTACACAGAAAGGTCGCAGCTTTGACTTCCAGCTTAGGCTGCTGTCCTGTAAAAGTGTAATCACCACAACTAACTGGAGGACTGGAGAGGAGAACAGAAATACAAAATGACTCAAACCAAAAGGAGACCATAAAGAAATACAAAACAACCACAACGAGGACTGGATTGTTGTAAAATGTTCCACGTGATCCTTTTAAAAAAGTGAGGTCTCAAAGAAAGAAGCAAAAATAACTATTAAAGAAAAGGTGGACCAAAGAAGCAAAAGGTATTTCAGATCTTATAGGTCCTGCTCAAATACAGAAAACCTGGAGAACTATGTATCAAATGATACCAACACTTAAAAACAATTTATAGGCCAATAAACCACCAGTGGAAACTCTGTATCTCACCCATTAGACACCAGGGGTCAGTACAGCTTAAAATTTGATGGTTGTGAATACTATACTGTACATTCTCTGAATAACCCAGCGATTAATTATGTAGTAAATTGCAATAAACTCCTGAGATTTTTTTTTTTTTTTACAATAAATGTACTTAGTCAATAAAGTCAGCAAGACTATTACACTGTAACATGCAGCCCAGTTGCTGATCCAAGTTCTGTGTTTATTGTTTTCTTCCTCATCAGTGTGCATCGACCATGTCATGTCACGACAATTTACAAAAACATGTGAAGCTTAAATTAAACTGTATTTTATAAAAACACAATTGTATTAGAAATTGTAAAGCTTGAAATTAAAATACAAGTACTTAAAATGTATGTTTGAATACAGTATTGGAGTAAATGTGCTTGATTACCTCCCATCACTGCTCACCATTTCCCTTCATATTTCTTTTATTATTTTTATGATGTTAGTTATATGAGCTGTCAGGATGATGTAGGTCAGCAGGCGATACCCTCGACACTACATTTCCCACAATGCACCAGCGCACTCTCGGCGTGAAGTCCTGTCTCCGCCCTGTCTCCGCCCTGCCCCCTGATCTGCACACACACGCTGGGCGGTAGTGCGCAGACGAGCCGGTTCACCGCCACCATCCATATTATTTGTACATCAACGAAAGCTAGATCCTCGGCTCGCTCGCGTCATGTGAACCGAGCACCGGCGTGTTTGGATGCGGAGTCAGTCCCCCACACACACTGACAGCTAGGTAATGTCACGCCTCACAGGAGGAGGAAGAGCCTGTTTGGATGCGATGGAGCCGCGGACAGCTGGCTGAGCAGCGGCCGCAGCGCAGGGACAACCGGGAGAGGTTCGTGTGACGCCGGATCGGGATACGGTCGCTCGGTTTCGGCCCGTGCTGGTCCTTGTTATTCGGATGCAACCACACACCCATGCGATGATATCGGTGGATAGCTCTGCTGTCAAAGTCCAGGTTCGGTTATTATAGTAAACGCGTTATAGTAAAGTGTTAGAATAAACAAAGCTGTTGTAGTGGAAGACGAAAGCTGGGACTGGATACTACAACATAGCCTATAATTAACGTTATTATTATTATGGGGTGTCGACCCGTTGATAAAGGCGACATGGAAATGGAGTGGATCTCTTCTTCATAGCATTATTACACTGTAATGCTGCTGCTGCGATGCCTCCATGCAAACCTTTACTGACTATATTCTGCGCCTTATTTCCACCGTGCGACTGTTGCTGTCGTGGACATCTAAAAATTCAATTGATTAATTGATTGGTGATCTGAAACTACAATGCGTGCAGAGAGAGCAACAGTATAACGAGCAGAGCTGTCTGCAGCATCCCTTCGCCGCTGCACAACAGTCTCTCCTCCGGTCCAGGACCCGTCTCCATCTCAAATGTAGCCCGGCAGAGGCGACTGAAGCAGGCCGCTTCTCACACACACACGCAAGCGGGTAAGCTGTGCTCAGACTCGGCTGGATGCTGGACGCGGTGCCCCTTTTCAGCTCTGTAGCGCCGGATACCTGCAGCCCTCCCAGTTCCTGCTTTCTCTAATTCCCCCCCAGCTGTCTTAAAATGGACGGGGCCTTTTGGTAGAGGCTATTCGGGGACGCTGAACCGGCTCCGTGCATGCAGGATTTAGCCCGGACCGGCTCGGGCTCGTCGGGGTGTAGTGCGAGCATCCGAGGGTTTTTCCAAACGCAGCATACTGAAGAGGAAAAACGGTTCATATTCAAAGAGATGGCAGGCGGAGGAGGTGTGTCTGCTCTGGGCTCTATGAGAAATAATGAGGACCCTTGCTCAGAGGATTTCACCCAGCTCACTCACAGACTGCTGTTTTTATTGGCCCCATAAATAGACTATATTCCATACTAAGACGAATCCTACAATCAGTGTCTCTATGGCTCTCAGAGTCAAGACACTTTAGTATCAATGGGATGAGGTTGTGTGTTTTTTAGACCAAGATGCTCAAAGCTGTAATCAACCCATATTTAGCTTTTGTTAAATTTTGCAATTTAGGGAATCCATAACAAGTATGCAACTGTTTTGTTAACTTTGGATTTGTCTCTGTGAACAGGAACTTGTCACGCCGACTATTTCTTTCCAAAGGATTTCAAGACACCTGCTGCTTCTTAGATAAACATGTATTCACATCTACTGTGAGAGCAGCTTTTTAAAGGACTCCATCGTGGAAACAATCAATGAGGTTTCCGCGGGGTTACACTCATAGATCTGCTCTGCTCAGAGTCATTGTTTGACCTGATGTACATTGTCCCTAAATGAACTTGCCTTTGGGAATACATGCTACTTACACACTGCATAGCAACAGCACAGAAGCAACCAGTGACAGGATTTGGCACAGTTTCAGCAGAGAGATGTGATGAGGGGGAGCAGTTTCGGCTCTCTGATCCTCTGATCCCTTTTCCCCCCCGCTGGTGGTCGAAGACACCTCATCTCAGTCAATGGGCTCTGTATGGATTTTGTGCCTAAGTTGACAGAGGACAGGCCGACAGCGTCAAAGAGCAGCCAGGCTGCCATGAACCCATACGGCAGAGCGAGCAGTACAGCAGCCCCCCTGTCCTGCACCAGCTGTGGGGGCTGCTGCTCCCCGCCTCCCCCCTGCCTAATCCCACCTGGGCCCCCCTCTACTACCTCCTCCTCTTCCTCCATGCCCCCGAATATGACCCCTCCGCCGCCAATGTGTCCAGCTCCAGTTGTCCAGGTGGAGAACGGCAGGAGTTGGAACTCCTCCACCATCTCTTCGTCTGGCTCCCCAGACTCTCACCCTGGTCACCGCTGTGGAGCCAACAACCCCAACCCCTACTGGACGGCAGTGTTTGACTATGAGGCCACAGCAGATGAGGAGTTAACCCTGCGGCGTGGGGACCTCCTTGAGGTTCTCTCCAAAGACTCCAAAGTGTCTGGGGATGAGGGTTGGTGGACAGGTAAGATCCAGGACAAGGTGGGTATCTTTCCAAGCAACTACGTCACGAAAGGGGATGCTGCCAGCTACCAGCAGCTGGCCGTAGGTGGACTGGTGGCAGGGGGGGTGGGTGAATGCCCCTTGGAAGTACATTTCTCTGAACTGCTCCTAGAGGAGGTGATAGGAGCTGGTGGATTTGGGAAAGTATACAAAGGAGTGTGGCTAGGAGAGGAAGTGGCTGTAAAGGCGGCTAGGCAAGACCCTGATGAGGATATCAGTGTCACAGCTGAGAGTGTGCGCCAGGAGGCCCGGCTGTTCTGGATGCTCCGGCACCCCAACATTATTTCATTGCGTGGAGTCTGTCTGAGGGAGCCCAACCTGTGCCTAGTGATGGAGTACGCCCGAGGAGGGGCTCTGAACCGGGCCCTTGCTGGAAAGAAGGTTCCTCCGAGGGTACTGGTGAACTGGGCGGTCCAGATTGCCACAGGGATGGACTACCTGCACAACCAGGCATTCGTACCAATCATCCACAGAGACCTGAAGTCCAGCAATAGTAAGTACTGCAATCAAGTGTAATTTGTCTTTACTGTAAATAAGTAATATACATTATAATATGGCATTGTTGAAGTTCTATTAGGTTTAATTATAGGGTCAAGGCTCAGAAACATCTGTAATTGTACCCACCCTCAATTCTTAGCACAGGGGCCTTGGATGGGACATTTTCAGGGGCTCTCAGCCATGTCTCAAGGTTTTTATCAGTGGTCATGAAGATGTTTAAGTTGTTAACACAAGACTCACATGACTGCAGGTGGGAGCATTTGGGTGGGAGTTTGAATTGTTATCACATGACTGCAATGTACCGGAAGGAGTACTAAAATTAAAAATAACTTGTGCAAGTTACACTTTTCAAGGTCATTACTGAACCTTCAAATATGAGGGGGATGTATAAACATATATGGTCAGTAATATCGACCCAAATATGACAAAAATTATTCAGCAAATATAGAAAATACATCTGTAGTGTCCAAGCTTTGGTATTTTCTGAAGCAATGTACACACGGTTAACAGGTTATTGTTACTGAGAAGATTGATGCCACACTCAGTTCCTATAAGCATGGTAAAGATGAACCTAAAACCTAGTATGTGACAGATTATTGTGGAGTCTAATGATCTCCTGGCTATAACTACATATTCACCACACAGATGTTGAAGGGGTATCAATGTTTTCATATAACAATTGGCAAGAAAGAGATTAACTGTTACTTCACTAAATATGATTTAAAATGCAAATAGCACAGACGAATAATTTATGGTATTTAAGATTATGGGAGAAAACCCAGATAAGATAAAGACCTTGTACAAGTAATAAATTTGTTGATAAAACAGTTGTAAAAAGGGCAATGTGTTACTTTATTGAGTAATTGTCCCACTTCTGATATTGAGCTGTTTGCAGTCTAGAGGCTTGATGTGTGGTCGCAGTTATTCCTCTGTACATTTAGTTGTGGACTGCCATATACAGTATGACAGATAAGTGGGTATAAATGTAAAAACTATAATAACCAATGGTTTTGTGAATTGACACATTGTCCTTGAATTCCAGGGCAAAAAGTGAGGGTTTAGGACCCCAGCTGAGAAACCTAAATTGAACACAGCAGATATGGCTTCAGTCCTGGAGAGCTGGTCCATCTCTGCCATCTTTTCCCCAGTCATCTCTTTCTCTGCACCTCCTCCTGCCTCTCCTCCTCCTGCCTCTCCTCCTCCTCATCCTCAAGGAGAGCAGTTCTGCTCTGCAACTCACTGTGCTATTTTTGGTCCTTTGTGCTACTTGCTGTTTAAAGACGCAGTTGCAGTTGTTGGTGCATCAAAGAAGTAATACACATTGAGCATCTTAAGTGCATTTGTGTATGCGTGTGTGTGCCGGTCAGACTGTGATGTTTATTCCCACTGAAATGAGTGATGGGGGAGGGAGTGTTCAAATATGGGTGGAGTGCGCAGGATGCTGCCTAAAGGCCTTTTAAAGAGGGAGACATCAGAAGTGAGTGGAGCTTAAACACACTCGCAGCTGATCTGCTGAAATGTTTCCTAATCTTCAGTCTCACTCTGTCTTCTTGAGTCTCCCACTTTTCAAATGTGCACACCCAGCTCCCATCTCCTCCCTGTGCGGCTCTCACTGTAATGATGAGGGATCAGATGGGTATTGGATGGCAGAGCCTTGGCAACAACACCACAACGCTGCCTTACCATGGTGACATGGGCACTGCTTCTGTGTCACTGAGTCATACAGCTGCTAGCCGCTGTCAGCTGCGGCACAAAATGTCAGTCCCCCAATTTAGAGTATTGTCTGTGTGAAAATAGCAGCTGAGGAAATGCAGGAAGGTCTCAGGAAGGGTTTGGGCCCCGTGTTCCCCCTGAACCTTAAATCTTACTAAAAATGTGTGGGTGCTAATTGTTAAGTACGCAATTATATGACTCACACTCACACTGAGGGATGTTTGCATTAGCCTGGCGATGCCCAGAAGGAGGAAGCATCAGAGGAAAGTGAGTCAGAGGAGAGAAGTAGCGAGTGAAAGGATTGTGAGAATAACAGGGTGAAGAATAGATCAGGTTGTTGGGAGAAAATAAGCTCGGGGAGCAGAGCGGAGATGTATGAAGCCAGAGAGGAGACTGATGGGAAAGAACAAGAGAAGCAGAGCGTGGGGGATAAACAGCGGTTCATGTCAGTTTAGGATTACACCTCAGCTCATTGTCCAGGTGCGCTGGTCTCAGGTATCCTCTTCAAACTGCCGACCACTTGGCATCAGTGTGGTTACAGAGCAGGCCCCCAAGCTCCTCCTCTGTCTTCCATCAGCCGGCTCCTTCGCTCAGTAAACAGCCTTTATTGTCCCCCTAAGAAATTCATCACTGCAAAACATGACACTGCTGCTGTCACAGTGAGCATGTGTTTGAAGCTTTAACAAACATTTTTACAACTCAGTAGATTTATTTTTGACTTGCTCCGATGCTTTCTTCTAAAATTATCCCATCCCCAGTTGACATTTTTCAAGGTGTGTCTGCAGCGAGCACGTGTGATTCAGTGTTTTAACCTGGTGAGTGTTGCTCACAGCGGGGAGTAACTGAGGCAGTTTGTGTAACGGGGGAATAATCTGATTACGATGACCTCCTTAGACTGATGTCACAGCATGTTTGTGGGTTGGCAGGTCACTGGCCCCGTGGACATGCCTTACCTGTCACTCTGATCCTGGATCAGCCTCCAGTTTCTCAAAGCATAGGGCACCGGTTATCCTGGATGGCTCATTTGACACATGGGATTAAAGCTAGCAGAGTGGATCACTGTAGACATAACAGATACAGTGTAGTGATATGAGATTGAGACAAGGCCTGCCATTGTCATCATTGATTAATCTGATTGATCAGTCACTGAGCTGGTGAATAAGGTCAGAGTTGACATGTGTTTGTTTGATCAGCAACCTGAAAGATTTTCAGTTTATTGTCATAAAATACTAGAAGATGAAACCAATGCATTTGTTTTGCTTATGAAACAACCTCGCAATCACATCTACAGACCCCAATTGGACTTTGGGAAGATGGAGTACCCGGAGAAAACCTATACAGACATAGGGAGAACATACCATCATAGCCCAATAGCCTAAATTATCTTTTCATAATTTTAATAATGCTTAACAATTATTTACTACAATTACCTTATCCTCAAGTGACTTATATAGATGAATAAATAAATGTAACCAATTTATTTGCAGCCATTCTCCAAATAAATAACACTTTGAAAGCACCAAGAGTCATCATGATAATTGGCTTTGTTTGTATTTCTCAACCTGAAATATCTCTGACTGTAGTCATCCATGACTCAGCTCCACTTGGAAAAGTTTATGACTGGTTACTTATTTGTTTGGGAATTTTAGCTTTAATTGGACAGAGACATGGATGATGGGTATGTGGGAAAAGTGAATTTGGATTTAATTTAATTTTACAGATCGCACAGTTAATGATCAATTCAAATTCCAACTTTAATCCTGAATAAGCTGTGTAGTAACAACAAATCAAACACAGAAATCACTTTGAGCTGAACAGGTCCTTCCTGAGCTTGAAAACAGCAGTCGTCCAAAAAGCCTCAAGTCAAGGTTGATTATGTTTTTCTGGATCTTTCAACCATTAAGACTGAGTCATGTTTTTTAAATTCTCTGAGAGCCATTGATGCTTCATGTGGAGCTCTGTAGAGGCAGAGTGTCAGCTGCAGGTAAGACGATCCAGGTGAGACGATCACCTGTTGCCAACAACAACCAAACCGGTCCATATGTACCTGTAGCCTGACACTGACTCACTTAGGACATTCATGTACATACAAAATATAACCTATGTTTGTCCTGTTTGAAAACATGTCTCCACCTTTATTATTTAGTTATTAAAACAAATTAATGTGTATATTTGATGTAGTTTTATTGCCCAAGATAAAGGTTTCTGTGATGTTAATGGGCAATGCAGAGGCTAATAGACCCACACAATAAAGACTGAGTGAGGTTGACATTATCTGCTGTTTTGACTGCCGCAGCTTCAAATGGAAGCCATGTTTACACAGTCAACACTCATCTGAATAGTGGGAGTGATGTATCTTGAAGCAGGCTCACCAAGTGTGCTGTAAACTCCCAGTGTTGACAAAGCAGGAAAAGACAAATTAATTTAGTGAAACTATCATTCACTAGGCCTGCTTTGTATTTCTGTTAGTCGATGTTTGAAAGTTGTGACCATAACATCAGCGGCAGCATTGTGAGTGGCGTAATAGCTACTTAACAGATTAGCAAGGCAAGATATGGTCATATAGTGACTGTCACTGAAAAGCCTGCATCTGGCCGTACGTGTGAGAATCTAAGAGTGAGTCTGTTGAGGAAAGGATTAGAGCGGTGGCCAGTGCTGGCTGCTAATCCCCCAGAGAGACGCCGCAGTGGAGGCCTAGACTGTGACTAACTGGACTAGTGCGAGTTAGCAATGGGAGGAATGGGGCACCAATAGAGGAGAAGAGACCAGTATTGTGTATTTGAGAAATGATATGTATGGATATGGCTTTTGAAGGCATCATTTTATATAAAATAACTATATAAATTTAGAAACTGTGATGATTTAGACTAAATAACCAATTTATATTAAATTTGGTAATCAGTAGTAAAGGGATAGTTCACCGAAAAAATTAAAAATCACTCATCATCTACTCACCACTATGCTCATGAAGGGCTGGGTGAAGTGTTTGAGATTACAAAACACTGAAGTAAACAGTGTTGCAGCTGAATCCGATATAATTGAAGTAAATGGTGACTTATACTTATACTTATCCCAATCTTTAGTAGTTTCAGGGGTAAACATTATTGCAACCGAAACTGATACAATTGAAGTATATACTTCAGATGAAATAAAACAACAGAAAAACATAACAAGCCTCCATACTGCTCGTGTGATGCCATCCAGGTGTCCGCAAGCCCGACATTCATATTTGACTTGGAATGGTATTATTTACACTGTGTTTTAAAGTCTAAAAGTCCTCTGATAACGTCCTCCGAGGTGCATTCACACACCCTTCGGGCACACCATCGTGTGGCTACGTCCTCTAGTTTAGCCACTTCCGGCAGAGGACATATAGCCTCAAAACACAGTGTAAATGGCGTAGTTTCAAGTCGAACATGAATGTCGGGGCTTGCGGACACTTGGATGACATCACACGAGCAGCATGGAGGCAGGCTATGTATTTTCTGTTGTTTTATAACGTCTGAATAAGAGGTTGCCTGGGCTAAAACACTGTTTACCCCTGAAACTCATAAAGCGTTTTGTGGACTCAAACAGTTCACCCACCCCTCCATCGGCATAGTGATGAGTATATAATAGGTGAATTTTCATTTTCAGTGAACTATCCCTTTAAGAAACATTGATAAAGCAGCTGAACTGTATGTTCTCAATACTTTGTTCCGTTCTGACAATTGAGCAACTCTGGTCTCATACTTTCTGCCTCTGAAGGCTCCTTTTTTTTAACTGTGACAAATGTGAACGATGACAGACAGTTTAACTCTGTTTCTGTTCAAAAATGTGCAACTGATGTTACATTAGTTTGGTTTGTTCTCAGCAGCATCTGTAGTTCTTCTTCTCAGGCTACCACCATTCAAGACAGCCAACCTGAGAGGCAAAGCCCAGGGCAAAACATGTCAAAACAGTTTTTGTACCACCACATTTAAATCAACTGTGGGATCGTGTCTATTTAGATTTTGGCAGCAGGAGGAAACGGTTACAGTTATTCTATGTGAAGCTTTAAAAATAGAGAATTGAAGGACATGGTTATTTCTGTGTTGTATTGGAGGCGTTTGAGGCTCAGTGCATGTGCAGTGAGTGCGTTCAGTGGGCCTGAGTGTGTATGGAGGTTGGACAGCAGGACATGCTGGTGCTGGGGCAGAGAACCACACTCCTACCAACATATACACACACAGAGACACACAGTCATGCTAACGCTGCAACAGAGCAACAATGACCCCATTCTCACACAGCAGCCCAAGACAGAGCGAGAGCAGTGACTCCTGCCATTGTGCGCCAATGGCAGGAGTCACTGCAGGGGGGATGGGGATTGGGGGGGGTGGTGGTGACTGATGGGAGATATCGAGGCAGTGAGGGGCAACTGTAGGCTGTGAATGACAGAGCAATGGATGGATGGAAGCAAGGCAGGATGGGTAGAGGAGGAGGGAATGTGCTGGCTGCAGAGAAACCCCTGGAGGCTCAGCTAGGAGAGGGAATGGAGAGATAGATGGGGGAGGGAGGGAGGGAGGAAGGGAGGAAGGAAGGCAAGTTTGAGAGGAGGTCAAACCATTCTTCTTTCTCAGCTACAGATTAAGGTTAACATCCATGATGGAGTGGAGGCGGCACTTTCACTATCTGCGTCCGTCTGTACTGAAGGCCTCATTACACCAATAGTGTCAAATACACATATATAACAGTATAACAACCATATGATGACGTGCAATAAGTAATAGTCTGATCACTATACACTTTGTTGCTGATGAAAACCTCAGATATTATATAGAGAGATTAGTATGTTGCCACAGTCACTGTGAGATTGTTATCATGCTGACAGTAGGATTTGGCTCAAAGTCCATCCTCACAGAGCTGCTAGTGTGGCTGCAGAAATCTTTCCCAGAATGCAGCGATTAGAAAAGCAATAACCATAGAGCAGTAATATTTTATGTTTGTCTGGGAGTGGATTGTTGTATTTTTCTTATTTTGGCACAATTCATTCAGAACAGACTTCTCGTGTCATTTTAAGAATCTCTCCTGCTGCTCCGACAGCTTCTAATATCAAATATTTGTAAACATCAGGTTTTGGTGTCACTCCCCAATTAACAATTCACCAGCATTTCTTTTAAGACCCAGTTTTATTCTTACAGTTCCCTCAATAAACCAGAATTAAATGCTGCCTTTAGATATATTATACAGTACAGTACATTATAGTGAGTAAGACCTGATTTGACTGTTTCTTGACTTGTTATCTCCATTTACTTACAAGCTGCACCCATATTAAAATGTAGCCGACTTTCTGGAAGGTTATCAAAGATATGCAGGGTAGTGGAGAGAATCAGTTACTGCAGTTGACTCAGCCATGTTGGTGCAGGTGGAAGGGACATTGCAGGACTTGATCAGAAACTAACTCCAGTTTAGAGGAGGATTGTCCGATGGCCTTTCAGTCACACCGCTGACAGATGTCTGAATCACCTCGCTGACAAAAAAAGAAACAGCGCTGATGTTCAGTCTGTCTCAGTGAGCGACAGCTGCAGTGACACCCGTCAATGGCTAGGCTGCATGATAATGAATACACACACACACAACAATTTTCTCCCATAGTCAATAAAAAGTTGATTTGAGGCCAGTCAACAGTAATGACTTCCTGCTCTGTTTACGGTTCTGCAGCTCAGACTCCCTGTGGACCTGCCAAACATACTGACACACATTTACATGTCCTCATGCTGCATGTTGTTGTGCATCAGGAATCTCATTTACAGTTACAAACACAACACATTGATCTAGATTTGCAACATACACACCAGACACATGTACATGGACACCAGTATTCTGCTCTCAACCAGCCATGAGAACAGCATTTTCTGATTACCCTAAAATGGGTCATATACACAATAATCCAATTAAGACATGTGGGGTATTCAGACTATAGTCATATAATGTTGACATGTATAAAAAACTGCATTAGAACGTCATATTGCAGTTGTCACAGCATTTTGCGACATTAACATACAACTGTTAGCCACTGCTTGATGACACATGCGCTGGATTTCAATGTAAACAAGTTGTAAAATGTGATGTAAAGATTATAATCAAAATAATGTCTCATTCAGAATAATGTCAATAACTGTCTTCTTCAGATCACTGTTCAGATGTTCATGAATGTTTTATCACATTTATCAGTGGTGGATAGTAACTGATTAGATTTACTCAAGTATTGTTCTTACAACTTTGAGGTACTTATACTTGACTTAGTTATTTGCATTTATGATGATTTTACTTTTACATCATGATTTGTAATATAATCAACAAGTAATATGATTAAGATGATTCTTATGGGTTTAGATGAGACTTTCTGATCCCCAGGAGAGTAATTAACAAACCACTCATCAGTAAATAAAGTTATTACTTTTATTTTGTAATTATTATGGTCTAAGGGAGGTGGGGTAAGAGGGCCTTCACTGGGTCATGACCCACCCCTCCACAAAATGTCATAGAAATGTGTTCAGTAGTTTTTGAGTAATCCTGCAGACAGACAGAAATGAAAACATAACCTCCTGTGCTCTATTTATAAATTATAAATACTTCTTTCACCACTTTACACGATTGCATGCAAACATGCTGCACACCACTGGGTTATATAATTGTGCTGTATTTGCATAAAGCTGGAACATCTTACTGCCTCCAGTCAGGCTGTATCTTTCCTCAGCATCGCCTCAAACTCACCTCAGTTAGTGGAGAGAAGCGACGGCACGAGAGGTCGTCTGAAATTAAAGTCTAGGTAACTCGAGGGAAAAAAAAATGTATGGAGATCAACAGGAACAGATTTAGATGTAGATATCAATTGACTTTAGCTTTCAGAGTTTTTAATGAATGTTCTGCAGACGGGTTAACACAGTGTCACTATTTGTTTCTGACAGTTAGAAAAGCACATGGGGGCGACGCTATACATTTCAGCAGACAAAGTGCTAAACACAGTCATACACGCGCTTCCATTGGAACCTCCTGGGCTGCTGTATGTGCAGTGGCTGTCAGAGGGTCATTGTTGTTTGCCAGCAGCCTGGCACGGAGAGTGGGCAGCCAGGCCAAGCAGAGAAGGCACTGGGTGTCCCCCGAGCCAAAGGTCCTTCACCCACTTTCATGGTAGAGTCGAGCAGAGGACACTTGAGTCAGACAACAGACAGTAGACTGCATGTTTGGAGTGTGTGAATACAAGAGTCGCTCCTAGAACATGATGTTGTATTCAATGTGGACTTTCACCACTGGAGGGATTTGACGTGTTAACATGTTGTCGTTTAGTGCATATGAGTTAGTTCAGAGACACTGAGAGTATGAATATTAGATGAGCTAAAAACACATGGAACAGACAAAGACTGCTCAGTTTTATGATGCTTTCTTGTTTTATTGATCAGATATTTTATAGACTGAGGAACAGTCTGTCTGTCCATATGTCTGCCCACACGTCCTCCCCATTTTAAATAAAGTGTTGCAATGACTGAATTTACAATGGAAGGTTAAATGATGATGATGATGATTTTGATGAAGAACCAAAACACAGTTTTCTCAAAACACAGCATTTTCCTTTTTATATACAGATGGATGGAAGAATGGATAAATAGATAGATAGCTAGATAGCTAGATAGATTTACTTTATTGAGCCTTCATCAGAGCATGATACTCAGCAACCTAAATTTGATAATGCTTTATGACAAAACTACACATTTCTCATTCTCATTAGTTTTCATTAATGGCCTTTGCACATCAACATTGATGCGAATAAACGTCATGAAATGGCAAATGATTAAGCAAATTTTTAAGAAATGATTTAACATATTATATCCTTATATTAATATAAGGATGAGTAATTACATGAAATGAATATGTCTTGTATGCAAAGACCTTTAGTCCAGGAAAGTGCTGAATATCTGAAATTGTACGATTCAGAGTTGTGGTTCACATGAAAACTATTTGGGCCGTTTGCAACTAAAGGAGTCATGAAATTCCCACAGTAGAAGTACATTTTTCATCCCACTTACACACACACACACACTTATAGATATGCACTCCATGGAAAAAGAGTGCAGAGAAAGCCGCTTCATTTAATACCAGCGTCTCCTCTGCCTGGTCACACGAATCTGGCAGCTGCGTTTGTGTGGAGACAAAGTGAATGGCTGCAGGGTGAAACTGTGCCACTGTGTGGCTCAGGATTAGAGCCGTGATGGCCTGTGGTTGTACAAGTCAAGCCAAGCCGGGGTATCCATGACATGGGAGCATACACACACTACAACCTCGGTATCAAAGTACGGAGGAGCGGCAATAAACCTGGTGATTGCATATGGGTTTAATTGAGAGTTGTTTATGTGCTGGCAGGCTCAGAATGCAGCTGATGAGTTCATTTAAAGTTTTATCTGTGGAGCTGATTCTCTACTGAGACTCTTTTATGGTTTAGATCATAAAACACAATGAAACTGGATGTTTTAATAGAGGAACAGTTCTGTCTTTACTGTAACTATGATAGATTTTGAGAGTGAGAGAAAGAAAGAAAGAAAGAAAGAAGAGAGTAAAAGGAGGAAAGAAGGAAGGAAGAAATAAAATAGAAGGGAAGGGATGAATTAATGAATTGGAGGACTGAAGGAAAGAAAGAAATAAGAAAGGAAGGGAGTGAAAGATAGAAAAAATGGATTAAGGAAGATTGAGAGACAAAGAAAGAAACCAAATAGTGTGAAAGATAAGAAGGAACAGAGTGAAAGACAAAGAGAGAAATAAAGAAAGATGGAGAGAGCTATTGAAGATATCTGGTATGTGCTGCCAGGAAAATTAACAAAAGCTCTCCCTCCAGTCATTTCCCTTCACCTCAATCAACCTGAATCTTTTCATCCTCTCATTCATTATTTCTCTCACTCTCATCGTTCTCGTGCCTCCTCTTCTCCGTGTGTCTTGTCTTTTCTTACCCTCTCACGACCCCCTTTTTCAGGCTGCATCTTCCCAATATTTCATTTTCCTCCTCTGCCCTCATTTCTGCCGCTCTCGTCTCTCTTGTCATCTCTGTCCCTCTCTTTCCTCCACATCATCTTCTGTCTCCCCTCCCCCATCTCTCATCATCAGACTCTCCCCTCCACCACCACCACCACCTCCTCATCCCACATTACATACACACAATCTCTTCACCTCTCAGTTACTCCATGTTTTTTTTTTTTTTTTTGACTCCCATCCACCCTCATGGTTTCTTCTTCCATTTCTTCTCCCTGGTGTGTTGTGATGGTAGCCAGGCTGGCGACAGCTGCAACAGCAGACAGTCAGGCAGTGGGCGCTGGCGGGAGGGTAAGTGGGGATGACAATGGGGGGGGGGGGGGGGGGGGGCAGAGATGATGAGGCCGTCATAAAGCAGTAGGGTTGAAGAGGGTTTTTACTTTTTTGTTGGCAGAGGTTTTAATCTTTGATGGAACAGAAACGAATATGTCGAGGCCTGCGGGGTGAAGGGGGGAAGCAGGGACTGGCAGCTCAGACTCCCATGGGCCTGAATCTCATCTGTGTTGATGCACCATCATCTGGCTGCCGTGTCAGTCACGCTGCTGTATTCATCTGTCACACTGACGGGCTCTGAGACAGACGGCTGGAACCGGCACTGAGGCGCTGGTGTTGCACCTGAACAACCAGCAGCTCTCCAGGAGCAGGGAGATGTTGGGGGGAGGTGTGAAGGGGAGAGTCTGTCTGTGGTTTGTTGGAACGTTGGACCTGATTCGCTGACTAGGCGCCGTGGTAACAGCTGTTCCACCCTGCAGGCTACACCTGTTTCTGGATGAAGGGCAGGAGGCGGAGCAAAAAGAGACAATGGGGTTGTTCTTTCAAGTTTGAATATCTAGTTTTTATTTTCAGTGGACTTCAGATCTTGAATGAATGTATGAGTTTGCCTTTCACATATGAAACACAGCTGGAGATTATCTGGTTCAGAAGAGTTTAGGAAAGTTTCTTGAACATGCAGGTGAGGAATGGCCCCTGTAGTACATGAAGGAGGCAGGACATGACGTTCACTGTGGAAAACACAGTCCGTGCAAGGTGTTTAAGTATTTCCGCGTCAGTCTTTACCATCAAAAGTCTTTCCAAGTTCACATCTTTGTGTGGGTCTATGTCTTCTCCTTTTCAACCTGAGATATTTGAATGCTCTCAGTTTTGCCTCTGTCGCGTGTTTGAAATGTCATCGACTTGCTCGCTGTGAATTTCCAAATATTCTCCTGCTGTATTTTGTCATGGGCTCGCTCTGACATTTTTTGGACATTTTGTTTTGTACAAGTTCTGGAAGATTTCTTACGCAAATCACTCAGACATTTGCTTTCTCACATACAGCCCCTCTGGAACATTTTAGGAAAACATCTGGACTTAAGTGCATGTTTGAAAGCAGCTTCAGTGATGGACTTGATCTTTTCATCAGATATAAAGACGTAGTTGGTGAACACATCTCACAAACTAGTCCCGACAGACCATAATCTGACCCCAGCAGACCCTCCCATGTTAATGAAGACATCACACACATGGTTTCACAGTGTGAGCAGCGTAACTCACCATGACTGATTTTAACGTGTGAAGCTAAGAGAGATTAAAAAGGTCGTCATAGGGGCATAGAGGTGTCTCTGCTCTGAGTCTCCTCCTTCTACGGCCTCTGCCTTTGTTGTCATAACAACAAGTTAATGACCCAGCAGATTGAACTGTTCTGTAACCAAAACAACACAAACAGTGAAAGTTACCCGGTGAATCTTTGTGTGTGTCCCTCTGTGTTCATGGTAAGTAAGAATAGCTGAGTGAAATCAGGTCACGTACAGATGCTCTGTATTTGTGAAGGTCTGCATCTCTCAGCACAAGCACCAGAAAGTCACCAGCTTCTGACCCAGAATCAGATTCGAACCACAGTGTAAATTTTTCCTCACATATATTGCGTTGTGATATGACAATAATATATTTAATTTAAAACTGAGAAAAGAAATCACAAAGAGAATCTACTTAACATACTTTGCTGACGACTTCTAGGTCATTGTAAGCTGAAAACGACTGAAATCAGCAAATAAGATCCTCATTTCTCCTCAAAATTAGCTTCATGAATGCACCACCCCGTCATTTAACCACATCCTGTCTGTAAAGTGGGAGGTTGAAGAGCAGAGGAAAGAAAACTGTAAGTAGCTTCGAGCCCTGACTGGTTGAACCAGCTACTGATCAGCTGATGGGAGCAGGTAGATCTGTCAGCTGACTGCTCAGGTGAGGCCTGAGGCTGCGACAGCTGATTACATGTTCTTTCAGCAGGTATCGTTGATTACTTAAGGCAGCACAGAGATAACAGCTCTGTGGCTCAGAGGAGAGACACTGTGAAAGCAATCATAAACAGTTTTTCTTTTATTTGATCAGTCTACAACTACTAGTTTTATGAAAACAACAAACTGTGGCTCAGTGTTTCTTTACTGTTCTGTCTAGTCATTTACAGTGTGTTATAAAGTTATTTTGACTTCTTTCCCGTAAAGACTGCTTAAAAAATGGTTAAAGATTAGAATAAAAGGCATCAGACTACATTTTCATTCAGTAAACTGCATATTATGCGTAATATTTTCAATGTATTTTCCTGTATTTTAAGCTTTATTTAAAGAAGGGAAACACAGAGATGCAACAAAAGTCAATTCCAGTTGTCAACTGGATCATTTAAAGATACTGAACTGATTTCCATTGAATTTTGTAGAGGGTTGGGTCAGGACCCAAGGAAAGAGCCCATTCCATTTTTAAGTGGATCCCCTTTCTTGAACATGTGGAGAGTGGGCGTAAGCCTTGGCAGAGGTATGTACTCTCTGAGTATCCTTTGAGTTCCTGCTCTATTTAATTGGTGCTTACATTGCAGTCACCACCCAGCTCCACCTCAGACTTTATTGTTGTCATGTTGAACTATTGCTAATCGTTCATAAGTGCTGACGCAGCTCTGTACTGTATGTTCTCTTGCCTCCCTGTTTCTGTGACAAACATGTGACACTGCTTGTTTCTGGTGTCATATACAATCAAGTATGTGGCTCAGACAGAAACACTATGAAGACCTGAATTCCTCTGAGCCGACTGTAGGTTAATGTGTCACCCGTGTTTAATGCTCTGTGGAGGATCATTAGTGAAGTTAAAGCCTCTCTTACCCGATCACTTGTTTATCAGTGTTTGAAGAGTGACTCTGCTGTGGTCAAGGTCCAAGAATGGAGGAATGAACAGTGGGCGGTTAAAGGTTAAATCCACACTGGCTCACATGATTCTCAGGAAATGCTGCTGGACTGGTTTCTTTGGCTGTGTCTGACATCACACACTCATTTACTAACCCCTACTTGACTATTAAGAGTCCTCTATATAAAGGAATAAAAACTATGAGCTCTTTTGTGCCCATAATACCATCAGAGTCGCAGGTTTATGATGTACAAAAACAACAATGTCGGCCGGTGAAAAGCCCCACAATAGATCTAACTTATTATCTGACACTTTCAATGTAGAAATAATCTTGCATGCCTCAGTTTGTGCTGTGATGCTCTGCTCTGCTTGTTCTTACATTTGTAAGACAGATCAGGCTGTTCCTGCCTCTCGCCGTCCTGTCGGCTCTGCCGCGAGCATCTCATCAACAGCAAGGGTCTTTTCACTATCTATTAAAATTGGATAGTATAATTGTAATAAAATTGAATTATATACAAGCATGGTCATGGTCACCAGACTTGATAGCTTTGGTGATCCCCTCATTTTTCATCCAGCCCACCATGAGATTAAGATTTCAATTTGTCCAAAACTTGCAAAGCAAATAAAAGGTCTTATCTGTACTTTGTATTTATTGCTTATAAGTAAATAGTAAGTCAAACATTATAGCTGTTTAACATCAATATGTTGGCTTTATAACCGAGAGAGGGTCGGCATGGTGTTGCAGCGGTCTGCACTGTCTCCTCATAAGACGAGTCTGGCTTTGAATGGTTGGGGTCTTTCTGTGTGGAGTTAAAACCCACACAGTCCCAGTGGCTGTGTGGGTTTTTGTCCACATACATGCAGATGGTTTAATTGGAGACTCTAAATTGCTTGGTGTCAGCCCAATGTCAGCTGGGATGAGCTCCAGCCCACTGCCATCCTCAAAGAATAAGTGCTACAAACAAATAAATGGATGGATAGAAGGATTTTTGACCACAGTTTTTATCCATCTTATGCCATTTTGAGCATCACAACCTCACAGAGCTGCTTCTGTAGCTGTAAACATGTTAATCCATTAATTCATTCTGTGGCTCTCTGGGTAATAATATATATATATAATATCTCTGGTTATCGATCACATAATGTCTCAGCTGTGAACACTAAGGGATCATGGCAGGACAGACAAACACACATGGTTCCGGCACAAATACAAACTGGAACAGAGACATTTACAGGATCACTAATCAAACTCTCACAGTATGCTTATAATAATTAAGCTGTGTGATTAATTAATCACACATCCCCGCCTGTGAGTAATGTTTCCCATGAAGCATGTTGCTATGGGAGACTTTGTAGTAACCAGGGAGTGTTTCTCTTTCATAGACTCTATTTTCAGATAACAGCGCTGCCACTGCACTGTGTAAAAGCCACTTTATCCTTCAGGACAGTTTGTTTCCCTTCACTCTGATGAAATATGCTGTGATGCTTCCCACACCCTCGTGGGCGTTGTTTGTGTTTCGCCGCAGTGCAAGTTTCTGTGCTGCCAGCTGAACGCAAACATGTAGATTTTTTTTTGTGTTTGACATATGGATGAAAGGCCAACGGTTGTGATGAACCTGTGGCAGGAACGAGGTGTTAAGAAGCAACACGGAGACGTTCTTCAAGGTGTGAAAGTAACACGGGATGTTATAATTGCATTGGGAAAGAGGGAGCAGGTGGAAACGCTGCTTCGCCCACAGGTTTAGTTTGTGGAAACGCAGCTTCATCCTCCATTCAGTTTCGGTTTTCCCTCGCTGCTCTGTCATCAGCCTCTCAAACAAAAACACACCTGGGAAGGTTTGACTGTGAGAACGACACACCCGTCTGTGCATGCAAACACATCTACATCCCTCGCCTTCTCTAAGTCTACCTGCCTCCATCTTCTCACACACACACACACACACACACACACACACACACGCCCTGAGGAGACAGCTGTCACTCACACTATCAGAATAGAAACGTAGGTTGGGCGATGGCCGCGGCTTATTATCACTGTCAGCAGCCCGCACTTATTCCTTGTCTGCAGATGAGACATGAAGCACACGACCTAAACTTAGAGGTGGAAAACATGTTACTGTCCTCTAGTACAACTCATTAAGAGAGTCCTTCACTTCAACAATCCCTTTTTATGCCTCTTTATTCTTCTACCTCATGATATTTAAGTAAAATACAGTTAGTAGAGCCACTAGACACATCAGACTAATGGCTACGGCTCAGCAGTAGAAGCTCAGGCTGTAGGAAATCATTTCCTTATCATTTAATCCACTATTTTCTCGATTTCAATTAATTGATTGGCCTGTAACCTGAAAAATAGAGAAAATTAGATCATTTCTAAGAGATGTTAACATGATAAAACTCTAACAGACGTCTAAGATTTATTCACATTTGAGATAGAATCAGTGAATATTTGTTGCTCCACTTACTATATATTTATTATTATTATCAAGTGATCTGCAGGTTATTTTTTCTAATAACTAAATAAAACTAAATAAATAAATAAAACGAAGCCAAGGTGATGCAGTATGTCTGCCAAGTTTTTTACTTCGACTTTTAAAGCAAAAGTACTAATATCACAATTGTAAAAACAAAATTAGAACTAAAAGATTTCCCGACAAACAAAACAGCAGATATTTTTGAGAAAAAGCCCCTGAAGAAGGTTTTGCCAAAAGAATGACTGAAACAATATTAGATACTTGGCAATCAATGAAATGAATAATCAACAAATGAACTGAAATGAAATATAAAGTAGTTAAAATCCAACTACTTAAACAGGCCACATAAGTCTAAAAACTTCTCTCATGTTATGTTTGTAATGATATACAATATAATCTGTTTTAATGTAGCTCAGAGGAGACTTTCTCATATGTATTAACTTTACTTGTAATAGATTACTTTTATGGTGTGGTATTGGTACTTTTACGACAGAAAAGTTACTTATACAGTGTCACTACTTCCTGACTTTATCTCCCTCATCACTGAAACTGCTCTGCTGGTGAGTTTGTGGATGGAGACGAGCACAGAGAGGCACACCTTCATCACATGAACATGTGTGTGTGTGTGTGTGTGTGTAAACAGACACTGCTGTGTGTGCAGCCTCTCTCCACCACTCTTTGCATATGCTTGTAGATAAGAGAGAGAGAGAGAGAGGCAGAGAGACATCAGCCCCCACCTTGCTCCCAGTGTGAGCTGTGTACACTATAAATATTTCCATAGCCAGCTCTCACACGGAAGTGAAGGAGGAAGTTGGACATTGCACATGGAAGAGAGGGAGAGAGAGAGAGAGAGAGAGAGATGGAGGGATGAAGGAGGTGAAAGAGTAACATTAACAAGAATACACTGAAGTGACTGTCGCTGTATGTAAATGATTTTATTCAGACTCACAGTGTTCAGACTGTCCCCAGAGGAGACGCAGTAGTTTCACCTCGCAGCAGAAACCTGAAGCACACTGGTCTGACCACACCTGTATAGTAAACACCACTGTTATTCTACATCTTCACTGTTTATTTGTTTTTTTTTGTTAAGTTATTGAATTCAAGTTGTTTTCAGGGGAAAAAAAGATATGTTAGTAACAAATAAATAGTTTATTAAAATCTTGCTCACATACTAATACATCCTCTTCCTTATACATGTACAGAGCTTATCATATAATAGTACAGACCTGGTGGATCGCAAGGCCAATTTTTTATATATATTTTAAATTTTACTAAAACACCAACCAAATAGTGAAGAGTCACACTCACTCACTCAGAATCACCCAAAGCTCCTACTGAAGTCTTTATTTCCTATTTTCTTCAAGTAACATTTAAAAAATCAAAGATATTCAATTCACTATCATAAAGAAACTATTTGAAGCAGCAGATATTCACATTTGTGAAATGAGAGCCAGTAAATGTTTGGTAATTTAGTTCGGAACAAGATGAATTGTCTCATACTTTATGGATCTTTCTTTGTGTTCTGTGAATATTTTGTGTCCTTCGAGTGTGTGACGTCTCTTTCCACACATTTCAAAGACAAAGAAGTTGTTATTGTTGGGATGTTTGTATTTTGTGTTTTCCTTTCTGAAAGAAACTGTGTGTACAAGTTCTTCTTTTAACTGTTCTTTATTCTTCCTCCTCCTCCTCCTCCTCTTCAGTCCTCATTCTGGAGCCGGTGGCTCGGGATGACCTGAACGGGAAAACCCTGAAGATCACAGACTTCGGTCTGGCCAGAGAGTGGCACCAGACCACCAAGATGAGCGCAGCGGGGACGTACGCCTGGATGGCACCGGAGGTCATCAAGCTCTCCCTCTTCTCCAAGAGCAGCGACGTGTGGAGGTACAGCACTCGAGTCCGTGTGTCACCTCATTCCCCTGATTTTCACAGTGACAGACTTCCTTCCAGATTGTCAGAGGAGAGTCATGTGACAGTGAGTGAATGAGCATGAGATTCATTTCCACACTTTGTCTCCTCTCTTAGTTTTGGCGTGTTACTCTGGGAGCTGCTGACCGGCGAGGTTCCGTACCGGGAGATAGATGCACTGGCCGTAGCTTACGGTGTCGCCATGAACAAGTTAACGCTTCCAATCCCTTCGACCTGCCCTGAGCCTTTTGCTCAGCTGCTGGGAGGTGAGCAGACGCCCACCTCAACCTGATGAGAGATGATGTAATCCAAGAATACCTCAAACACTGAAGATATTGAAATCCACTGATGAGGCCCTGTTAGTGTTCCCCTCCACGTTCACTTAGACTCACAGATAAAGTAATTTGATTTAGGTGGTCAAAGGTCAAAGGTCAATGTCACAGTGGCCTCAAAAACATGAACACTATATATCGAGTCTGTCTTTAGGGCATTTTGATCAGGTTTAGCTAATTTGATTTTTGTGGTCAAAGGTCACGATGATCACAAATTAGTGTGGAAAAAAATATATGTAACTGGAACTGCTGCTGGCGGAGGCCTACAATCCCAGGGTCGTGATTCTAGTTCAAGGTCACAGTGGCTGAATTTAAAACTAAGTAAAAATGGATTAAGATTCATGAAGTTGCTTTTAATACATCCTTGTGTGGAGCTGCGTCTCATGTCCCTTGGGCTGGATTTTTTCTTTTCACCTTGCAAATGATCCTGGCAGCGCTGTGTTAACAGTGGAGGCTTGTGTTTCACAGTCGGGGTCATCTCTGTTTAAAGACACACTGGCCTTTTATTCATATTCCGCAAATATGCTTATTCCTAACTTCTTCTTTATGAGAGCGGTTAATCTGCACAATTAAGTTTTACGTCTACTTAAAAAATTAGTGAGGGAGTTGTGTCCTCTTTTCCTCCTCCCTCACTCCACTTCATCTGATCCATGTTCATCCGTTAATCTCTCCTTTGTCATCCCTCGCTGCTCCCTACACTCTGTGTTTACTCCTGTCATCATCTCACTTTCATCTCAGCCCCCTCCAACTTTATCCTCGTGCTCTTTATGCTAATTTATCTGCCCTCGTAAAGGAATGTTACCTGCTTTGAAAGATGTTTTTAGTCTGTGAAACGACTCCGATGATTCTCTCTCTCCCTGTTTTCCTCTGTGGTTCAGTGTTGGAGAGATGGCACTGATCAGTCTGAGGCACAGCAGATTATTATAGGTGTGTTTCTCTAACACTGTCAGTCAGGGTTCGGCTCATGATGGCGGCCATATGCTGTCCCATCTTGCTCCCCGCCACTTCTTCTGTTGCCTTCTCTCCAACCAGCAAAGAAATAAGAAAAGACCATGATTCAGTTCCGTTTGTATTATATGGATGATCGGCAGCTATTAATCTTGTGATTGTCATTTTAAAGCAAAATTACTCAAATAATTCTGGCCTTCATGGATAAATGTGAGGATTTGCTTAAAATGTTTTGATTTAACATTATTTGGTTTGAAAAGAAAAAGAAGAAGAAAACTGTGAGAGATACACCATCGATTGATATATTTAGCAAATGTTTGATAATCAAAATAAATGTCATCATAAATTATACTATTCCCTGAAATCCCTTGTCCTCCCATCAGAAACTAATACTTGCGTCTTTCCCTCCATCAGAATGCTGGAGCCCCAACCCCCACAGCAGGCCGTCGTTCACCAGCATCCTGAGGCGGCTGCTGGCCATCGAGCAGTCGGCCATGTTCCAGATGCCTCTGGAGTCGTTCCACTCCTTACAAGAAGACTGGAGGCTGGAGATCCAGGAGATGTTCGACGAGCTCCGAGCCAAAGAGAAGGTGAGAGATGTGAAAACACAGATCCATGCTGCTCCAGGACCAGCTCAGACCTCTGCAGCCGGGTTGTTCTGGAAAATGCATGAATATGTGGACTTCAGATGAGCAGTGGATGAAGTACATTTACCCTGGTACATGCATATTATGTATTTGTGATAGAAAATATGTATTTATTTATTTCACTATGTTTATCTGATAAGTAATAAAATCCCATTATTACAACAAATAATAGCACAACATGGCTTCATTTTCTTTGTGTTTAGTTGGAAAGAAACTGATTAGAAAGACTAAATGATTTTATTTCCTAGTATCTAGTTTAAAAAAAGTAAAAAAAACATTATTGAATGGTTTCAGGAAAAGTAGTGAAAGAAACTGTCACTCATCTGTGTTTCGTTAACACAGTTTGTTTTTCTGATAATTAGACAAGACTATTGCAACAGGAGGTGTAAGAGGAGGTAAACTAACAACCTACTCTCCTCCTCCTCTTCCTCTCTGCAGGAGCTGAGGTCCTGGGAGGAGGCGTTGGCTCGAGCGGCCGAGGAACAGAGGGAGCAGGAGGAGCAGCTGAGGAGGAGAGAGCAGGAGCTGGCTGAGAGGGAGATTGACATCGTGGAGCGAGAGCTGAACATCATCATCCACCAGATGTACCAGGAGAAGCCCAGCGTGAAGAAGAGGAAGGGCCACTTCAAGAAGAGCAGACTCATGAAGCTGGGCCGAGACAGCAACTGCATCAGCCTGCCCTCTGGTGGGTGGGAGGAGGAGCTGCAGTTTGTTTCAATCCCATGAATCTGCTAAAAAAATACTTACAAATTCAAATTAAAAAGTCCTAGTCTCTTTTCATTAATACATGTAATTTTACATTAATACAAGGAATGAGTCTTGTTAAAACATTCTGTAAGAGCATTTATAATTAGAATGAACAAGAAATTATTTCTTTGTGTGAAATATTAAGAAATTGGATGAAAAAAATTCAAGCAAACAAAGATTTGAGGGATTGTGATTCAACTCAACGTCTTTATTCGTGATTGTACTTCTGTAGCTATTGATTTATCATTTAAAGCCTTTTAAGTGACTTATGGCCAAAATGTGAATTTTATAATTTTGATAAATACAGCCACTGACAGAGCTTCTAGTTTAATGGCACATGGTGTTTCATTTAGTTAAGGAAAAGGAATTGTATCCAAGTCTACTGAAAGGAACTCTGTCCATTTTTTAATCATTATATTATATATTTATCAATTTTGAATAAATCTCGTAAATTCAAAACAAAAGGAAACAGAAAAACTACATCACTGTTTAGTTTGATCCTCCTTCGCCTTTTATACAGCGCGTCTTCAGGATGTGATAAATGCTGAAGCTCACAGTGGTCTGCCCTTTGCTGTGTGTTTTCCCGTAACCAGCCTGTATGGAAATGTTATGTAAAAATGATTTGGCGCATGTTCTCTCTTCTGTCCTGCAGGCTTTGAGCATAAGATCACAGTGCAGGCGTCTCCCAGTGTGGACAAGAGGAAGACCCAGGGCAGCGAGAGCACCACCCCACCTGCCAGCCCAGGAGTCATTCCCCGACTGAGAGCCATCAGACGTGAGCATGAACACCCTGAAACATTTCTTTTTTTGTGCGAGTTACGGTTTTGAAATGCAATGAACCAGAATTTCTCAATACCATACAACATACAGTATGTCACAGCTTAAGATGTTTGTGCTGTGTATCAGTGACACCGAGCGATGGCAGCAAGACGTGGGGACGCAGCGCCGTGTGCAAGAAGGAAGACCTGGCAACCAACAAGAAGAAAGGACGAACCTGGGGACCGAGCTCCACCCACCAGAGGGAGAGGGTCGGAGGGGAGGAAAAGTACGGAGAAACATTCCCTTTATATTACTTATGAAAGTTAAAGTTTTGTTGTTTGTAAAGCTTTTACACTGTGACTCAATACTGCATATCATAATACTTAGTTCTGTTTTGTGAGATGTTGATGACAGCATGTCAAACACATGAGGGTTGTTATTCCAGACAAGAAACAAATTCATTTTCAGCATGAACTCTAGAATACCCAGCTGCCCACACAAAGTCTCTATGTGCACATGGTACCCCCTTCAAAACCCCCACTTCTTAAATGACATAAAAAATGTTTACCTTTCGCTGCTTCTTATCTTATAAACCTGTATTAAAGTCATATTTCTCTGGTTTCAGGCTGAAATCTCTGGGGGAGGGAAGCAAGGTTTGGTCGTCCAGTGCCCCAAATCTGGGAAAATCCCCCAAACATGCCCCCATGACTGCTGGCTTCTCCAGCCTGAATGAAATGGGTGAGTGTTGAGTTTTTTTAATCATAAAATGCACATCACTGACTAATATATCATCTCAACTCTTCTATTTTATGCCCCCTGGTCCTCTCTTACAGAGGAGTGCAGTGAGTTCGAGGAGTCACCGGGGTCCCTGCAGCCATCAGAGACGAGCAGTAACGGGGCTGCGGACGACTCTGGGTCTCTGTGGGGCAGCGTGGGCCCCCACACGATGCCTGCTGTCGGGGTGTCTACTGCGAGCTCCTGTCAGGGCCCTGGAGGCCTGGGATCGGGGGTGAGCTACCAGGACTCGCTTCGTCGCTGCAACCAGAGGAAGAAGAGCGATGTGCTGCTGCTGGGCTGTGCCTCTCTGCTAGCGTCCGTCGCCTTCGGACAAGACCTCCTGCAGCTGGGAAAACTGCAGGTGAGCTAAAAAGCTAAGAAACGTCAGAGTTTTAAAACTACTAAGCATCCTGTGTTTGTTTGAACAACAGAACTAGAGCACATACCTTAATTTATTGTCTTCTTAAATCCAAATTAATTAATTAATTAACTTCCCTTAACATGCTTGATTTTCAAAGGTCCATGGATTTTTCTCTCGGAAAGTTGATAAAAATGTTGACAGTTTTGTTTTGTAGTTTTTGAACAATCCTGCTGACAAACAAACAAATAAACCAACAAACAATCTAAGGGACAGGGGTGACAACAATCAAATAAACACACTATCTGATTGGGTTTTCCAGTTATGTTTTAACTCGTTTTCATTAGGTTTGTCTATTTTTTTATACTGTTGCCTTTCTGCAAAAAAAGCCTCCGACAGGATGTTGACGGTTTTAATTGGGGTGAAAAACAATATGTTCCTTCACACCTTCATTATTAACTGTTATAGTTTTTCACAAACAGCTTCCTCGTCCTGCAGACAGTTGCTTAAGCAGCATAAATTGACCTTCAGTCAAGCAGGAAGTGTTTAATAGTGTTTTCTAGGATCAGATTTGTTGCTGATCAGGTGGATGGCTTCATAGCCCCGGTCGACTCTCTCTCAGATCAATAGTTCTAACAGGACGACGCACCGTGTTAAAAACACGTGGTGCCTCCCAGTGACGCATAGATCACACCCGCCGTCTCCAGAGCTGGAAGGAATACATCACCGCTGGAATGAAACAGAACAGGATGTTCGCAGCACGAACGAGCTGCCAAATTACCAGCAGGAGACGTGTGACGCTGTTGAGTCAGCGCGCAGAGGAAGAAAGAACAGATTCAGAGTGTACAGTGAGGGGTCGATCAAAGTTATGATATGGATTTAATCTTTTGCTGTAGTTGCTTTATAAACGTCTTTATGAAATAAATAATAAAGTGTACTTCTTTCAAAGGAGGAAGCTCGTATTAACATCATCAGTCCAAACAAAATGCTAGCATCACATCTACTGTTAACCAGTCGATCGGTCACCTGATCAATACCTGTGATTGAGGTCTGAGAAGATCTCATTACATTTTGGTGCAGCTGTAGATTAAAGGGAAGATCCAGGATTATTTTCCACTTTCTTTACATGTTTTTTTAAATGACAAATAAATCAGGTCGGTTCTCAAACCACTATAAGAAGTAGACAGTCATGTGTCAGTTTGTGATGTGGAGGAATTTCATCACAATTTTGACGACAATGCTTCTTTGAATTATAGTGCAATAGTTTTATCCATGTGAACCTGAATTTTACATGTTTTTAGAATTAATTATAAATCTTAAAGGCAACTAGTCACATCAATTAAATCGTTGTCTTCAAACAGGCTGGGTTATTTCTGAAAATTAAAATGCACGATACCTAACATAACAGACCTTTAGAAGCAGATGACTTTAAAAACTGTTGGTGGAAATGTCCACTGTGTTCATTCATTAAAAAAAATAATCGAACTAACATTTTGTCCCGGTGAGACCCTCAGTGGTTGTACAGTTTGTCATTGTGACACCATGTCGTCATCAGGTGCTTCAGGATGAGCAGGACCTCAGAGAGGAGCAGCGGAAGAAGAAGGAGGGTCTCTTTCAGCGGACGGGACGTTTCCGTCGCAGCACCTCTCCACCCAGCAGGAACCTCTCCCTCTCCCTGTCGAGACACCACGACTCCACGCTGCCCTGCATGGACCCCTCTCCCTCTGTGACGCTCCTCTCTCTGTCCTCCCTGTCTGACTGCAACTCCACAAAGTCCCTCCTCCCCTCAGACCCGGACGAGTACTCCCTGACCCCCATGACGGGAGTCAAAACGCCAGCGGCTCCTCCGACCCCTGCCCTCAACCCACTCTTGGACCTGCGGGCGGAGAGCTTCAAGAAGGAGCCCAACCAGTCACTCACGCCCACCCACGTGTCTGCAGCCATGGCCATGAACAGAGGGCACAGACGCACCCCTTCAGACGGGGCGATACGACCCCGGGCCCAAACCCTGGGACACCGCAGGACACCGTCAGACGGGAGCATGCCCATGCCTCCTCCACCGGGGGCGCCGCACATCACAGGAAACAAAGGTACAAGAGAAAAATAAAGATTAGATTATATAGATTGTTTTCTCAGGCAATCTTCTCAAAGCTGTCACAAATATTCACTTAGACTCACGGAGGAAAGGTGTTTAAAGGTCAAAGGTCACTGTCGCCTCACAAAACCTGTTGAACATAATATATCTCAAGTCTGCCTCTAGGGCATTTCTTCACATTTAGACCAGTCATCACTTGGACTTAAAGATGAGCTGATTAGATTTCAGTGGTTAAAGGTCTCAGTGACCTTGTGGAAAAAATGCATGCGGACTGAAACTGCACTGGTGGGCAGAGTAATACAACCAGAGGACGGTAATTCTAGTTTTCTTTTTTGTTTTGAATTGTTTGACTAACAGTCTTATCTCAACATTTGAAAACTGGAACCAGAGAACATTGGTTTTTCCTTAATTGAACAAAGATGATGATTTTTTTTCTCCATTCTTCTCCCTTTCATTAATCAGGTGCACAGGACTCCCTGGACATCCCTCGCCTCCCCAACCCCTCCACCATCTTCCCAATCCCCCATCGGCGTAAAGCCCCCGCTCCACCCATCCCCGTCTCAGATCCTCTCATCAGCCCCCTGGAGAGACCCAAGACGCTGGAGTTTGCCCCCCGGCCGCGGCCCACCCCGGCCAGGATGAGAGCCGACCCCTGGAAGCTGGGCTCTCTCTCCCGGACCCTGAGCTCGTCCCCGGGCAGCAGCTGCGACAGCCCGCCCGGCTCCGGGGACAGCAACGCTGGCGCAGCACGGCCCAGCCTGATGGACATGGACATGGAGGGCCAGAGTTTGGACCCCACCATCCCTCTGTGTGGACAGCAGCAGCCCGCCACTCTTTGTGGACAGCAATACTCATAGTGAAAAAACACCACATTTCCAATTCTAATGTTTTTGCATTTAAACGTGTCCCAGGACGTTAGAGCTGGGGCTGAATAAAGAATGCCTTCTGATGTCTGAGCCGAGCAAAGTGCACTCGCTGAAGTTCGCAAAAACAAACCCACTTCCTGTCATGTTTTTAGGCACTAACTGGAAGCCATCCCTCTCATGTGCACATTTAGCGTCCTGATAAGGTGACGGCAAGCCATCCCCTGCAGCGATCTCTAACCTGCACGACTCTGAGAGACCACAGAGGTCTCCTCACCCACCTACACTACTTCCCTCCCTCCTCGGACGCCATCTCTACCTGCTTCTTAGTGACCAGGTTACATTTCCTCTGAGACTCACGACATTCTAAAAGCCATTCAAATGCTTAAAGGGCCACTTGTTTGACTTTGCTAACTATTCACTTCAATTCATCTGCTTGTGCTTCTGCCGCCCGTCTGTGTAGCCGCTTCACGTTCTGCTTGCATCGACTTTTCTCTCTCCCACTCCACAAAAATATCCCATCGTTATTTCACCCAAACATTTTGATCTTTTCAGGAGTTTTCCCTGAGAAAAACAAGAGCTAGACTTTGTTGAACTTGCTCACAGAGAGTGTTCTTGTTCTTATTTTGCACGCTGGTTTTTCTGCCGGTCCACAAACATCTCCCATAATTCCTCACGTGTCATCTCGTCATCCACTTCCTTCCAAGACTAAAACAGGAAAAAGCCTTTTTTTTTTTTTTCTCAAAGCACTGGACGGGTGATCTCCTCAGCCTTGTACATTTAAAAACATAGAGTTTATTTTCTCAGTGCTTGCACCATCCCTGCCGCAAACCTGTCAGCAGAAGTGTTTTTCTATTGGTTTGGCAGACCAGGTGTGTGTCTCTGTGTGTGAATGTGTGTATATTAAGTGTACATGTGTGGATGAACAAAATGGGTTCATATGTGTGTACTGGTGCTTTTTTAGTGCATGTTATTTTACGTTTGAATGGTCGGAGCACTTCTTCAATAAGACCACACACATTCTGGGCTGTTTGTCATTTTTCCTTTTTTAATAACCATCCGTTCCTAACTAACAGTCAGTAGCACTCTAACTAACATTAACTAACAATGGACAATGAGAATAGAAAACACTGAGGGAAACAAAAAAACTACCTGATTTCAACGCCAACCTCATGTTTTATGTGGGACTGTTTGGAAGCTTGGCCTTCTCTCCTCTGACCTGCTCTGTTCGACATCGGTGGCACCTTTAGGAGCCGTGATGCGCAGCTAGTTCGTTTCTGTGGACCAGTGGCTCTCGCCGCCGCCGACAAATCAACCTTTATCTCCGGAGTCATTTTTCGTACAGTGGACAGTGCGTCTTTTGGCGGCAGATGGTATTTTACTTGACTGTGCAAGTTTCTCTCAGTGTGTGTGTGAGCGTGAACATGAGTGTGTGTTATTGTTTGTATGGGATCCTGACAATCCCATTTGTTCGAAGCGTGAGCCCCCAAACTCCTTCTTCGCGTGTGGTTAAGAACACTGAGTATTTATTATTAAATTTATTGTTATTATCGGTAAAGGATTAATTATTATTATTATTACTACAATGCTCTTCCTGGGGTGTCTGTATATATTTGTTAACATAACCAAGGAGAACCTGGGAAACTGCTCACTGAAACGTCCATGTTGTCTCCAGTCTCATCTGTGACATTTCATTTTCTTCGATGAGGAATATGTGAGAAATGTGATGAATGAGAGATGAATAAAAAAAGAAAGAAAGAAAGAAGCCTCAGTGTCAGTGACACATCTATTTTATGTCATTAAGCAAAATGTGTTTTGAACTCAGATCCTTAAAAGTAACAACAATATAAGAAGAATATAAAGATACTCCAGTGTAAGTAATATCACTGTAATCGCTTTACATCTGTACTTACGTAAAAGTAGCAACAATGTAACAACAACAAAAAATACTCCAATATAAGTAGAATCCCTGTAGCCAGAATACTTCTGTAATTAAGTAATGGTATGGAGGTATTATAAAATGTACTTATAGTATGAAAAGTCTACCTTCATTAAAATGGTTCCTGTGACCAGCTATTGAATATAAAGACAAATTATTATTATTCAGTAATCAGTGTTCACTTTTGACAATACTGACAATACTTCTTTTTAACTTGGCTTGGGAGGTAGAGCGAGTTGTCCACTAACCAGAAGTCTATTTGTTAGATTACTGGATCATTTGTCTGGATTTCAAAGTGACCTTAGGCCAGATACAGAACTGTGAACTGTCCCGGACAGCTGTGCACACAGTGGATGAATGGTGTGTGATAGAAAAAACAAGTATACTTATAGAAGTCTTGTAAAAACCGGTGAATGCGACTTGTACTGTAAACAGTTCTGAGTGGTCAAAAAGACAGTAAAAGAGTTATACAGTCCATTTCCCATTGACAGTTTTAGTGGTACTTCTGTGTGAGTAAAGTATCTGACCATGGCAGGTTTACTGTCAGTCAGGACAAAGGCAACTGCAGCAACAGATGAAATCCTCTAGGTGTCACCACTGTGCCCTATGATGTCATATCATTTCCAGGTCTGCTGTTTTTCTCCATGTGATGCATTCCTCCAGCCACTCTCTGACACTGCAGCTGCATCAACCACAGATGAAGGTGCACTCATGCATCCAAAGCAGCTAGTGTGTGGTTGAATTTCAGGCATCGATCAGGAAAGAAATCCTTTAAATTCTAAAAAACAAAATGTGATTCATGAAGAGACATTTCCACTTGACACAAGCTGTGTGTGTGCAGATAATACAAATACACACAAATGCACAGTCCACTGCTGTGGATGTCAGTTCAGCCGCCAGTCAAACAGCCATCAAGATGCCAGCCAGTTACCTAGCAACCTCTCCTCACTTCCATGGCGATGCTATTAAAAGCAGCAACAAAGAAAACAGTTGGGGAAAAAATAACATGGGATGACGGGCCTCAAAATGAAAGTGAGGAAGAGAGAAGGAGAGGTGTTAAAGAGCCAGCAGCAAGGATTCGCACACACACACGCACGCACGCACGCACGCACGCTCGCACGCACGCACACACACACACAGAGGAGTATTTTTCTTCTGTGCTTTAGCCTGGACGACTCTCTCACATGCTTATCACCTTTCTCAGTAACAGTTTTTCCACCACACTTCCTTCTATCAGTCAGATCTTTCCTCTTTTTCCTTTAGGTTTGAAAATATGGAAATGTATGTCAGACAGTGCTGACGTCTGAATCTCAAAATGCTGTTTTAATATTCAGGGAGTGATAGGAATAAGGAGAGGTGACAGACGGAAGGGAAGGAGGATAAATAGGAAAGGATACAGACTGTGTGCGTGTGCGTGTGTGTTACTTTTGAAGTTAACAGCTCTCCAGATTGCCTGCCAGTTGGTGCATCCTCAGATCTACAGACTGACTTCCTTCACTCCCTCAATGAATCTCCGTCAGATCATTTCATTGTTTCATGGTTTCAAAATGACCCCGACATTAAATATATCATAAAGAAAAGTGACACAGTTGATGAATAAAGTATTCAAGGGTGAACCCATGTCGGATAAAGACATTGAAAAATGTAATGCCGTTAAGATCAGTGAGCTTTGTCAAGTCAGTTATTGTTGCTTATCTCAGTGTGGGTTTGTTGACTCTACATTTATGACAAAACTGAGCACATGGATTTGGAAATGGAGGAGGAAAGATGCTTTTTTGGAGCTTCACTTAGTAAAGTAAAGTTTCCCAGACTCACTGTGGAGGGTTGAAACATATATTCAAATTGGTACAGTAGAACTGGAGATTACATCTTTTATTTTAATTATACACGTACATCTTCATTAACAAAACCTGGCGCCTACATTACCCACAATTCACTTCTTTCCAACTCCACACAAACCATTTTTTTATTCTTATCAAATCTATAGCTTCCATCTGGAGCCATCAAAAACTTTTCTTCTCCACATAAGCAAAAGCTGCAATCAAGAGTGTGATGAGAAAAATCGTCAGAGAAACTCGTGGTTAAAATGACGTAAAGTTGTGACCACACAACAACAACAACAACAACAACAACAACAACAACAACAACTCTCCGGTTTGTTTGAAACTTTATTCATAATCTTTATTTACCAATCAATAGTGCATTCCCGGGCTAGCAGTTCAGTAAAACCAGTGTCATTACACCTGGTGGATGTTTGGATGTTGAATGGAAAAAAAAGAAAGGCCTCATAGGGAGCGAGGCGAGACTAAAGCGCGGTCATAGCCTTGACGTCCCCAGCTTCATGTTTTTTTTTATTATATATATATATTTTGTCTCCATCAACACAGAAACAAACAGGATGGAGGCCAGCGGCTGTGAGGAGCAGCTCTGCGCTCTGGTACCAGTTCCTCAGAGTTCTCGTCCACTCCTGCATTTTACTGCGTCTTTTACTGTGCAGAAACAGACGCTAGGGGGTCAAAGGTCATTCAGATGGGGAAGGGTAGTGGGTCGGGGTTGGGAAGGTTCAAAGGGCATTGCACGTACTCTGAGCTGATTTTGGATCCCTCAACAAAAAGGGACGTCAACAGAAATACCAACAAATACAGACACAGTCACGAAGCAGCTCTGTGGGAGAAAGCTGCGGTAAAATTCTCTTTTCTACCTCTTGAATTTCTTTTCCGCTGATAAATTAATTCAGTAAAGTAAAGCTTTTCACAACCATAAAACGTTGCTTTTTTCTTGTATTTTTTGTACAATTGTATCATATATTCACAAAAAACTACTTTGACATTTGACAAACATTCACCTCAAATGACATCAACATAAAAAGAAGCAGAAAATAACACAGCCTGTAGTTCTACTTTTTTCCGTTTCTTTTTTGTTGTGCTTTTTGTTTCTTTTTCAAAGCTACACTGACGCAGAGATCGGGCGTCTCTATCTCTATGTGCACAGACAGCGAGTTGTCAGATTACGCTCACAATAACAGCCTGCCGCTCAGTCGCCTCTGCCATTAATCAAACAGAATCAAATGAATCAAACAGCCTGAGATGAACCTGCTCAGCTATAGTTATCTCTGGAACGCTCGTTGGCGCACGTCGAGCCAGAATGACTTTGCACAGTGAGACAGAAACAAGATGGCGGACTGGTGCCATGGAGAGAGCACCACGGGAGGAGACCTATCCCAGAGGAGCCATCGGGTGAGTAGACTGAGCTCAGGCAGCCATGGAGACGGAGCCTGCAGGTGCCGCTCCTCTCTGTTGTTTGTTGATTTATCTCCTCTGGGAAAACCATGCAGGTCCAGAGAGAGACACAGAGAGATGTCAGAGAACAGAGGCACGTCAGGAGAGAGGATGGCTCCTGCGTCTGAGGCTTGAGTTCTGTTATATAATTGGTTATTATTGTAATGGGAAATGTCCAACAAATATATTTTTTTATCAAGCAAAAACAGCAAGATAACTCAAAGCAATAGCTCAACTTGTTTCCAGTCTTTATGCTGTGCAAAGTCAATCCTCTCCACAGACACAGTGGTATCAATCCTTTTATTCTAACTCTCTGCAAGAAAGTAAATCATTTTATTTCCAGAATTGTCCTTTAAGAAAATATCATCATGTTCCTTCACAGCCATGAAGCAGGAAATAGGATTTATATAGTTATTATATTATTAATAGTTACATTTTATAATGGTGATACACTTTATGGCTAGAACTACGTGGACGTCCTCGTTTGCACGACAAATATAATGAAATAAATTCATCCGTGCCGACATGAGTAACACCTTTTCTTTTTGTTGTGTCTGCTGGGAACATATCCACGGCTTTGTCTGAAATCACTGTAATGTACTATATACTGCACTACATTTCCTCTCATCATTTTATTTGCATCTGAAATCAGAATATGATATTCATAAACTATTTACCCTCAATAATTTCTAAAATGGTAATGATTCACAATAACAATTTACTGCTCAATATAGAGAAATTCTCAAGATTCTATTACAATGGGGGGAACCAGGGCGTGAATTCAATAACAGCTCAATGATTAATGTGGGAACAGTAATAAAAGAAGGAATCCAAAAGTTTGTGAGCCGCTGTTTTAGACAACGGCGTGCTATCATGTATCGTACGTGTGTGGAACCACCTGCCCTGACCTCAACCACATCCAAAACCTTGATGAACTGGAATATCGACTGGGATCCAGGGCCCAACATACAACTGATCTAGTGGCTGAATTGAAGTTTGGGTAATGAGATGTTCAGCTACCACATCGAGGGGCTCGTCCACTAACCAGGAGGTCGGGGTTCGATCCCTGGCTCCTCCAGTCCACATGCCGAAGAGTACAGTGAACCCCAATTTACCGGCAGCGTGTGAATGTGGCTTGTACTGTAAAGCTCTTTGAGTGGTCGATAAAACTAGAATAGCTCTATATAAATAAAGTTCATTAACATACACTGAGGGTTTAATGTTCACATACTTTTAGCCATATAGTGTATGATGATAAATAAGCTCTAAACCCTTCTGTGTATCTCCACTGCAGCTGACAGTGGCCTACTTCTCCCTCCACTGGAGCGATTCTGTATCATGCAGGTCTCTTCGACACATGGTGCCGTCTCTCCAGAGACCCATTGACACACTTAGGTCTCTGTTTCCCTCCCAGCAGGTCACTGGAAAAAAAGTAAGGAGGGGAAATCTTTTACTCCAACTCTCTCTGATTTCCTCCTCCGGCTCTGTTTGAATTTATTCTCACGGTGACCTGAATTTATTAAATATCCTCCTTTTTTTTTAGATATATGTGTTATATCTAGATACCTTATTCTACTGCTTTGTCACCACTTTCTGTGTATGAGCACATCACTTAGTGGCAGCATGCCATGTCAGAAAGCAATAGAGCAGATGTAATCCCCTCCCTAACATCTGAAGTAACTCCCTGGAGCCAAACGTTACATGCAGGAGGTGGGCTTGCACACGGGAAAGAGGAAATTGGGATTCGTGGAATCAGAGACAAGGGGAATTCAGGTCATGCTTTCACAAAGTATCAGTCCAACAGCAGAACAGGGCGGGCAGAGCTCAGCTCGAAGTAAAGCTAATAGAAAAGCAATGTCTGCATTATCAATGATTCAGCTTCACAAATTTACAAGAGAAGCGCCAGCAAATCATCTGCTAGTCATGGATATCCACAAACCGTATTATCGGTATAGTGTCTAATGCTTGTGTGTTACTGCGTCTGTCTGTCTGTTTCCAAACACTGGTAATTTATCTATCCACACACAGTAAACTGAAAGAGGAAGAAATCTCAAATGGCCCACTCTTGTTGAAGTGCACTATAAGCTGAGTGCTCCGTGATGGAGGTTGGGACTGTCGGGACAGAAGCGTGTGATTGTTTCCCTGCACTAACGCCGCCCAGAGTCTCCTCGGCGTGTTGTCGGTGTCTGGGAAGCTTCAGTATTAGCGATAAAAGGTCGGACCTCGGTTTAGAAGAAAGTGTTTCTTGCCGTGAACCGTTAAAAGAGTGGATCTCCATCTAAGCCAATGGCAGGTTGATGGAACACCGATCCCATTGGCTATTTTCCATTGTGACATCATTGACGAGAGAAAAGAGGGGGGAAGGAGGAGGGAGGGAGTCTCAACAACATCAACAACGACACATGACCCAGGAGGGGACAACAGATTCAAGACACACCAGTTTCCACAATAGCACACCTTACCAATTAGGTACTACTGAGTATGATGAACACTGAAAGCAAATGATAAAAACCTTAGAGACGGATTACAAACACTTGAATTAGCCCTTGAATTGAAACAACAGTCCAGAAAGTGAGATACATGGCATCCAAGAGAGACAAGTCAGACATAAGAGTGATATATTAAGCACAGAGGAAGGCTCTTTCTCTACTCATTGAAAGATTTCTAGTCTGTCCCACAGTCTGGGTATAAGGGCCCGATGGAGCCCTGTTGGGGTAGAGGATGTACAATCAAACTGGGCTATGGTCTTGATATGTGTCACACACACCCCCTCACTGTCCCCCGTCATGTGTCGAACTGCCTCCACACACACTCCTGCCCTCCTCCCGGTGTGGTCGACCCTGATTTTCTCCTCAAAATTTCCAGATAAGGAGAGAGAGAGAGAAGGCCATGAGAAAAAGAGCAAGAGAGCAGAGACAAAATGCATTTTAGGTTTTTAAAACATTTACTAAATCACGCAAATGTCCATTATTCGTATGTGTTGAAGCTCCCTTTTCAGTCCACCGCGATGACTGTTTCAAATGAGTATAATACAGCATTTTCCTTGTTTTGTTTTTTCGTTGATATTTTTTTTTTTACGTTTGCTTGACCGTCTGCGTCTAAGGGAATAGGAACCACAGCACCTGAGGGAGAAAAAGGGAGAAGGGGAGGGAAGAGACGATGAAGGAGATGTGCCGCAGACAGCTCTTGATATGTCTCCCGCTTCCTTTAATCGCTGGCAGGTGATTGGGTCGTTCTCTTCCGTCTGTGGGCTGTGCTGCTGTCAGGAGTCGATTGAGGAGGCGGAGAGAGGGAGGGTCGATCCGGGACTGTTCGTAGGGTCAGAGGTGGGAGGGTCAGGAGGGTGAAAAGGTCGAGGGTTAGCCCTGGGTCTCTTTGCCGCTCTCTCGATCCCGCTGTCCGCTCTTGCTCATCTTCATCTCTGTCAGCTGGATATACCGAAGCACGTTGGTGTCTGCGATGGATGTGAGGCAGAAAGTAAAAGATTTTTATTGAGATTGATGTAATGTCATTTACTAATGCAGCGAAATTAAACCATCTTTCATGTTAGAAAAAGAAAGGCACAAAGGTTATGAACATAGACCTTAAAGAGGAAAAACATCACGACTCCCTAAAAATGAAGCCAAAATGTCTTGATCACCCCCTGGTGGCTGGCTGCTGTAGAGGTCATATACTCCACCTCCTTTGTGTTAGTGCATGAGACAAAACTAAAAAGCCAAAATACAAGTCAAATACGTTTTTCGTCAAAGATGGTTTCAGTCCATGTGGATAGATGAAGAGAGGTATCATCCAGCTTTATTTCCAGTCTATGGTTTTGACAGAGCTAAAATGTGACACAGGTTTACACAAGTTAAAGTGTCATTTTACTTTTCTCCATTAACGTTTCAGAAAATACCAAATAAAGAGTTTTAATGAAATCAGACTTTTTGAGTTATTTAAATGTGGGTCCCAGTTTTGTTTGTATATTATGAGCACTCTCAGATGTTTTCTCTTTTATGTGACCGTATTTAAATATCCTCACCTGTGGGTTCGCGGTTCTTGGCGTCACGCAGGTAACGTAGGGCACATTCGTAGTCACCCAGGTGATAGAAGGCGATGCCGGCTCGGTACATGGCCTTGAAGTGGTCTCTCTGGTGGCTCAGCACTTTCAGACAGTACTCCTTCACTCTCTCGTAGTTTACCAGCTCGGACTGCAACAGACACGCTGCAGAGAGGAGGAGAGGGAACAGGTCAGTTGTTTCTAGGACTAAACTTTAATGGTTTATTTACAGGTTGCATGTCTTTCCTGCGTCTGCGTGGGATATTACCGGGTACTGCGGTTTCCTCCCACAGTCCAAAGACATGCAGAGTGGGGTTTGGTTAATTTGAGACCAAAAGAGGTTAAGCAGTATAATGAATGGATGGTTCATTTAAAATATTTCCCTAATTTTGTACAGACAAACACCTCAAGTCTCTTTAAGTGAAGTTTAAACAACAACTAGATCCTGTGAGCGAAAAACAGACACAATATTTGCTGACTTCTCATTCTGTCTTTTAATAGAGCCACCGTGAAATTTAGCTTCCACAGTAGTTCCTCAGGATGGCAGTGAGCGGACTATTAATAGACAACACTAATGTCCCACAGAGAAGACAAAAAAAAGTTGTGCCAGCAGTAATGTCTCTACACGCTGCTGTTGAACTTGTTTGATAAAATATGAGAATGGGGAGAAAATGAGCTGGCGAGTGACAAAGTGAATAACCCTCCTGACATGGCAGATGTGTTGTAAGAGCTGAGGGCAGCAGAGGACAATGGAGGAAAAGAAGGGCAGGAGAGGAGGATGCAGAGATGAACACACACCCACACCGACACACGCGCACACACACAGCTTTTAAAAGCCTGCTAATGTCTCAGATATCTGATCAATCTGATCCTCTGACAATCACAGCACTCAAGGTTTTGCCTCCACCTTGTTTCTCTTCATCCCCCCCGTAACTCCTTTGCTCCCTGCCAGTGTTCTTAATTTATCTAAAGAGAAATCAAAAACAGTTTCCCTTCCGCTGTTATATCTCCTCCAGCACGCCGACCCAATCCCACCCCAACCCTTTTCTCTCTGATCCCACTCCCTCCCTGTCACAGTCCTCCAGCTCTCTCTCCTCCTCGTCTGCCCTTGACACACAGACGGCATTATGATCAACATGAGTCAGGGAACGTTTGCTAGGAGGCAGAGTGAGTCAGGGGTAAGAGATGGCAATGGGGAGTGAGAGAGGGGGCAGGGGGGTGGAGAATGAGTGTGTACGGGAGGATGAGGGGTGAAGGGGAGGACAGCTATGAAAGACTGTAGGGCGAGGAGAGGGGGTGTGGTAGTTTGGAGTGGTCCTCTACCCCCAGTGTGTGTGTGTGTGTGTGTGTGTGTGTGTGTGTGTGAGGCTGAGGAAGAGGGACAGCTTTGACAAAAAGTGAATGCAGTGAGAAGTGGTTAAGGACCAATAATTTAATCAGATGAGCAGGACTAATGGAGCTTTGTCTCTCTCTCCCACCCACTCTCTCTCTCTCTCTCTCCCGCTCTCTCTCTCTCTCCCGCTCTCTCTCTCACACACCCAGACCTTGCCTATCAACTACACAAGTGCAAAGCACTGAATAATTCATCATGGACATCAGGGGACGAACCAATTCAATAACAATCAGTGTACTTTGGTATTTAGTGGCCGAAGTTGCAAATGTGTGTGTGTGTTTTGTGTGTGTGTGTGTGTGTGTGTGTGGTGGGTTACTGCCTCGAGACTTTGCATGTGATTATAAAAGCAGTGGGGCTCTGGAAATGAATAATATTATCATGAAAATGCAAAGATTTAAAAGATAATTTCATTCTGTTATGGTTTAGCCAGACTATACCTGCACTACTTTATTTACATAGATGTTTTATAAATGGACTATTTGAGTAATGCATTTATAATTTGCCGTTTTTCCTCCTAAATAAGTTTGACAACTATATAATCGTATATAATCTGTTGCCCAAACGACTTCTTGGTTAATTTAGTGAGGAAAATTTGGATAATGTTGATGGTTGTGACACACAAACTCTGTAAATTAATTCTAATAGACAAAAATTATTGCTTAAAGCTCCCTCTTTTTTTGAATGAACTTGTTTATCGTAAAAGAAGAAAAACAATACTAACTGTAAATATCTAGAATAATAGTAATAGTAAGAACAAAAATAAGCCTGTGACTGTTTTCTGTGAAGCTGGTGACTCAGCACAGAGCAGGGAGGTCGAAGTCATTTCACGTTTTTAGTGATCGTAAGTCTGCTCAGCCCCGAACGCTGGGAATCACCTCGGATGCCCTCTACCTCTTCTACACACCTCTCTGCAGACTCCACTTGTCTATTTGTTTTCACACACACACACACACACACACACACACACACACACACACACACACACACACACACACACACACACACACACACACACACACACTCTCAAAAACTCACACTCACGCACACACTCACACACCCATCCATTATCGCCCTCCAGCAGTAGACATGAGCCGAGCTTTCAGAGGATTCAGTTACAGTCCATAACGGGCTAATGGCTGACGCGGTTCACTGAGACTCAGACATGCGATACACATGATACACAGCATACACAGTCATCGATGACACAGACAAAGGCACAAACACAGTTACGCAGGGGACAGCAAACACACAAGTGGGGGTAATTAGAGTTGGAAGATTCAACCAGGCACAGATGCTCAACACATACAAACACAGAATCGGTAATGGACAACATGAAACTTTATTTGAGGTGATGTTTAAAAGATGCGTGACTGCACAAAATATACACAAACACGCACACAAAGGCAGCGTGCACAAGTGATGACTGGCCGGCCGCACCCTGCTGGACCATTAGGCAGATGGATGGCACGCCAGAGGGAATGTAGAGTGTGGTGAGATGCATTAAGGGTGTGATAATGGCAGGATCATCAGAGCAGGCCAGGATACAGACAGACAGAGGCACAGTAAAAACAACGCTGGAGCCGTGGGGGCCCATTCACTGAGGGACGCGGCAGGGTTTCTGTTTGTGTCCTGTCTTAAAAGAGTGATCAGGAGCTGGTTTGGGAAATGTTTAACATAAGTAAAACAGAGAAAAGAGTCAGTTAGGGTTTTTTTGCGATATTTGTGTGTTAACCAGAACTACAGTCAATTTCAAATCTTCACTGCAACTGTTCACAAAAAATCTTTAATTACAAATAGTCCACGTTTAACCTTTAAAAGAAAATCTTAACATAACTGGATGTTGGAATATGACACAGCCAGGGACTCAAACATTGAAGTGCTCTTAGATTTCTATAACAAATAGCTTGGACCAGCTTCGTATCACCAGGAATTATGTTGTCCATTCTGCTGTAGAGCTCCAGCCAGTGTCAATGTTCAGTTCCAGCACAGGAAGTACTAACGTGTCTTCTGTGCAAAGAGACAGACAGTACAACTGAGAATGTGGTGGATGGGTAATGTAGTACAGCAGATTGTCATGGGGACAGATCTCTCATTAATGTTCTGGTTTTTATTTAACTGTGAAGCAACTGTGATCTCATCAAAGTGTGTTTGTTTTAACTACAATCTTTTCTAACTGTAACCAAACCACCATGAAAACAGAATTAATACATTAGTATTTTACATTGAATGTAATTCTAGGTTTTTCGCAAAATAGTCCAATATCAGTGCTGTCGTTGACTGTACGAACTGATCGGTTAATCCTCAGAAAATTAATCTTGGTAATTGAATAATATTTTCAGTCATTCTTCAAGCAAAAACTGCTAAACATGAATTGACTCCTCATTTTCAATATGAGGATTTTGTTTTAGAAGAAACTTGGACTCTGGTTAATTATAATGGATGTTTTTACTCTATTTTAATGACTTTTGGACAAATAATGATAATTAAGGACACAGGCCGTCACATCCATTTTGTGTGTCCACGATCAGTTTTTCTGAAACCCTGCCAGTTGCTGGGCTTCTGATCCGACCCTGAATCTCTCTATGAAATGTAATTCCACTTTGAAACTGATTTTTGTTTTGATTAAAGATGCAGTAGTCCCACAGCTTTTCCATGAACATGTGAGATGAGAGAGCACGACTAATGAGATGTGAAACTGCACAAAGGACACAAAGTGGGGATAGATGTGTCTGATTGGCCTTCGTCTGAGGACGGGCACAGAAGTATAATCTGGGGCCTTTATGATGCTGCGACATTGGCTTTGTGCGTGCGCCCATTTAGTGTCAGTGTCATGGGTTTTCAAGAAGGGGCCGATGCAGAGAAAAATCAGGAAACCGGAAAAATCAGAGCAGAGAGTATGTATCTGAGAATGAATTTGAATTTCTAAGAAAGCCCAACAGGTGCAAAGGCAGCTGTCAAGTGTGAGTGTGTGTTCATGTGTGTGCGCGTCTCAGTCGACTTGAATGTGGAATCAGAGGTGCGGAGAATGGGAGTGGTTAACACATGCTCAGGAACCCCACTGGTTTGCCTGAAGCATCATGTCTGAAAGAACAGAGCCTGCACAGAGACTTGCTTTCATTTAGCAGACTATGAGGAATAAAAGGGAGGAAGGAAAGAGAGGCCGGGGGCAAGGGAGGACAGAGACGGAGACGACACTGACAAAATAAAATGCAGGAACAGCCGAGGAAAACTGAATTTCTGAGGTGACGATGACAAGAGAAGTCAAAACTAAGGGGAAGAAGCAGACAGCGAGCAGGGGAAGTGTGAAAATACTCTTTCCTCTTTTTCTAATCTTCCATGCTGCATCTTTTTTTCACCCTGGAGTCTATTTCTTTCCCTACATCATTATCTCCCCTCTGGACCCATGACCATCCCCTGTCTTCACATCAGGTGCAACGCCATGATCCGGCTAATTTAAAGCCACTCGTGACGCTGGTGATTAGTCTGCTGTCCATCACCTTGTAATTAGTTCTGCAGGCAGATAATGGCAGATGGAGAGTCCCATCGCTCTCACTCATGCTCAAACACGAGACTCACACTCCTCACACGTCCCTACAACAGCATCCATCTATGACACGCGTCCTCCGTTTCTTCCCAGACTTTATCTTCTGAGCACAGGCCGCCCTGCCCTCCTCTCAGCTTTCCCCGTATCTCCTGTCTCTACTCTACAGATGTCATTCTCCTGCAACAGACTTCTTTACAGACACAGAATGAAACATGGTGAAATCCCATCACACATCTCGGAGCAAAATCGGATCCAAACCTGCTGACGTCACAGCTCTCGGGCCTCTCCGGTCCCACTAAGACTAGGGCCACCCAAAGCGCTTTTTGTGAATGCCTTTCACTTTACTTTTACAGTTTGCTATAATCAAAGGGGCTTGTCTCCACTAACATGACACAGCATTCACACTACCTTCACCAGCCACCACCTGCATTCTCAGCCGCTTTGTTTCAACTGTAAATCCACTTTTATCGTCTCACCCTTGCACCATTTGTCTTGCTTGTATCTTAATTTCATAGAGGCTTTAATGATGACACCGCATTCAGGTTTTAAATTTCCTCTTCTGGCATCAGTAAAGTTTGTCATAAAGATGTTATCGTATTTTATCTGTTTCAGGAGGCAGGAGAGGATGAGTGGACAAGTTTGTTATCTTACATCACCAAATATGTGACATAGGAAATATAAAATGTGCTCTTCTTTCTTAGAGGAAATACTCATTCAACTGTAATTTATTATGACACAGCGGTAATAAAAAGCTCATTTCGTCCAGAGGAGCTCTTCCATTGTGTCACAGGGGGAGAAGACTAAGCTCCATATGATGTTAGAAAACCCTCATAATTACTCACTCTCATTGCTCATGTTTGACTATGTGCATCTCCTCTGAGGGAAAACCAAAGCACCGGGACAAGATAGTGAGATCCACCTCACACATCTCAGGCTAAATAACTAACATACAACATGTTGTTGGTTTAATCAACACAAAACCCAAAGTGCAAAAATGGCATGTTAAGTTTACATTGGGGATGTTTGTTAATGATGAACTTTGCTGGGAGGCATTTTTTATTTCCATCAGACAGAGTGAGACTAATGGTTTCCCGTTAGCTTGTTGGCTGCTGACTGTAGCTTCACTTGAATTAAAGTATTACCTATCCTCTCAGGCAGAAAGTGAATTAGCATATTTTTCCAAATGAAACTACTGATTCTATTCCTCCCTATGTGTTGCTTATTTAACCTCACAGCCTTCATCTTGTCACCCCTGTAACCCCCCCGACTCCACTGGTCATGCCTGGAAACTGCTGGTTCGTATGGATTACCCATAGACTATTTATAATCTCTGGGATTATCCAGTGTTCAGTTGTGGCTCAGGAGGTAGAGCAGGGTGTACACTAACTAGAAGGTTGATGGTTCAATGCCTGGTATTGCCTCTTGCCTGTACTGGCAGTGTGAGTGATATAGCCCACAGAAGTGCTGTACATGTGAATAGATGAATCCAACTTGTAGTGTTAATTGCTTTGGATCGTTGCTAAGACGTTTTCTAGTTTTAGCAACGATCCAAAGCAATTTACACTCTATATATATTCAGTCCATTTATTCTTTTATAGTTATTATTTACTGTACGGTCTTCAGTCAGACAGCATGCTGAGTGTTTCCATCTTTTACCACACACCCTTGTCCTCATGCATCACAAAGGTCCTGGCTGTGCCCATCTTATACCTTCCTCTCTCAATTTCCACCCTCCTGCACTGATCTGCTCTCCTAAAATAGTCGCTGATTCAGGATTAATGCTCATCTACTTAAATATTTATACAAGTGAGGAAGCTATCTCCTCAACGACTTTGCCGAAGATGAAATCATTTATTGCTCTCCCTTGCACTTCACAGTTTCAAGAACTTGGGCAGAGCAATTTCCTCTCTTCTGTAATATACAGTAAGCCTGTATTTGGGCCTTTGTGGGGTTTTCTTTAGAACTCTAACGAAATGAAGAGCAGTTCACAATGTTATGATTATATTATTACAACTGATGATTTATTTTATATCCTTAAGAGCCTGAGGGACAAATGAGGAACCAGTACTATTACCTAATTCTCCTGAGTAAAAACAGACATTCAAATAGTATTTAAGTGCAGTTTAATAAAACCTAAGAGGGACTTCTATCAAGGTTATATCTGCACTTGAACTCCTTGACAGGGATATAATTTTGTTGTGGCCCTTAGCTAGGCCATTATTTGATTGGGGATGTCAACTGTGGACACTGGGCAGACTCGTGCCTTCAGCTCAGCAGATCATTGGCTTCTGTCCCCTGCTGCTGTCAAACACATTGCTTTTAAAACCTAACCACACACGCTAAAGTCAAATATTGTCAAGTAAAATTCAGGCTGTTTGCTAATATTGATCCACTTCTGTCTCTGGGTAATCTACTGTATGTACAGTTGATTTGATGAACATGCTCTGTGCATTATAGCAGCGATAAGATAGATGGGAGTGTTTGGACGGGTCAACAGTAAGTGCTGCCAAATAGTTTGGCTGAGAATTTCATGGAGTCAGCCTTAATCTGCGAGCTAGAAGAGCTCCCCACTAACTACCTCAAACAAATGAATGGCTAAAGAATGAGATTTCCTCATCTCTTAAACTGTCACAGCCATGTGTTGGCAGCCAGTCATATTTAGAAAATTCGGAAAGCTGAAGAACACACAGTATGGAGAGCATCCAGCAGCAGAGAACATGGACCAGAGCTTATTCAATACAACAAAGCAATATATATATATATATATATATATATATATATATATATATATATATCCTGACATATGAACATGACTTGTAAATCTATCTAAAGTAATCTATCTATCTATCTAAATGATGAGATGAATAATTGAGGCAGGCAAAGACACCATATCTTTGTCTAAGTACATTGTAACATTAAATTTATACAATTAATACATGACATTAACATTAATGTGACACTTTTTATATACAAGTATTAATTTAATCCATTGTTAAAATACAATTTAGCATTTCAATTATCACTTTAGATTCGAAAAAATGGAACTCTTGCTTCATAATTTAATCTTCTTGACTGAGTTTCACCCTCGGAGGTGGCTCAGCAAAACAGGCTCTTCTTAATCTTAATCTACGTTTTCGTCACATACAGGGATGAGTTTTCACCTTCAACCCTGGCCAGGACATGTAATGGAGCATTCAGTGTCAGGCTGACTAAGGGAAAGGAAGCTCAAAATAGCGACCAACATGCCCTTTTTATCAGCACGGAGCTGTAGGGATAAATATAAATAGCCAATTGATTTACTAGGCTCTGTCCGCTGGAGCGCGCGGCGTTAGATATGCCCAAATAGCTTTAGCAAATTCTCATTACTGATCTGGCTTATAGAGGATGACTTTTCTGCATTTCTCCATCATACTTTTTCTCTCGCTCTCTCTAAGGGTATCTGTCTCAGTATTCTCTCGTCTTTCAACTGCAGACTTGAAAAAAGTCTTGAAGGCAACTTTCAGTTTATTCATTATTTACAGTCAGTCCACATCCACAGGTATTAACCTGGTTTGGTATCTTAGCAGTTTAATTGATTTTTAAGTTCAGAAATTCTTTAGAACAACTCTTTCAAAAAAAGATGTTATTTGATATTTTATTTGTTATTTGAAGTCAGACAACTTGAATTTTGTATCTTGTGGTCTCATTTATCCTGATATCTTGTACAAATAAACTGAACTATATTTAGGTGAAACTTTTAGTTTGTTAGCATGTTAACATAAACTACTTCAGTGAACATATCAAATAGTGAACCTGCTAAAACACGTTAGCGTGGTCATTATATTATAGCCACCTGACATCAGCCTTTAGCTTAAAGCTCTCCCTCTCCACCTCTCCCTGGCTCCCTGTCTGTCTCCTCTCCTCCCTTTCTTCCTGCAGATGACTGAATCTTATTTACTGTTTTGACAGGAGTCATCTGGGCCTGTCAGGGCTGTGATATAAATCAGTTTGGTCTGGATTGGATTTCTCAGCATTGTCTCCTCCACAATGAAAAGAAAACTACAAATGCAGCTCTGAGAGCCCTCCCTTAAACAGCATTTTCCTCCTCTCATTCCCTCCTTGTCACTCTCCTTTACAGCCGTACCCTCCCTCCTCTGTCGTATAATCCCCTCATATTTAAGAGTTCTGTCCGGTTTCTCTCGCTGCCTTGATTTTACTCCCTCCCCCCATTTCAGCCTCTGCATCTTTTCTAGTGACTCACCCCTTCCCCCATCCTCCAGACCTCTCCCTCTCTCTTGGCTGTGAGGTTATTCAGAGGGCTGGTATTGGGAGGACAGTACAGTGTGAGTGGTACAGTAGAGGGAGTGCTGGTCGTACCCCCAACAGCAACACCACGCCATCTGCAGCTCTGGCACACAACGTTTTCACGCCACCAATAGCAGACGTGCACGCACAGAGGGGGAGGTAAAAAAAACGAACCTCCCCCCTATCCTCCCTCCGTCTCATCCTCACATGGCATCTCTTTTTCCTACAAAGCTCAGTGCATTTCTTACAGAAAAACCAACTTCCTTTCCCAGCTGCTTATTAAACCCTGCCTTCTCCTGGTCGTAACCCCTCTATCTTATATCTATTCTTCTGCCCATCTCCTTTCCTCCCCTCACTGCCCTTCTTCCTCTATCTCATGCGCTCCACCATGTTCCCTGGTGAAGGCGCTGGCAGGAGATGAAAAGGATTTTTTTCTGTTTTGTGAGTGATTGTTCACCAGGATTGGGTAAGTGAGGACTGGTGAAATCGCTCCGCCTCTGGTGTTGCACTGACGCAGGCTCAGCAGCTTCTATCTGAAGCAAGACTGGGCTTTAAGGCTGTGATGTGGTAAATGTTATGATGGTTCTGTGACAGAGGAAGGACTTTTACCATTGGTAACAGATGTTGATGTCAGCAGCAGGCTCTTTAAATGTCCATTTAGAGCCGGTAATCGTATGTCACGGTTCATAACTTCATTGATGGCCTCGGTCAGATGTCGCTGAGACTCTCAATACAGGACTCGTGTCAGGACATAAACACATTTACGTGACAATATGAGGCAACTTGAAATGATGTGATTTTTTAATAACTCTGGAGAGATGGGTCATAATGATTTTGTTGCTGCAATCAGGGCAAAATCAAGTCACTAAACAGGTAAGGAAACAATTCGATCTTGTTATACATCATGTAAGCTACTAGAGTGAGGTTGAAACACCCGTAGGTGTTGAGTAGGCGCAGGCACAGACTATTATTTGACAATTTTATATGTAGAGTCCCCAGGGGTTAGGTAACAAATTTCCTTTTCATTTATTTGAAAGGGACAATGCTCATTAATCAACAGCAAAATCACATGTAAAGAGTTAGCTCAACAGGCTTATATTCACCTGTTGTCCCTGACTTGCTATAGGCAACCGATCCAAGCAATATATAGACACTCATATCAGATAGGTACAATGCATGTTACAATAAGTAACAACACAACATATGAGACAAAGCACAGCAAGTCAAAACCAACAAAGACAAAGAGCAGACACGCAGCAAACGTCAGTGGGCAGTCAGAAGTCTAATGTGCACATATCTGATTATGGATATGCCATTTCTTCAGCTGACCAGTAAAAGAACAATTAGTATTTACTTCTCTTATCTGCATTGGCATCAGATTCCAAATTAATGATTTCATTTGTAAATTGAATGGGTTGGGGTAAGGGTTAGGATAAGGTCTGGATATTGTCTTGACCCTGGTGATCGTGCTGTTCTCTTAGAAAAAGTGCTGCCCATAGGTGCACTGTATGAATGTGTGTGTGAGTGGCTGTACTGTAAAGTGCTTTGAGTGGTCATCAAGATAACGCTATATAAATGCAGAACATTTACAAGTATCTCCTAGGTTAAATGGCAGGATCCTTTCACCTCCTGGCAGGATACAAGGTAAGTGAAAATAGGGTTAGGGTTACAGGCAGGGTTAGGGGTCCAATGGCCGCCTGACTGCAGTTCTGATCAGCTCTTAAGTGCATTTTAGTCTTTTTCAGGTGTTTGTTTTGGAAATATCACTGACTGCTCTCATCGCACAGACACAGTGAACTGGTGAACATAGTAAAACAACAAAATCTAAATAGAGTGAACTGTTATTTTACCCCGAACCATTTGCTATTAAATGCAACACTTCAACCAAGATAGAAGATATATTCAGATATATATGAAGATATATTCACTTCTTTCCTGTGATTGCAAATAAGCACATTGGCAGAAATGAAATCTGATCGTTCTCACTGGTTAAATCATGAGTTTGTGTGTAAGGTAGGTCAGCAACAGATTATCTTCTGTAACATGACAGTTAATTTAATCTCAAAAACTATATATCAGAATATATATATATATGCAACATGCAACTTCACCAATAGATGTCACTAAATTCTACAAACTGAGCCTTTAACAAATTTGGTCACAGCCATGAGTGGGTGGAAATTGCTGGATCATCAGCATCAGTATGGAGAGTGGAGCTGCTGAATAAAAAGGTGGATGGTGTTACGAAACAAACAGTAGCACTCATCCCCTCCTGCTGTGTCTCTCCCAAGGCCACGACTTATGACTCATTCACAGACCGAGCGAGTCAGGGGGAACAAAGTGAGATTTCAAGCAAAGATCAAAATGAGCGGAATCACAAGGTCCCGCTCCCTTTTTTTATTCCCTGTACACTGTACAGCTTCTAAACTGCTTAGTATGAAATCTGTCTGAATGTGCAGTTTTAGAAAAGTGCTGCTGCTGTTGTCCAAAGTGCTGCCTCACGATCAATATCAAGAAAAAGAGCAGAGCAAAAAACCACAGTATCATCTGTTATTTCTGCGTTTGTGCTGGTGAAGGTGGGTGGATGGGTGAGGCGGACAGGCAGGGAGTCTGCCTCTGGCCAACATGTTGCAAAACAGTGAGCTGCAACAACACTGTCAGTCGTGAAGGTGGTGGTGGTGGTGTAACCCATTTAGATAAAGCCTTGCAGGGACACAGAGAAGGGCTGTCTCCATAACAAGGCCACAAAATGGGACGTTCATCATCCATCGTTTCACCGTTTGACACATTCAGGTGATGTTACTTTGTGCCAGTACTTATTCTTCTATTAACTTCCCTACTTTATATTAAAAACTTACATTTTCTCTGTTTCCATCATTTGTGATTTTCATTTAAACATGTTTTCTCTCTGTTCTGTTCGTATCTTCCTTTCAAATTTCTTCTCCACTTACATCGAAAATGCCCCTCCACATTTTAAAAGTTGCTGTAACCGACACAAGACATAAACAAAAGAAGTGAATCTAGCGTAAGTCCTGCATAATCAATGTTAATATAAACATACTCTCAGCAAAATGTATTTAATGAGCACATAATGAAGAAAAATGGAAATAGTGAGTCTAAACATAATACAAAACATTAATGGATCATTAAGCGTAAGTTTGTTTTACTACTGAGGTAGTTGCTGGTAGATGCTATAGTTTAATCTGGGACTGCAATGTACATTTCCTGAATTTGCCAACTTTCTTAAATTATTGTTTATCAATTTTGTCAATAAAATCTCAGAGAATACTGAAACATGCCAGTAATAATTTGCCACAGCCCAAGTTTATTATCATGGATGACAAACATAAGAAAAACACAAGATTCTAAAATTTGTTTCATATTTTAGCTTGAAATTGATAAATATCTATTTGGAATGTTGCCACTGTAGTTAAAGCCAAAGGTGTATTACATATATTATCATGTGTTTTGTTATGAAATATTCAAGTGCAATTACCTCAAAGTTGTATTTAAGTAAAGTAATTATAAATGCATGTATTATGTCGCCCACTACAAAGCAAACAAATGAAAAAGCTTCATCATCACAACACAGTCAAGACGATAAGAAAACACTCAAGTGCAAACACACAATGCTCAATCAACAAGGGGTATGAAAAGAAAGACGCACACACACTTACTCTCACAAGTGTCTGTGATGCTGCTTGTTGCTCTCCCAACATACATCAGAGCCACAGACAACCGACCAATCAAACCTCCGCTCCTCACTCATAACCACGGTGCCCAAACGTCTGCCCAGCAGATCCCTGGGTGACCAGGTGGAGCTGCACAACAAAGACCTGCAGCCGGATCACAACACACCTAACATGATCATCTAAAATCTTTCTTTAAATATTAACGGCCATTAGGTCAGTGACTCGGATTTTAGGTAATTAATGAAAACTGTCTTCAAGACAAGACTTTGAATATGATATAAAATGTCTATTAGGAGGGGGAGGGGATTAAGCAAAACTAATTAAGATATGGAGAGATGGAATGGGAGATTATCACAGCATCATTTACTGTATGAACTGTAAATACAGAATATTATGATGCTTTTATTTGTCTTTTGTTGAAAAGACCTTGATCTAATTAGACTACCTGGTTATATACTGTATATATACTTAAGTATGAAGGTAAAACACAACAGTTTATCTATCACAGTGAGTCAAAGGGTTTTTTGTGCTTTGGTAGAACTAATTGCTAGAATTCTCCGCAGAAATTCAAAGCTGTGGTAAAGATTTGGGAATTTACTAGCTTAGATTCTTATCCATCAATCAGTCAATCTGATACTGATTGGATTTTGTTTTGTTCTTTTAGTTTACTGTACTTTGTGCTGTATTCTCTCAAATATTTGGGATTTAGGCCAAGTTTAATTTGTATTATTCATTTGGGCTCAAAAGATGTGAACTAAAATATCTTTTAATTAGTTTTGTTACAACATGGTTACCTGAACAACAACAACCTGAAGACTAAGTTGAGTCTGCCAAGTTAGAAAGGCTTTCTATATTTTTGTCATTGACATAATGCTGCAAGAACAAATTCTATTTAGAATGTGTACCGTGCCAGTATTGGTGGAGTACAAATACTCCAAATGTACATTAATCCATAATGGTCTCCAATAAATGTGCAGTTTGTGTTGTGTGAGTCATTTTGATTTTAGACGCTGAAATGAAAAACAAAACTATATATTTGTGATACACATTTTCAGGGTCAGAGACAGACGGACCTATTGTTTGCTCGTGTGTTCACTGAAATTGCTGACGTTGTTTTGAATGATGCTAGCAACAGGAGTAAAGGCTCACGTAACACCGTCGTCCATGTGAGCACAGTCACTGAAGAGTCAGGTTTAAGAGAGGTTTCTTTGTGTGTGTACATGTGTGTGAGTGCGCATGTGCACACGCTCTTGCTGGAAGCAGCAGCGAGCGGCGGGTATGAGCAGTATTAATACAACAGCAGGGAAAAGGCCCAGTCATGGTTGCCATGGTAAATATGGCCCCCTGTCGCGTGCTAGCGGTCCCTTACTCCCCCTCCTCCCCCCTCTGCTGCTTTCCACTGCTTCTCCTCCATACTGGTTTTTCCCCTAATACCAATCTGACTTATTTCTCTGCTCCTGAATTTTTTTTTCTTTTTTACCATATCTGCTCCCTCCTTCCTCTTCCTTCCCTACTTCCCCCCTTCTTTCTCCCTTATTTCACTCCCCCTTCCCCCAATTTTTTGCCTTCCCTCCCCCATCTTTTCTACACGCCACAGTGGCCTCCCTGCAGGCTCCAGACAGGCTCAGAAATGCTGCACAGAACGAGTCGACCTTCAGTGCAGCGCCTGGCCCTTCAGCAAGACACAACATCACTACTGCCCCCATCGTGCCACACTCGTAACCCAAAAATCTCAGAGTTCACATAGGTAGCTGTGTGACATAACTACTGTAGTGCCTGCATGCACCATACATCATCATCATCATCATCATCATGTTCCTCCTCTGGATGTAAACATACATCACAATCTGAGCTCATGCTATGACCATAAGATTTTACAGCTGAGTAAAGACCATAAATATTTATCAGTTTTACAATAACTTAAACAATAATGTCTGTTTTTATTACTACAGTAAATACATTTTTGTGGTATAAATGTGATAATTATAAATTTCTCTCTGATTACTCTGAAATACTTGTGATGTTAAGTGAAAATGAAGCTTTACTTCCCATCTTAATGAACAGTACGTGAATGTGGTGCATATCTAAGATAAACAGCAGGTCTTATTACCTCAACCCTGTGTCATGACATAATAAATAGAAATGTTCATCCTTGACCTCGGAAGATGTTGTTGGGCCCCTGGCTCATTATTTCCCCTGACACCCAGAAACCAATCAGCTTGCATAAATGACTGATTCATTGTTGAGCTGAGTGACAGAAACTAATTGGCGACAAGTCTTAGGACTTACTAATCATGTCTTTTTTAAATATAGAAATTGACTTATTTGCTATTTCGCCCTATTTTGTGTGACAGTGAACACAACATCTTTGTGTTTCTGATAGATAGAACAAGCTGTTGTAAACTTGGGCTTCAGGAGAATAAAGATTTTTCCACCTAATTGACACTGAGCACCAAATCGATTGAAAAAAATAATTGTCCAACCTAGTGGAAATGATAAATACTGTTTGTATTAGCTGCAGCGTTACAGTTTATTGACAAATAGAAAGAATTTGAGGCAATAATAGGACACTTGATGATTTTGGTGGTCCTTTTAAACTATTGGTTGATTACTCGATAAGTCATTCAACCCTTTCCACAATGTTTCAAGCACAAATGCAACCATGTGGTTTTATAGCTTTATTCATTTGTTCAGTTTGTTTTATCAATTTAAAATCTTTAGTTGGTCAGATAAAACATGATGTTTTTGTGATTAATTGTGGTGATTTGCTCTTCACAATTAAAGATTGAGCACAAATCTATCCCCAGCAAAAAAATTGTTTACGGCAGTCAGTCTTTTCTAACACAAAGTATCTGCAGAGTGGGGCCAGCAGACAGAACCTTACATCACCCTTTTTGGCTGCTGACGTTACAACACACAACAGTCTTGGCTCAGACATAATGAAAATTTATTTATTTCACATTTCATGACTCTTTTGTCCCTTAGTTTATTTTTGTTATGTATTATCTTAGTCTCAAACTTGCACAGCAGTGGGCAAAGCTTTCACTTGAAAGAATCAGTAAATGACTGGAAATGTGTGCATTGAAGAAACCCAATGAGAGGCTGTGGGAGAGCCTGGAATAGGCATGGCAAAAACAAGATGTGCTCATTTCATTTGTGACATTTCTCTCATGTCTGGCCTCACTATAGGCTACATGATGCTCTAATGTGGTCAGTGCAATGTCTCCCCTCATGAAATCTGCAGATCTATCTCTACGTCTCTTGCAGATTGTTGTTCCACCTGCCTCTGAGCTCTAGCACCTGCAGGAACGGTCTACCGTGAGCCCGGCGAACCGGAACGAACCGTGTCAGCAGCACCAGGGCTCCAGAGGTGTGGGTGTTTATGGTGGGGGTGCACACCGAGTATGCGGCTCACCTGTCAAGCTGTCGTAGCACTCGATCTCGGTGCTCTCCACGGCTCTCCGCTGCTCCTCGGTCAGCTTGGCGGCGGCTTGGCTCAGCAGGTTGACCTCGGAGCACGTCGTCCCGTCCACGACGTGCACCCCCTTCAGCTGCAGCAGCGCCCGGTGGTACTTGCCTATCGCCTCCCGGAATTTCTTCTCCTTGTAGCAGCGGTGACCCTCCACCTTGAAGTCGATGGCTTTCTGGATCTTCGCCTCCATCTCCATCTCAGCCGAGCCGGCTCGGTGCCCAGCGCCGCCTGCTCCGTCTCCCCCCGCGGCGGCTGCTGCCAGGCTCCGGCCGCCGGTCTCCGGGTAGCTCTTCAGGCTCTTTATCTGGTGCTGCTTCGCCTCCATGTCTCTCAGTGAAAGCGCCTGGAGTGGACCATGGTGCTCGGGCACGAAGGTGTGTTTCGTCGGGGAGGACCGGAGCAGCGTGCTGTGCATAAAGGATGGAGGGACGGAGCGGCGAGCACGGCGGGGCAGGCAGCGGCGGCACCGGGTAGACGACGAGCCTCGAGAAAACGGCTCCGGGAAGATCTCCGGTCCGAAGCCCGTGCTTTAAGAACGACTATAAAATAAAAGTGAGGGATATTAGTGGTTATAAACAGGTAAACAAGGTTTGAGGAGCGGACAGAAACATGCTGAGTCTCCTCATCATCACAAGCAGCAGAGGAGGAGGAGGAGGAGGAGGAGGAAGAAACAGACTGCTCGCGCTGCTCGTCTCGCGGAGGGATGCTGGGTGGATTTCTATGGCAGCGGCAGCCTCCGAGGCACGCGCAGCATCAGCACCACACACATAGCCCCCCCTGACTGCAAAGCATTGTGGGAAAGAAAAGAGAAGTCGTGAGGCGTTGCTGCAGTCCAGATTTTAAAATCGCAAAAACACGACAAATCACACACACGCAGGAATGTCAGGAAACAACTGGAAACCACGTCATTCCTTAATCCATTAAAAGTAAACAAACAGGTGGATTACAAGTTGTACTTTTGTTCACATAAATACAAAGATTTGCACATGTATTAGTCTATAAAACAGATTTCTCCCTGACGTCAGCAATATAGTTCCCTTCGGTCACTACATTTTAAAACATAGCTGCAGCTTCACTGAATAACCTCAGGCCTGTGAGAGATGACGTCACTCCCGCTCTTTGTAAGTCAGTCCTCATCGCGACATTAAAAAAAAGAATCGGACTTTTTCAGGCTGTGATTCAGCTCTGACTTCAGCTGGTGTTCACATTACAGACTTCAGATGAGTTGAGGAGGTCTTTAGCTGAGGATGGAGGCGGACAGCAGGAGGCTGCAGGGACAAGAGCAGGAGGAGAGAGAGGGCGTCCTCGTGAGGACAGAGCGTCAATTACACCGTTTAGAAAGTGCACTCATCTACTCACCACTATGCCGACGGAAGGGTGGGTCAACTCCAAAAGTGTTTTCTGGACACACTTTTGGAGTTTTTAGGGGTAAACAGTGTTGCAGACAAATCCTATACAATTGAAGTAAATGGTGAACACTTCACTGGCTATTTAGTGTACATAATGATTATTAAAGTAAAGCAGGCTAAATGAAGATGTTGAATAATTGTGGTGGAGTTAAAAGTACAACTCCCTTAGAAATGATAAACAGTGGGAAGAAAAATGAAAGTCACATGAAAAGACAAGTATATCATATTTGTATTTAAATACAGTTCTTGAGTAAATATACTCTACCTTCCACCACTATGACCATTTCTTCACTGATTATGAATTCTTCTCTCCATTCTCTCAGGTCGCCGCTTCATTTCCCTTTAAAAGCTTTAAAAGATTTAAAAGCAGCACACACATGCACAGACTGGTGCCTGACACAAGCTTGTTCCATGAGAAGTCGTCCTGGGTGAGTCTTCATTGCCACCTCCAACTAGCACACAAATAAATCTTCACTATAAACGCTGGTGTTGGAGAACAGCCTAACAGGTAAACACTTTTACACCCATTCTCTTCTCATGTCAGGGCTGGTGATAACACGTTAGAGCTGACTTGAGTGACATTTGATCATAAATGACATTAAAGCCATAGCTCACCTTCCCTTCAAGTCCTGGAGTCAAACACGATGTCCTGAATTGTGTTGAACCTTCTGCGGAGGTGGCTCAGTGAGAACCTGCAGGTGAACCAGGGAAAGGGGACTGGCAGAGCTGAGGTTGACCAATCAACTCTCACTGGATTCAAAAGGCAGCAGCAGAGCAGCCAGAGAGAGACAGAGCTGTGCTGATCTGCAAAGCTGTACATCAGCAGAAAGTGCTGGAGTTTGATTTATGCTTTCTCTCTGTGTTACAAGAATAAAAGTAAGTATGCTGAAAAGCAAATGGTTTATCTATGGCTATTGCGGCAGGACCCCAGTAGTATCATCATATTCCACACTTTCAGTATCTCTAAATGTAAAGACATTAACATTTTCAATTGTACTGATAAGATCAAACTCATTTGGATCATGATTCGATCAGCCATCATGTTTGGACCCTTTTCCTTTTTTATTTTCCAAGCACAATTTCTCCAAATAGAAGTTTTCCCCCATCAATATCATTTAAAAACAAATAACTCATGGTGTTTTACATTGTTTCTTAAAACAATAAAAATTCTTAAAAGTGATTTTAAAATATTAACAGTGTAACAAAGTTCTGGTGCGAGTCTGAAGGACCGTACAGTACACACGTGTTAATGAGGCTTAACGGGTGGGGTGAACTACCAACTGGAGCTGCAGTGCAGAGGCCCCGACATCAGGCCTGATGGCATCTCTGAGTTTCTTTACATGGATACATGATACAGACACATGTACATAAAAAATAAGCAGCAGAGCAGGTTCTGTACTTTGTGAAATCAACATGACCTAACAAGTCTATACATTGCATTTCAAAATAATCAATTTTCTAGTGATCCAGCTATCAAGTCGGTGGTATCAGAAAGAGTTCCTTACAGTGGTAGAAAAGTTGACTTGGGCATCTTCAGCTCAAAGGTGAGAACTTCTACTCCACAAATTGAAGACGAAGAAGAGAACGAGGTGTGGTGTGTTCGAAGAGGTCGTTCTGTGTAGCCATTTGGATTTTCTTTTCTGCTCACAAGTCCAGGACCAAAGCTCGGCAGCATATTATCTACACATTTTCTACTTTTAAACATGATGCAGGAGGCAATTCTCACGTAAAGGTAACAAGAAAAGAAGGATTTCATCATCACCCCATTTCCTGTGTTTTTTAACTTGTGAAAAAATAAATCTGTTCCTTAAACTTAAGATCGTTTTCCAAAAACATTTCACTTTCAGGTGAATAAAAAGTTAAACACAGTGATCGCAGAATTCATCTTGAGGGACAAGCAATATTTTTTTTCAGCTACTCAATAGTTTTCATTCAAGAGTAAATCTCAGGGAAGGTGAGGCAGCAGCATCCTTACATATGGAGTTACAGGGTCAAATAAAAAAACAAACACCATTATGGCAGCTTGGCTGACGTCATGCTCATGCGTTTAGCTCACAAATACAGTTAAATATACATACATGAGCAATGTAACACAGAAAACATTGAGTCCTTAAATTAAAAGCTTGGACAGTAGAGGGTGATTTTTTTTACGATGGTAGAATAACTAAAATATAAAAAAAACTAAACTGTATTTTTTTTAACTAAGAGATACCTTAAAGTCATTTCACTTGTCCACACACTCTGAACAAAAACACTCCAGTTAATAGAGATCTGCAGTCCTGCATGTTCCCAGGATAAATGCAAAAACGTGGTGATACAAATTGTATAAAGGGATAGAAAGAGTTTGTATATGTATTTGTTAGGTTCTCTTATTGCCCAGTCTCTTAAAAACACTCACAGCCTGGATGTCCATGCGGGCCCCCAAGGACTCTGCTCCTCCTCCTCCCACTACTCCTCCTGCTGTGGTCCCGGTGCTGCTGCTGACTTTGGGGCTCGCTATGGTCTGTCTCTCCAGGGTTCTGGGCCTGGTGCTGGTCACTCTGTTGTCCTGTGTGTCAGCTGAAGTGGGCAACGCGGCCGTGGTTGTGGCTGGGAGCTTGCCCAGTCTCTTAAGCACACTGATTTTGGCAGCAGGGAGGCCGTTAGGGGAAGAAGAGGAGGGAGTGGGAGTGTCAGTGGGAGGTAGTTTGAATTTTCCTCCCAGTCGCCGCAGGGTGGTTGGGGCAGGTTTTGGGGTCAGCTCTTTCTTCTGAGAGGGAGGTAGTTTCTTGAGGACGCCAGCGTACTGAAGAACAGAGCCCTCTCCATCACTGTCATCCTGCTCGTCTATATCCATCTTCCCTGCCCTCGGTGGGACTTCCACTTTGTTCGCTTGGTCCAGACGACTGAACACACCAGTGGGCTGCAAAAACACGAGCATTAAGAGCACAGAACTTATGTTTAAAACACACAATGAAATAATGAGGCTCACCGACAGGTCTCACCTTGTTATTGCTTGTTGGTATGTCTGCTTTTGATTCAGCTCCAAGTCTTGCAAATACAGATGTGCGTTTCAAACCTTTTAACGAAAAAAAGCAAAAGGCAATGAGAATTATTGTTTGAAAAAATGTAACACGACAGCAATGGTTTGGTCCATGTGATGACATCATTAGTGAAGGACAAATAGCCAGCACATTGTTTTATTATTTATAATGATTATACCAGAAGATACTTCTGTGCCTCACCAGCAGTAGTTGAAGACCAAACTACTGAGTGCTGCAGTGTGCAAAGTCTTTTTGTCCAACATTTAACATGTTTAATAAAAGGTGTTGACTGACTCTAAATTGATCAAATATTAAAGTAATGCTTTAGTTTTACACTTGTCACAATACTTATGTATTTCCACAAGCGTATGTCTGCCTTAAAGCTCCAGTGTGTAAAATTTAGGTGAAGGGGAACTATTTGCAGTAATTTAATGTAGAATAATCCTCATGATGTTTTCACTTGTTCGTTTCATCTAAATTGTATGAATTGTATTTTTCTTTACCCCAGAAAAGGCCCTTTAAATTTAAATACTTTACATTTACATGCAGGAGACCCTCTCTACGGAGGCCGCCATGTTTTTTACATTAGTCCAGACAGGAAAAACTAAACACCTTTTGAGTTTTTATGACAATTAAAGGCTACCACAGGTTCTTTTTCATGTTTGGAAGGAGAGGGTGAGGTGAGGGGTGTTAAGCTGCAACATGCAACTTCAACACTAGATATCACAAAATTCTACACAATGTACCTTTAATTGATTAAGTCTTCAAATTCTGACCAGACAAAATGGTAAAGTCATGAAATACATGTATCATATGCAACAGCTGCATTATATTAATGTTATTAATTATATTCTTCCTAACATCTGTCATTGACACTGTATGCACACATTGTGCTGAGAAAAATGGCTTTTATTTTGTAACTTATTATTATAACCAGAGGTCCAAGTTTCTTCTGCTTGTGGTTTCCAATGAAAGAAAATGTTTTTAAAAACCAGAGTGACAGAAGCCAACCCGACTGCCCCCTTCAAGGAAAAAAACCATGAACAGCTTTAAGTGTTAGGGGAATTCATGCCATGGGAAAAAGACCATAATTGGAGAGTTTAGGGTAAAATCAACATGATGTGAGTCAATGAAAACACAAGCACAGTTTCCAACATGCACTGGACACAGCAATTCCTCTGTATTTTACTTGGAGGTCACGACTGCAAACGGCTTTAGACAAAGAGAATGAATTGGGGTAGTGGGTGGTATTAGTAGGACAAGGGATTAAAATATGAGAGAAATCAATGAAGGTTAAACAGATTCAGTTTGTCAACCCAGAGTCGCCTGATTCAGGTTTAGTATGACAGAGCTCCATAAAAACTTTTAGTATTGATTAGCTGCAGTGAGAATCAGCCCCATTTGAGCGAGTTGTCGGCAAGGCCACTGGGTCTGGCCTACCTTTCTTGCCCTGCTGGGCCAGGATGCGGCGTGTACGAGGCGTGGTGCCTTTGGGCATGTTGATGATGTACTTGCCTTCCATCTCAGCTGTCACTCGCCGGCGCTTCACTGCTGGCAAACCGTTCCCCTCGTCGGCAGGCTGACTTAAAACTGACAAAGTGGAGAGTACACAGGGATTTAACAGAGGGAAACGAAAAACAAAAGGACTTGTGGCCTGAGAGGGAGAGGAAATATAGGTATGATGGGTTAAAAGGGTCGATATCTACCTGCTTTGTTACTCTTGTTTGATGGCATGTTGGACACTGTGACGGAGAGGCGGTTGTCAGGTCGACGGGCCGGGGTGACTGGTGGGGAGTCGTGGCTCAAAGCGTTAGCAATCATACGAGTGGCAGCTGAGAAAAGGTAGAAAGATTCTTAAGAGGACGCTTTGTGACAAACTGACATCATGTGTTTGTTACAGTCAAATGGCTGACATCAGAGAACATGAACATTATGCATATGAAAAACTGTAGTTTGTGTCTTTATAGGGAGTAAAATGGATAAACACAGTTACGAGAAACACACTGGAAGATTAGAATACAGTTGGAGAATAAAACTAAAAATCAATTTTAGAGGAAAAATGTCCAATGTAAACTAATTTACGTGCTCAATCTGACCCACATGCTCCAGTTGTGAGACATTGCAGGTAACTTACTGCAGACATTCGACACTATGGTACAATTGATGACTAATTTTGCTTCTGGCTGGGCTGGTTTATGGGTCACGCTGCTGTGTCAGTAAAACTTTGTAGTAGGTACTTTGCCTCTGAATATTTTGGTCTTGCTCTAGATTTGAGAGTTAGACTAAGACATGCAGCTAACAATAGAATACAGAATACCTTTAGAAAAGTAATATATTACTTTACTTACGAGTATTGGCAGTTCTTCTGAGCTCAGCCTTAACACTCGTCTGTCCTGAGGAGATGGCTTCTGTGGCCATTTTGCACATGTCCTGAAGAAGGAGGGACAGGAGATTTAGGTTAAATTAGCAAAAGTAATTTACAAGAAGGCAGTGCATTTGATCCAACACTTCCTGTTGTTAAAATAGATGTTAGAATTCTTGTAGGAACACAAAACACAATTATTTTGTCCTAATTTTTACTTTTGCATTTACATGTACATGACAACATTATGTCTGATCTCACCTGCCGGTACACCTGCTTGGCATGTTTAAGAATGGCAATGATATCACCAATGACCGTTATACCGAGGTCCATCATAATATCTTTACTGAGGTCCATAAGCATGTTCTTCTGGATTCTGCATGAGACAAACAATTGGAAAGCAAATGTGATGGAGATGATAAAGCGTATATGATCACAGCAGAGCTGCAAGGTTTAGGTGTGTCAAGGTTTGTTAAAGTTAAATCTTTAACTGTTTAAGATCCTTTAGTACCATTTGATGTAAATTAAACATTAGGTCTAAGTACAGAGGAAGGTACAGACAATTTTCAATTTCTTACCAACTCATTTCTAACATAAAACCTTTTTAATGATGTGAATAAGTTAATTCAATTAGACTCATCATGAGACAATGGGCTTGAGTTTACTCCAGATCTAATGAGACTAAAACTCCACAGAAAAAGGCTGAACAGCCTCCTGGAGCACATTTTACTAATGCAACAATCCCACTTACAGTTTCGATTTGTAGAACCTTTTTCGAGACATTACAGCCCAAAACCATTCGTCAATAATTCACCACAACCATAATTAACAGCAGACAAGACATGATGTGATTACAAGATTTGTAAGCTTTATAACAATATGCAGGCACTCTGTATGTTCTCTATCAGGCCTATGAAACAGAGGGTTTAAGTTACCTGTTGTCCACAAAGGAGACTGCATAGGTGACAGCGAGACCAGCTGGGATCCCTGCATCCTTAAAAAACTGAATCCACTCTGAGGTGGCTAAAAAGAGAAAAAGGGAGAGGGTTTTAACAATTACACACAAAAGATCTGAATCATAACTAGGGAAAATCCTGTAACAAATAACTAATTCATATTTTTCATATTCATCATGCCCTGAGCAGGTACAATGTTGGAAAACAACAACAAAGAATACACACATGTGAGAGGCTGAGACAAATATGAAACATCCTCTCTTTTTTATATAATTAAACAAAATTTTCTAAACATTTGTGATTAATTGTGACCATTGTAACAGTTAACCATCCTCTTCAGAGCTAATAAAATAAAGTTATAGTGTCAACGGTGGATCTCAGTGACACTGTAGACTGCTGACCAGTGGTAGAGAGGGAGATGTAAACCCGAGGAGGCAGCAGCATGATGAGGTCTAACACATGCTGACCACAGCCAGCTGCAGGTTATTTATAACGCTAATGATGGAACTTCATTGGGAGAAGACAGAGAGCACAGTGGACAGCTGCCAAAACAAAGACTCATGAACTCCCAGTTACAGCGCGACAATTCACACAGTGACTAAACCCTCATTTAGTGATGTGATGTCTCGTCTCTGATATTCAGTGTCAGTACATCTAGGATTTTAAACAGATAAGAGCACAACATCCTTATTTATACCTGAATGATAGCTTAACGGTCAAAAGGCTGTTTGTTGTTTGTCTGACAACCAACCAATCATTTAATATAGTGAACTATTGTTGGCTGCAGATATTCAAACGATAGCCAAGGATTTTATAATATGATTGATCCACCAGGCCAGCGACAGAATATAAACACACTGGGATAACAGTACTAATGTTTTATTTCCTATTTCCAAACACTAAATGTAAGGGTTTCAAAAAATGAGTTGTAGCTCTTTTTAAATGCTAACACCAGAACAGCGGTTGGGACTCTATGAACCGGGTTTTCGACGTGATAAAGGCAGTGATAGTTAGCTCATGTTAGCACAACAGGGTGAACCAACCAATTTAAAGCCATTCAAACATTAAACTCGGCGACAATGGAGTTAACATTTCTCGACTTTAAACTTATCTTTACTAATAAAAGTTAACGGCGGCGATGTGTTAGCAGCGCTTGTGTTAGCATTCAGCGTTAGCATCGTCTTAGCTTTAGCTTCAGCTATGAATGAGAAGACGCTGTCGGCGGCCACTGCAAAGATGAGTCCGCCGAAAAAACTCTTGGCGGTTTTCTAGATTCACGCCACGACAACATCCGCGTGTGACACATCGATCTGGTGACACTGGTGTATTACGGAAAGCTCGGATATCTTGGACCTTTATGCTCTCACCTGTTGTCACGGACGCCATGTTGCACACAATACTGTATCCGCTCCCTCGGTGACGTAACTTCCGCCGGAGCCATGAGAAGCGGTGGTATTTTTATGTGACGACGCTAGAGAGCGACACAGGCCGAGCTCTGCTCCGAGACACAGTGACGACATCTGGAACTCAAACCAGTGACATCACCCAGCGCTGACCTTCATCTCTCAACCGTGAGGGTTTTCTTCATTATTGCATTGGTTGCATGTAGTTTGTCAGTATTTTAGTTCGTGTTGGGTACATTTATCACGATTAGCCACTAAACCAGGGGAGCTATTATACCAGAGAGAGCTCAACTGCATATTCATTTAAAGTATGCAACTAGAAATAAACACGAGCATATTAATAAAACAGCGTCATCAATTTCACCCTGGCTGTAGTTCAATGCTTTGTTCATTTCTGTATTTGTGAATTTTTGCGTCGCATGTTGTCGTTGTCAAATGAATTGTTGTTTTCGGAGTTTGCTGTCGTTGTTACTTTATGCAGTGCGTTTCTGTATTTGCACGTGTGGGACCGCAACTGCTCGTTATTTTCATAATTTATCTTTTAGTCTGGAAATTTTCCTTATGGAGTATTTTGATATGATATGATGATGTAATCATTCAAGCAGTTCCCCAAAGGCCAAGGTAATGTCTTCAAATGTCACGTTTGTCCGACTAACTGTCCACAGCCCAAAGATTATCTATTCATTTTATTATTCCACATAAGATTTCAAATATTCTCATTTGAAGTTGGGTAGTGAACATTAATGTTAGATTAGTAAGAAAAGTGTTGGATTGCTAACGCTGGCTATGAAGCAATAGCAAAGGCTTTTAAATATCCCCTCTAATGGTAAAGTTTTTATTATTTTTTTGTAAACCAACATACTTATTAATGTGGCGATCATTTCATCGTTATACAACTGGTTGGTTTTTCGTAGCATGAGGAAATATTGAACCTGCCATACTGGGGTCATTAAGGGCACATTTGTTTGCCCCAAGGCCTCAAGAGGTCAAGCCTGCAGTAATGTTTTGTACATTTGTTAATCAAATTATAACTTTGACAAACAAGATACTTGAGAACATCATCTGGATTTCTGGAGAACTGTGACATTTTATGGATTTAACCACCTCTCAATAAAATAATCAGCAGATTAACAGATTAAATGAATAACAACAAATGTTCATACAAACACATGATCACTTTTCTAGTCCATGCAAAGTTCCAGTAATGTGGTATCTTTAATTTTTAAATACACATGCAAAGAATAATGCATAGGTCAAAGAGCTCAGTGAAGATCAAGCATTTAAAAGCAAGAGACATTTACCTTTGTAATACGTTTATTTATGTAATTTGTTCACAAATTGGAAAGGAATAGCATTTGGTCAAGCCATCATTAAAGGGCACAGCTCACCCAGCTTTTCCATTCTAGAAACTGTGAGAAAAGCTTTTTCATCTAAACTTTTACAGGGCATCAAAAAGACCCAGAAGCTGGAATATGGACAGATCAGATGGCAAGAATGGAAAGAGTGACATAGCAAAGATGTCATATAGACTTTGGTCCTCTTCAGAATCAGGAGTGTAAACAACAGAAAATTAAATTATAAAAATAAGTGAACAGTACTTTAGAAATTCTATGCACTGATTGGATATCAGAGCACCTTCATAGTATTTATTAATTATAAATGACACCTGCAATCAAAGACATATCCAGAACAAGTGTCCTCATACTTGTCACTCCTCTAATCTCAAAATACATCATATCCTTTTTCCAGATGTAACAAAATTGCAACCTTTGATCCCAGAAAAAAGAAGTTAACGTAAATGTTTGCAAAAAAAAGGAAAATACGGATTTAAATTATGGTTCATAATAAAAAACCATGACTTTTTGAATTGGAGAAAACCTCGCTGGTCATCAATAATGGATAAATTGTAACACAATTTCCTAATGGATATTGTCTCAAAATAAAATATTACAATCAGTATTAATATTGTAACATAAACTGTTAATTAAAGCAATACATCATCACACTTGACATATAGTAGCAGTCAGTTTGAGCACAGCATGATTTGCTACATTATGTTTATCCAAGAGGACAATAAGTATTGCATGTCCTACCAAGGAGAGTATGAAATTAGACCATATATGGGACTTCTGGAAAATTAGAAATATAAAGCAACATTCCCCTCATCATAGAAAAATAAGAAAGCTCTGGTTCAGTTGACACATAGCCATTGTACAGTACAGGTAAGTGCAGGCAGTTTCCATGTCTTATATCTGGTACATAAATATTTCTCCTTTTCTTCTTTGTCAACTTGTCCAATTCACAAGCCAATTCATTTGTGATCAGAAGATTATGGGAAAAAAAAGCAATTTCAGACAACTTCAATTAAATCTAAGGCAAAGGAATTAAATGAAAGAGTGTCACATGTTGTCTGGTGATCAGGGGGCGTTAAGTGTGAAGAGCAGGTACAGCCTAAGGGCCCTCCGGGATCTGTTTCAAAGATATAGCGGTCAATTGATATGAAATTATAACAATCATTTCTGGACTCTCAGAGCTCCTTTCAGAATAAAACATCCCGATGAGACGAGCAGCATGAAAGCCTCTGCAACAGCAATGTGTGACCTTCAATCGTACAACTTGAAACTGCCTTGTCATAATACTATAGTTAGCACCACAAAAACCTATATACATGAGAACTATTGAATATGTCTAATGGTTATAGTCACACCAGAACATATTCTCATCACATTTGCATTTTGAGAAACATCAAAAGGCATCTCCAACATCTGTATAGACACAGTTGTTCAACATTTGAAATAATGAGGTCTGCCCATTTTCTGACCACCAAGAGCCAAAATTCATATGATTGATCTGGTCATTGCCTTAAATAAACTGTTTATTTATTAAAAATAAGGTTTCTTATCCAGCAGATACAATCACAATGAGTTTTTTTTAACTCGATAACACATTTGCTTGAGTACAAGAATGGAAAAACTTTAACACGAAAATGTTCATATCAAGGCTAAAGCTGCAGTTATCCTTCAAAACACACATTTCAGACAAGAAACAACAGTGGTACTGAGTGATATGTTTATACTGGACAGAAAAGCATACTGGGTATGAAATACTGTCCGTAAATGAAACAGGTTAGTCATCACGCTGTAGTCTGAACACTTTTAATGTGTATTGACAATCACACTGATTTTTTCCCCCTCGTTTTGCATCTGCTAAGGGTAAGTGGGTAAGTGGCATCAAGGTGTCAGTAGATTTGGGACAGACCTCACAGAGAAAAACAAACAAAGAAAAGGTGTAACCACAACCTTCTAACATCAGAATCATAAACATACATTTAAAGTAAGTGGATAGTGCTTTATATTGTTTATAAAACATAAATACACACTGATAGAGGCAGGGACATTGTGCTTCATGTTAGAGGACAGGGCAGTTCTTTAAATCTAATATAGTTTTGTTTGTTCCTTTAGAAAAATATTATTTTTAAAACTAAACCTTAGCATTATTTTTTCTTTCTCTTCTTTAATGACAAAAATAGCCCATTTAGCTCTGCAGACATTCATAGTTTACAATCATGGTACATACACTTATATATACATGTTACCTGTATATATGTATATGCATATAGACTTTTTTTGTAGTGCACAACATGCCTCTGAAGTTGCCAAATGAAAATACAATAAAATAATGAAACAATAGTTATAATGTAATAATAATAGTAACAGTAATGAGGAAACCTCTTGATTAAAAAAATATAAAAGTTAAAAAAAACCATGGAGCGGCAACAGTAAGAGAGAAAGCAGAGGTCATTGGAAAACAATTAAACACACAAACATACATTAACATTAAAATATATAACAGTTCTCACTTGAACATACAGGAAAAACAAATTTTACAAATTCACAGGCAAAGAAAGGACGCTCACTCCACAACAATCGGCCCATGGTTTTTTTAGTTTTTTTTATCCTCTTTTGTTTCCGGGTCTTGCTTTGTGCTCTCTCGCCACATCAACCTCAATAAAGAAAGAAATAAACGGGCTAGGTGCCTCCGAGTGGTCGCACTCACAATAAACGCACCCCCAGCTCGTCTGCGCTGAGAGAACAGGGGAGGTACAGAGACCACTGAGCCCAATGCTTAGAGGTTGTCTGAATCACTACAAAAAAAACATCTCCCCTTTGAATAAAAGGCATTGGTTCACATCTGATTGATTCTCAGCAAAACTCAGAGCCGGTGCGATGCAACAAAACGTCTGTATCTTCAGTTCAAATGATGGTGTGAATATGCACACATAGGCCCAGGGTGATGAAGCTCTGTGGTATGGAGGTGTGTTTTACTGAGGTCACCCTCCCACACGGTTGGCAAGAGCAGGATGTCTTTTCTTTCCTGTTTTTGATTTTTTTTTTTTTTTTAAAGATTTTAGCTCTTTCTTTGTTTTCAACATTTGGTTCCAAAAAACGATGGTTCTCCCTCAACTCTCCATTTGAGTCCGTCCAGATTGCTAGCACCTCCTTCATCCCCTCTTGTTAAAATCTCTCTCCATCCACTTTTAATCTATATCTTCATCTTGTAAACATGGCTCAGCAGAGGACAGCGGCATCCATCTTGCATTTTGGGTTAATCAATTATTTGTCTGTGTGCGTGTGTTAGAAATATTTAGCTGCTGCGCTGTGAGGATCAGAGATAGAAGATAATGGTTCTTCTGTATGTGTATGTGTCCATGTCCTTGTATGAGAGGGTGCAAAAGGACGCGTTAGTTGGGCCGGCATTCACTCAAGGTCCCAGGGGCTGGAGGGGGTCTTCGGGCTCTCTGGGGTTGAAGACTTCAGAGAGAGGGAGAAACACAGAGAAAGAAGAGGAGAAAGAGAGGTGGGTAGAGATGGTTTGCATGGCAGGTAGGCAGATGGCAGAAGTATTTTTTAAAAACAAAGAAAGAATGCACCAGAATTAGCAGAGCCTGTGATACTCAGTTCCCCAATGTGCCAAGTCCAAGCAGTTAATGAAAGAAGCGGACGGAGGTCGAGCAGATGAAGGGTTAGAGGTAAGCGAGCGACCAGCAGTCTCCCACAAAAAAAGACCCGGAACAAAGTGTCCTTCGTCCCTCTCTCAGATTTGCATAAATACATTCAGCAAGAGGAAGAGGGGAGAAAGTGATGGCAAAGGATGAGAGAAAGAGCACTGGAAAGAGGGCAACCGACAGAGGGAACAAGGTGGGGGCTGTGGTGCTTGTTAGAGTGAGATTATGGTATTTTACTGTAAGTGGTGAAGATTCAGAAATTTGATTGTGTATTATCATGTTAATTCAGAACACTTGCAACTTGGACAGGGTTTTTCATTCACTTCTCTTGTCCAGTTGCGGGAATTATGATAATACAATACCAGAATGTATTCAATCTTCATGCTCAATATTAAGGGTTTGTATGGCTCTTTTTTGGAATGCATTTCAGAATGCGTAAACTTTAACCCAATCAGATACAAATGACTGTTTTTTTCTTAATCTGTGAGACTGATTACTAGCCTCTACTTCCAGCGTGTACAATGTATATGCGTGTTGATATGTGTGTGCATGTTTCTGTCGGTCAGTCAGAGCGCCAGCAGAGAAGGCGAGTTCAGGGAATCAGATGACTGCTCGCTACTGCTGTTCCTCTGGTTGGCACTGACCCCGCAGGCTCCCTCTGGGTAGGTGAACACAAATGAAGATGTGTATGAGGTGTTGTAGCTGCCAATGGCGGCATCGTCATGGTTACCACCACCACCGTCGCTGGCCATAAGGCACGGCCTACCAGGTGCTGGCTCACTTGAGCCATAGAAAGAACTAGAAAACTCTACCTCCTGCATTATCCCTTGCTGAGGTTGCTGCTGAACTTGCTGCTGCTGAACTTGCTGCTGCTGAACTTGCTGCTGCTGAACTTGCTGCTGCTGAACCAGAGGCTGGGACTGTGTGGAGGCCGGATGGGGGGTGTAGGCAGGAGGCAGAAAGAAAGAGTCTTCCTTCACGGTCAAGCCCACAATGGAGACAGGAGGTTGCAAGGTCTGGGGAGGGAGCTGGGCCTGGACCAGAGGGAGCTGCACTGAGCCCTGCGGAGGCTGCTCCTGGTATTGGATCTTACAGGTCGGCTGGTGGGCCACCAGGACAAACTCTAGGCGCTCCTTCTCCTTCTGCAACTCACAAATCTCGGCCTCCAGCTCAGCCTTCTCCTCCTCCAGAATGTCTGTCTCCTGTGGGCAGGTACAGAGAATGATAGGACAGGGGCAAGGGAGCAAGACACAGATAGGTGAAATGGGTAGAGGGGGAAGAGAATAGGCAGGACAAACAGAGAGGATAGGAGTGTTATATACACCAAACTTCTACTTCAGTATTTGTAGAAATAACTTCCTCACCTGTTATTATGTAAAGTGGCTAATATAAGAGCTTATTAATCAGGCCATAAATATTGTAGGTACAATAGTCTGACTTTAGATAAATAGTGCATCAGCACAATTCTCTTTCTTATTCATACATATTAGCACACAATGCTATAGGAAGTAACCTAAATTATGTACTTATGATCATTACTAATTCTGGCAGCTAAAACAAGCTCACCGACTGCAGTCTGTCTGTGAGTTCTCGTCTGCGGTTCCTGCATTTGGCAGCAGCCAGCTTGTTTCTCTCTCGACGAACACGCCTCTTCTCCTCCTCCTCAGGTGTTAGCTAGGATGAAGATGAAAATAAATTTGATTAGATTTAAAGTTTTATCTTTGCTCTCTGAAATGTTTTCAAATTGTCCAAGCAGTGATGGTGGAGACACTTGATGGGGGGCAGGCAGTGTGACTGCTGTGGCCTTATAAAGAAAAAATCTTAATTTTTCTCTTGCATATTAGCATTATATTTTATCAGCCTAATTTCGTACATATCAGAAAGTATCCATGCCCCTGAAGGTTTAGGGCACACCACTGCTTAACAGCACAGTCAATAGAAGTCAGATCATATTTTTTAAGTGCTCATGTAAATGCTAAACCTATGTAGCATGTGTAACATGTGAGGGTCAACAAACAAACCGTTCAAACACACACACTTACAAACACACCAACATCTTCATCGTCACTCACAGACTCGTCGCGCGTGCGGCGGCTGCGGGTTCGAGACTGGCGCATAGGGCCCGGGGCCGGGCCTGGAGTGTCTGAACTCGGAGGAGTGAATCCAGACCTCAAGGAGTAACTGGGGCCTGGCATGTCATATGGGTCAACTAGTGACACTGGCTGGGTCATGGTTGTGGTGCCAGTAGACCCACTCTGTCCAGAGGCCTGGGAAGCAATGAGGGTTGGCTGCACCATCCACTGCAGGTCCTGACTGGTGGTGATGGCGGTGACGGTTGGCACGAATGAACCGGGCATCTCCCCTCCAGCACTAGTCCCTAGCTCGCTGCCCACAATGCTCAAGCTAGCTCCCGCTGACACACACTCCTGAGGATGAAAAATATAGAAAATCTGTAAGTTCTTTGTTAAAGTACAATCAAGACCTAGGCTAGTGTAGCCTATAGGAAAGATACATGGCAAAACATAAAAATGGTAAATATTTCCATATGGTAGTAGTAATTATGACAGTAGTTATGAAATATTCACTCCATAAAATTATAGTTTAAGCAACCATAGCCGGCTATTTATAAGTATAGCCAAATATGCATGGGGACTTAAAATAAAATGTTGCCTTTAAATCAATGTAAGTTTGATGTAACTTTATATAACTTGAATAATATAAAATGTTTTTTCAGAAACCTAGAAAAGTGTATCAACTATGTGATAAGAGGAAATAGCCTATAGAAGACTTCACAATTACAGGGACAATGACAAGGGGAAAGTGGCAGTAAGTGAGTGTTGTATCTTCTGTAAGATAATGATAATTTCACTATAGTTTTAAAATGGTTTAAACAAAGTTTTTGATACATCACTTCTTTTTTGTTGTTGTTTAATTTTAGACCTGAAGAGAACACTGTCATTAATATTCATACAACAGAGTGTGGAGAGAACATGACAGGCGGCTCTGAGAGGGGACGCCTCGACCAATCGTCTCTCTCGGCCGGAGACTTTCCCCTCCTCCTTCCTCCTCCGCCGTCACACCCCCGGTGTTCCCCTTGGCAACGCAACGTAGCAGTCCAAAATAGAACGAGCATTTACGTCACGGCGAGGCCTGTGAGAGGAGAGTGGAGCGCGTGGAAGGAGGGGGCGGGGCTCCGGCGATTACGTTCCAGAGCGCTGTCATCCGTTCTGCGGACCGAGCACGTTGTCAAAGCCTGGTAGCGAACACCGTGGCTACCGGGGGCTACCGGGGGCTACCGCAGGCGACACATACAGGAGAACGCACACCGATCCAGTGGTGGACCTATACAACTTTATATCTGACTACAGGAACGCGGTACTACAGTTGAATGGCTTCCTAACACCACCAGCCGTCACAACAAATAAAGCACAAGTCATATTAGGGTCTGAGTCATATATTGTTCAGTGTCAGCGCTTTGTACATGACACCTTTTTTCATCCTGCAAATCTCAGATTGAGCTACACACTTGCTAATTTAGTTTATGCCACTATAATAGTAGCATAATTTGGCTGTGCTATTTTGCCTCTAAACACAATTCCAGATACAAACCGTGCCTAATAATAGCAAATTAAACCATGTGCTAAAAAATAACATATATATGATATATGGCGATGGCATGCATATTGTTTTTTTTTAAATCTTGAAACATGTTTTTTATTGAGCCTATATGATGGTATTAGCCTACTTCATGCTTAGACAAGGTGTTTCTGGCATAGGCTCCATGCATTATGTTTCCTTAAAAGTCTCTTAGCTTACCTGCGGAGCACTGGTGGTCGGCGGGCTCCCGAAGGAGTCCACGGAGGAAAGGCACTGAAACTCTATAGATGGAGACGAGCTTCCACGGGATCCGCTGTCAGGGTCGCCGGGGAACCCTTGGTACATCGCCCCGCAGGGACTCAAAGAGAACGCGGGACCTGCAGTCACAGAGGAGACCCCCGTGTCACACAAAGGCATGTTACTAAAGGTGCCAGTGGCTGGTTTTATCGGACATGCTGTTCACGAAGTATTGTAAAAGTTGGACAGTGCACCAGACAGCGTCTGCATAGAGATGTGGATCATGGACAAAACGCTCCAATAACACACGTTTCATGCGTAAAAACGCGTCGATTTATTGCGTGAAAGTAACATGTTTAGGGTGAGATGTCTTTTAACATCTCGTATTACCAGACTACCGGGCAGCGGTGGACACATGTTTCCGACCTACTTTAACAACGCGGTACTTTTTGTTCGGTTTATCAACATAAATTAACGACTTACCGTTGCTGGTCTTGTTATTTCCAGGTGAGAAGCTCTTGGTTTCTCTCCAAAAAAGTTGCATGAAGAAGCTTAATCCAGTTTTCCCCGCGTTTCGTGGGGAAAGTGTCCCGGTTGAGCCCGATAAGAAGTCCTCTCGTTCAGCTACAAAATCCTCGCTTCGCTCGCCTCGATTCGCTCCTCAAACATCCGATTATAAATCCATAAAGTCCGCCGGAGGACGTGAAGTAGTATTACGGCGCACGGTAGCAGACCTTGTCTTATGAATGAACCATCCTCCTGAGTACAAACAAGGCATTTCTAGCGTCTTCGCCCCGCCTCGGAGTTCCGCTGATGACGTACATGTGCCCATATTTGTACGTTGCTGTTGTGTTTGGTATCCTTGGTGACGTGGAGGGATTCCCTCTCACAGTCAAACGGACCAGCAGCTCACCTCGCCGACGGATAATAATATATTTTTTTTTACTATCACGGGTACGAGGTATTTCTCACTGTCTGACAATTTCTGAGAGGAAATTTCAAGAAAGTTCAGAGTGATAAATATGGAAAGTATCTACTTAGGACTGTTCTTAGGCGTCTATAGTTAGGAACATTGTTGGGGGTCGTGGCCACGTCATTACATTGTAATATTCCTATAATATCTACAGTTCTGTGTAAGCAAATATTTGGGGAGGGTGGTTGCCTTGCGTGTTTTTCTATGTTTTAGGCTAAATAAACAGAAAAGATAATAGCCTTTGGGCTCTCAAAGGTAAATATTATCTTGCCTGTATCATGTGGAAAACGTCAAATGAAATCCACCGACGGGTCTATACGTCTGTTGACTGTGTATAACCCTTCGAGCATGCGAGGGAAATCCTTCTGAGGAATTTCTCAGGACACGCCCTGGGGAATCCTCTGATGGGAGGAAGGAATCCGTTTCATCCATGTGTGAACTGAACCTGACGTCAGGCTCAGTGTCGAGTATAGATCTACAGAAGGTTCAGTGCATACATATGGATGTGAGTGTAGGCAGGACTCGGCAACATCAGTAGCCCAATTCAACAGAAACATAAAAAACAGCCCATAGATCGGTCAACAGAAGTGTGATTGTGACATGGACAGTGGGCAGCAGTGACGGCAATCGGCGCCTGTCACTGCAAACATCACCGAGCAGAAAGTGATTCATTTGTATAGCCTACATGCGGACACCAGTGGGAATGTGGAAGGTGGGAGGTTTGCTTTTTGGGGAGAGGAGAGGATGGGGAGAGAGGGGGGGGGGGGGGGGGGGGGGGGGGACTCCACGGGCTAATTTCGGGAAGAAAAGATGGCAAGCGACGAATGAAGAGCTATAATACGGATCCTACGCGTTCTCTCTTTTTGTGGGGTTGTGATGTCAAACAATGTGTCACGGGGCGGGCATGCTGCTGTGTAAGGACTCTACGGCTCCACGTGCGAACTGGCCCGGGCGAAAAGGGAAAGAGCTGCAGATAGCAGGTTATTAGTCAGCGCTGCGGCGACGTCAAAGAGGATCCATGGAGGACACGGTGTCCCATCCGGGCTCCTGTTACCGGCGCGGTGCCGAGCTGAACCACCGGGATGACGCAAGTTGTTCACGATGTCGGGGGGGGGGGGCGATAAGAAATCTCCGAGGTAACTACTAACTACTAATGTTTTTTTAAAGATAATAAATGTAATGAAAGTTGTTGACAACATAACATGTTTCACTTTTTAACAGCCTACGGTGTATAAATAAAAAAAACTGCAAGGATCGCCCGGTTAAACGAGTTATTTCGGCTAAAACAAGCGGCAGGGACCATGTGCTATATCCACCGGTCTGATGCATGTGTGTAGCGTTTCGTCGCCATGGATACGCCGTTGCCTCTGACGCAAGCACGTATAAATTTGGTTCTTTTTTGTTATGGCGCCTAGCAACCGGTTTCTGTGGTAACCGGCTCTGAGTGTGTGACAGCAGCGGCCACACAATATGGCTTCCGGATTCTTTCTGTGCAGCGAACAGGAGAAACTCCGATTGTGTTCCAACGATGATTGTTGTCGTTTCTAGCGCAGGTCAGACCGTCAGCGGCCATTGTCTCGCGGGTTGTAACGTCAGGCAGTTTTGGAGGAAAGTTCTTTTGACGTTGTTGACTTTCGCCAAACTCGCGTGTTGTTCCGTCCTTGTCATTTCCTGTAAAATGCAAATATGCACAAGCTTCGGTACACAGATGATTGCGTTGTGTTGTTATCGTCGCGTTGTAAATGTGTAGGAACTGAATGGAACCATGGAAAACCTTTTTTATTAATTTAATAAACCGATTCTACGTCAGACAACACGATTAAATGAGCCATTCTTACCACGGACAAGTGGCTACAGCAGGTGATATTTTATAGAAAAGGTAATCAGTTTTGACTCTGCAGGTTGTTTTGCATTGAATTGATGGTATTTAAATGTTCTTTATTTCGTAAAAATATTATTTTTTCAATTAATCCTTGTCAGACCACATATAAATACATATAACAATAAAACAATCATGCACTTAAGAGTATCAGTTTTTCACTTTTTTAGTAGTTGTCTCCTGGATTAATTTTATATTTGAGATAGGGCTAACTTTTGGTTGTTTGCATTATCACTTATTATACTCATGTGTAGCTGAGTATAGCTGTCACACAATTCCCACAGTTCCAGGTAACTTTTATATATCTTTTCCAAAATCCCAAATTATTTGGTGTTCAAATTAAAACGCAGGAAATCCTCAATTTTAATGCTAGAATCAGAAAATGTTTGGTATAGTTTCCTAAAAATGACAACAAGATTATTCAATAATCGAAGATGACGCTGGTTAATCTTCTGTCTATCAATTTATCATTGTAGTTTTAATATTTACATTGTAAAATAGACCTGAATTTAAAGTTGTACATATTGCTGCTTGTTAAATCTCTCACATAGCCATGGCTACATTTAGAAATTGGATGAACTGCAGTATGAAATTTTACATTAGACTGCAATCCTGTCTCCGACCTGTAACGTTCCTCGAGAGTTTGTTTGTTTACAACTTGTGGTGGTCTAGACTCCAACCTGGTAAAAAAGAATAGATGCAGTGTTGTCTAATGCCGTTGATGTGCTTTGTTTTGCTTCCCCCTGTCTCTTAGCATATTTTCGGGAAGCCACTAACTTGCACTGTGCTCATGAGGCCAGCCCCTTTTTCCTTTTGGAAGGCGGGCTGTGTTTGCCTGGTGGCCTGCCCAAAATATTTGTTACCAAGCAACGGTTCAGTCGGTCCCACCTCACAGTAGTTTTGTTTACACCCCTTCTGGCTCTATAGCCCAACAACATTGCATAACTCCCAGGCTTTCCCTACCTCGCTGAGAGAAATTTGATCGGTCTGCTCTCCCCAGCCAAGCAAAATGTCTGTTACCCTCATACCATAGTTTTTCCCTCAGCCACTCAACAGTTTCCTTTTGCCTTTGTCTGCAGTTTTCTCTCTGAGCAGTTCTTATTCCAACAGCCAAAACTGAAACTGAGTCAAAGATTGTTCATAACAACGCTATGCTTGACTTGACTTTCAGGCCAGCCTTTGGCTACATGATCTGTTTGTAGGGGGTTCAGGTCTCCCCCTGTAAACATTTAATAACACATCTATTCTTTTCTAAATCCCCTAAATCTTTCTTTGCAATGTGGAAGGCCTTCCTGCAATCCTATGTAAACATGGCTTGTGTACCGTGTATTAACTGAAGTAGTTCAGCTGAAATTAAGAGCAGAGAGTTCTACTTTTATTAATGTTTCAGACGAGCCATACACTTTTGAACTTAGGACATTCCCTCCTTTTTTCGAAGTAGCACTTAAACTTGAGAATGTTCAGTTTGTAGGAACTGTGTCAGCCACACTAATGTCATCTTTTCATATTATTCCATACCCAGTCTTTGCCTCAGTTCATGTAGTTGAATAATACAGGAGTGCAGACTTGTTAAACAAACACACATTTGTTTATATGCAGTATGTTTCTGTCGACTCTGTGTTTTGTAACTGAACCACAGACCAGGAAATGAGCTGAGAAACTCTTCCTTTTTTTGTCAGAGCCAAATAAAAGATGCACTACCTTAGTATCAACCTTCACCTCCCCCTGATTCCCTGTATGGTGCTCATTGTCTAATTCAGACACAGCATCTAGTTATGTGATTTGTGTTTCTTACTTTAGTTGTTTAAAAAAGTTTGGTTTCAGTTAACTTTGACATTATGTTATAGAGATGTTAACATAAGATTGTCGGTTTGTGCTTGTGAGTAACAACATGATCCATCTGTTGATTTTCTGGTACTTATATGGCCATATTTAACCACAGAGCAGTTCACCAAGAAAGTTATGCAAACCTGAATACCTCAGTTGCTTGAGAGTCCTTCCGTTGCAAATATACAGAGCGTCATCTCGTCCCAAAGGTTATGCAAACCTGAATACCTCAGTTGCTTGAGAGTCCTTCCGTTGCAAATATACAGAGCGTCATCTCGTCCCAAAGGATGAGCCCAGACAACCTCAGCAACTCATTTTCTATATTCAACTGTATTTAATCAGGAAGTCCTATTGATACCAAGATTCATAGTGAGACAACCACACAATCAGCATACAAATATATGAGACCAGACAGCCATCAAGCTACAAGTTACAAGAGTCATAAAAGACATCAGAGAGTAAAACTGAGGGAGGTTTCTGAGGGAAATAAAAGAAGCTCGCTGTCTGCAGTTCATGTTTTATTTATCTATTTTATTGATTTCATTATTTTATAGAGACAGTGTAGAGAAACGCTGTCCCCCGTACTTGATACATATGTACTGCATAAAACTAATTTGCAATCTCTCCCTGGTTAGGCTTTTCTAATCCAAAAAGGTCACAATACATTGTTGCAATAAAAATATACATGAACCCAACACACACAAAATAGACATTACCAAATGAGCAAAGCAATCATATGAAATTACAAGATAACAAAAGCATGTGTTCAGCTGCATGATGAGTGAGAGGAAGTTTGGTTTTGTTTCAGCCAGCATTCAACAGTTCTATTTAATTTTTTTTTACATCAGTTTGTGTTTTTATCTCTGTGGGGAGGAAATTCCAAAAACAAGCTCCTATTACTGAGAATAATGATTAGCTGAAATGGATTCAGCACTGTGCCTCTGTGCAACTATCAATCACCGTTCCCTTGGTGATGTGTGTCATTGTGACATATGGCTAGAATACACCTAGGGCAAGATTGTTAAAGGTAGTGTTGGTAATCCTGACAAAAGGTACTCATTAAAAAAAAAGGCAACCGATACATCCCTCCCATCGGCCTTCTCATCAGAGCTATGCTCCCAAAACACATGAACACACACTGCCTGACAACTGCCGGAAGCCAACTTTACCATGACTCACTTGCTGACTTTTGATTATTGTCTCTTCAGTCATGTATGTCTCCCTAGCTTGGTCAATGACAGACTGGTACGCGACCAATCATTTAATTTGGACCCAATGAAATGATTGTTCATGTTTATTAGAGTCCTGGAGGGCCACTGACTTTTCTTTTCCTTTTATGACTGCATTTATTGATGGCTTTCCAGATCTGAAGAGGATTTAACAAAATGAGATAAAAAGTATTTCATAAAACAACGTACTAACCTTACCTTTATCACATTTAAAAATTAATATAGCATGATAAGTGAACAATGCCTGAAATTATTGGATCATATCTTTTAAAACAAACAAATATGACAGTGGAATTTTCCAAAAGAGTATTATATGTTAGATTATCCTTTTAGTCACTCTCCAGACCCGGTAACATTGGACATTTGGTTTGTAATTCGGATTAATTAATAAATAAATTGAGATCGTTCTTAATATCTGTTTCTTCTTCAGCATGACAGTCCAGTTGAACAGATCTTCCCCAGACTCCACAGGATCCCTCAGTAGGATAGTCAAACAAAACTCTTGTTGGCTGAATGGGAGAGATCATGACCCTTTTAATGTGACTGTAAGAAGCCGATTACACTGTTTACACTTGTGACTTTCCAGTTTTTCTCGTTCCCTGCCTCAGCACACAGCTTCACTGCACCTCTGCTTCTGCCCTGTTGATGTTAATGTACTTGTATTTATGTGGCGTAATCCTTCTGGCTCTCTTGTCAAATAATGAGCTCGTGTGTTTACAGAAGCCTACCAGACACACACGCACAGCAAGCATTTACTGTGATCTGTGCAGAAAACAGCCAGTTGTGCATGCGTCAAAGCCTCGATTGTTGGCTCTTCTGAGACAAAGCGTTCTCACATTGTCTTTGGCAGAATGGAATCAGGCCTCTTATGCTTTTTACCCTCCGTGCAGGCAACAGCTAGTGGCCGGAGGCTTTATGTTGTTGGTATATCCATCTGGTCGTCCCATTCTTGTGGAAATACTTCAAAAACTCCTTGAGAGGTGGTCAGAGATCAAGCTGACTGTGACCTCACAAAACATGTTTTTTGCCTTGTGAACACAATATCTCAGGAACACCCACAGGGAATATGTTTTTTAAATCGGGGACAAATGTTTAATTGGACTCTCAGATGAAGTTATTAGGGTTATGCATTTTGCGTTATGAATGGCTTGAAAGAATCCTTTCATTTTTTATACAAGTGTTCACTTAAATTCACAGATTAACTGATTAGATTTGGGTGGTCAAAGGTCAAGGTCATGGTGGACTCATTGGTGGACCTCATTCCAAATGCCAAAGTGTCCTTGGGCGAGATAATCAACCCCAAATTGTCAAATGACTATATGTGTGAATGGGTGAATGTAAAACTGTACAGTTGAGTGCTATATGTGGTCATCAAGTGTAGAAAAGTACTATATAAATACAGACCATTTACCATATGAGTGGAAAAAAATTGTGTCGACTGAAACTGCACTGGTTGGCAGAGGCATACAACTGCAGGTTGGTTATTCTAGTTTAGGCATTATTCTGTTTGTTTGTTGTCATCCCAAACCCACATGTGTCCAACCAAAAGTAGGATTTTCTCATTTTAGCATTTGTGAGATCATCACTATATCATCTTTCCAATTATCCACAGCGTCAGAACAATTGGCAGTCTTTCCTATGCGGTAAGTGCCACTATGAACGTCAGCACTGTTCTGCAAAAAGCCGAGTAGATGGCCCCACTGTATCATGCCCTGCATGGGAGTCGGATGCCTAAAGTTAAATGCAATCAGTGGGCTTCAGTGTTGCACAGCTCTCTGTGACTCAGACACAAGCAGCACGTCAATAGCGTCCTAGCCTACTTTCAATAGGCTCGCTGCCAGTCAGGGAAGGAAAGTGCCAAAAAGAGGACAAGAGCAAGAGGCAGAGAGAATGAGGATGAGATCAGAGGTTGAAAGTAACTCTGTATATTTAGTAAGACACTGCAGTTTAACACAGTATTGAGGCTTTGACAAATGAGTTCTTCATTGACTCTCATGGTGTTTCTATTATTTTGTCCACCAAATTGAATGAAAGCAATCAGTCGTAACCTTTATGAGGGGATGATTTATTACAGAATGGTTCTGTTAGACTGCGTTAGAACACTTTATAAGTCTAAACATATTATTGCTACCCAATGCATTCAAGTGTCATGACAGCGAGCCAACACTAAGACCCTGAAACTGAAGCAGCCAAATATATCCATTGTTAATTTTTATTACCCGTAGCTTTTCTGAATTGTGATATGTGAAATGTCACATGGTTAATGGACTGCTTTTATATACTGTAGCACTTTTCAGGTCCGTTCGCCTCTCAAAGCTTTTAACAATGTATGTCTCATACACCCATTCACACACACACCACCCCACACACACACTGATTACAGACACGCCTCCAGTTCTATTTGGCAGCTGTATTAACGAGCAGATTGTGATCGTGGTTTTACATGCAAATTTTAATCAAACAGCTTTATTTGATGACGCATTTAGAAATAGTGGTACTGTTACATATAGCAACAGCTCCTACAATATTTAACTGACACAAGTGCAATGGTGAGTATTTCAACGTTGCCTTAAGCAAATGGCACAATACTGAAATAAAAAACAAACTATTTCAGTTTGATCAACAATGATGCATGATATTTGAATATGTTCAATTTTATTCCGTAAAGTAACTTTGTCTCACTCATGTAGTCAAGAAAAAAATACAATATTTTCCCTGGAAACGTAGTGAAACCGAAGTACAAAGTTGCTTTGCATGAAAATAATCAAGTAATGAGAGAAAACCACAAATTGTACAGTCTACTTGAGAAACTTTCAAACACTAGAGTCTGTGCGTATAGTTTTGTTTCAAGGCTTTACTCCTGAAACTGTTACTAAAAGATTAAAGTGACTTTCTACTTTATGTTTTTGCATAATCTCAGGCTACAGGCCACATTGTTCACCCTGTAAAAACCTGAATAAAACCATCAGAGCTGAGACATCTATATTTAAACATCACAGTTGCTGCTTTACTTGTTATCTTACTCTCTGGAGCACAACAGGTATGAAATATGATTATTCTAATACACACAGCCTGTACTGTACAAATAATGATAAGCTGCACTTCAAGGCTGTGTTGTGTTGTATTTCAACCGTCATCTAAGTAGATTAGAAAATGCTCCTTCCACCTGGATAGTGATGAAGAGGATGAGAAGTGTGGATGCCAATTTCATTATTCCCCCTACTCACTCTGTCTGTTTGCTCGTCTCTACCCAGAAGGCTTTGTTTCAACCTTTTTCCTCTGCTCATGCCCCCCTCCCCACGTCTTCTCTCGTCCTTACGTAAGGAATGCCCTAGTTTCCAGAGACCAGCAAGAGGTATAGGAATAAAAGGAGTGAGTGGGGGAGGAAGAGGGACAAGGTGTGTGTGTGTGTGTGTGTGTGTGTGTGTGTGTGTGTGTTGCACATATCAGAAGGACACAAACCTGACTCCCCAGACTCAGCGTCACCTCTCTGGTCATCTCTGCCCACACGCTGCTCTTTCACTCCTCAACGTTCTCTTTTAGCTCTTGTGCCACTCACCTCATTTCCTCTCTCTGCAGCCTACCTCTCTCTGACACTTAAGACAGATTGATGAACCCCTGCTACCCCCATCCTCCTCCACCGCGCGAGCAACATATCATTCATACATGCCAGAGAGAAATCATAGGTGCGTACGCTAAGATTAGGAAAGCCAGCAGAAAAAAGTATTTACACTAACTTGTATCTTTTTGTTAGCACAGTTGCCCATTAACTCATCACACAGTTTCAAAGAAACATCATCTTTCATATGATAATGGTGGAAGACTGTGGTATGGGTCAGGGGAGACCCAGTTTAATTTGGCACAGATCTGGATGAGAAGGCGGATCCACAAATTAGTTTTCACTTTCTTTAACATTTCCAGGTAGTCTTAAACATTTTCAAAATTTCCAATTTTAATGGATGCTTTTGATGAAAAAAAGCATTAATTAAATTAACTAATATCTATGAGTGTATTATTTAAGTTTAAATATAGAGCTTTCCAAAGCTAACTCAGGGATGATTCTTTATAGGGTTATGAAGACAAGCATCTCCTACATACTGTTCCATTGTTTTCACAGTGTGAACTTTAACCAAAGCTCCTGACCTGAACAAGACAGTGTATAGTTTTAAGTGAAAAAAGGAACCTGAAATGTCAGTTACTGTTTTATCATCTCAAGTGTATTTGTGCCATAAAGTTGGAGAAGAAGTGAAAGTTGGAGTTTCAGTGAAACTTTGCATCACTGGCGTCTCTAACGCCTCTGCCGTCTCTGCCACCCAGAAAATAAATAGCATCAACATTATGAGGAGCAGAGGGAAGAGGTGCTGTGCTGTGGATGCAAAGGCAGCCCATGGCATCTCAAATAATCAGCCGTCCATCCTCACGACTTGTAAATAAACACGCACGATAAATACACCCTGCATCCCATGCCAATACACACTCTTTAAATATCCCAGCTCTGATGACAGAGGTAGTGCTGCTCATGAAATTAATGCGTGAGGGGGCTAAATTTACAGCCAGGGAGCCAACTTACGCAATACTCTCTGGTTTCCCTCCCGTCTATACAATGGCTCAAAATCTCACAGTTCAAATCATCGCAGCCCTCCCCAGATCCCTCCTCCACAGTACACACTACAACTCAGCACTATTCCTGGACCAGCCCCCGCCGCTGTGGCACAAAAATACCAGCATCTCCAAGAACAGACGCCAAGCCTGTCAGAGCATCCTCACATCCCACAGGACGACTCGAGGGGCGGGAGGGGAGGGAGAGGAGCAGGTGGAAGGATGAGCACAGCTGCTGTTGTGTGAGAGAGAAAAGAGAAAATAAATAGTCAGTATGAGGAAGAGGACACAGGAACAGTATATGCTGCTATAGATCAGCCACAAACTGTGATGTCCGGCTGTTTATTCTGAGCTCTAGGCCGGTGGACCATTTACTGCATGTTATTCCTCTCCTCTGCCCCCAAGTTTCCTGTTCTCTGTACTGTCACCATCTGATAAAGGCTAACCCCTTTCCCACTTCTCTATCATTGTAGAACTGTAATGCTATAATCAACAACATTTTCCAATATTTACATTTCCAATCAATCAATTAGTCAACATTTTTATCTAAAGCGCTTTACAACTGAGGGACTAAACCAAAGTGTCACTACAGTATGAGACCTTCATGTAAGAACTAAGTTGAACATGTGTTTAATAAAACAAAGTGTAGGAGATCAAGTGGAAAGGAGGCAGTAAGAGGCCTGTAAGGGTCTCACAGGTGTGGGAGAGGAGGCACCTCAGGAGAGATGAGTCTTCAAGAGGTTCTTGAATCTAGATGAATGCTGCTCCTCTGATCCTATTTCCTTCCAGCAACAGGAAGACAAGACAGCAAGCCCCAACATTCATATTCAACTCAAAACAAGGTCATTTACACTAGCGGACACTTGGAGGACACCACACAAGCAGTATGGAGGCATGTAAGGAATTATCAGCTGTTTTATTTCATCTGAAGAATAGGTCACCATTGACCTCAAAATGTTTTGGATTCTGCTCTAACAAAGTTTACCCCTGAGACTCCAGAGGTGTTTTGTGGACTAAAACCCTTCACCCACCCCTCCATCGGCATAGTGGTGAGTAGATAATGAGTGAATTTTCATTTTTCTGTGAACTGTCCCTTTAAGACCTGAACTGTTTCTATTTAAAAAAAAATCTGTGTGGAAGTTTCTTTATACATAAATAAATGAACCAGTTTGAGCAGGTTAGACAACATTTAGGTATATATTTAAAATTGATTTAGTGTTTAACATAATATGAAAATGGTAAAAGATCGTTCCCTTACACAAAGCTAAGTTTTTTTATCAAGTACACTAAGACTGACCTTTTAGAGATTTGCTACTGGGAATCTTTGTTATAGTTGATATAAAAATAAAATATTCTGTTGATTGGATTGATTAGATTCATGATAAATTACCCTATCATTTTATCTTTAGAGCACTGGATGGTTTTTGGAATACTGGTGAAAAAAATGATGCCTCTGTGTAAAGTGGTAGTCAACAAGGCCCCACATTGAGAGGAGCCATGAGAATCTGTGGGTCCTTCCTGTCTCTCTCTCCTCTCTCCATCACAATGTAGATGGACTGTTGCCGAGGGCAACCTGTGTGTACTCACCTAACGATGAACAGGAAGTTGTGTGTGAGCAAAGGTGCTATTAATAGAAACATGTGTAGAAAGGACATTTGTGTCGTGTGTGCCTGTGCATGTGTGTGTGTGTGTGTGCGTGTGTGTATGTCAGCCATGGTTTAACAAGGAGAATGAGGCTGTGGATTTTGAGACTCAGACAGTTACTAGAGAGGACAGGAGGGGGGAGAAAGAATGAGGGATGATGGAGGGAGTGAGGGAACGTAGTGGAGGAGGGGGCGATTGTGTGTTGACGCTGTACATGGCGTCAGTGCGATAAGAATAGAGATGGTGCGTGTAACGCTGCTGAGACATCACCCTCACACCCTCAGTGGGGCAGGCAGTAGCTACTCACTGAGTGTGTGTGTGTGTGTCAGAGTGCAAGCATTTGCTGTTATTACCCAGGGTATGATCATGCGTGTATGGATGAGTAAACTGTTAGTTATTTTTCTTTTCCAGTGTCATTTTAGTCAAAGTTTTAGAAAGATATTTTCTATCTGAAGCAAATCTTTCAGTCTTTATACAATTTCTTTTACAAAAAGAGCAACTCTAGAGCATGATGATTGCTTTAGGAGATGGTTTAATGATGTGGATTATATTCAGGTGTGCAAAGCAATGTTAAAGCAATTTCTCTATTTGATCATTCTAGCAATGCTTTTGAAAGATGACAAAGAGAGTTAATACAGCTTTAATCTTATACGTGATAATGTATTGCTATTATATACTCTTATAATCACACTATGCTATTTTTCACAGTTTATTACAATATAATAGTATATGTAATGAGTACTTATATAATAGTATAACAATACAATACATACATTTAAATGACAGTGGGTAGCTGGACTGTTAAGCATCACACGCACCTTCATAAGAAAAAGAGCCACAAATTAAAAAAAACACAAAACAAATAATAACAGAGTTGAACTGCTCTGTGTATGTTTGGGGTAGCCATTATGTCATCCATCTTTATATACAGTCTACGCTTCAACCAAAGACTCTGGCCCATGGGCCCCTGAGCCTCTACATTTTAAATCAAGACTATAGCCAGATGCATGAGAATGGTGAAAGATGAAGCTAGATTAAAACAAAGGCACAGCAAAGTCATAGCCATTGTCTGTTTTGCAGTCTTGTGTACTTTGTTTCTGTTTTGGAATCAACAGCCTTCAGTGACTTGTTTGGAAAACGTCTTCATGAAGCATCTTCACAGCATCAGAAACTGCAGAAGCCACTATAGAGGGACAGCAGATGGACAGGGAGCGAACACAGCATGAAGTCAAAAACTTGATCAGGTCAAAGTCCCTGTGAACATGATAGATTGTATGTCACCAGATACTCACAGCATTGATCCCTTTGTTTTTCACCTCCTCACTGGTCTGTGAATCATACATACCTGTGGGGAAGAGGAAGGAAATGACTGCATCCAGTGTCCTCACAAAACTCAGTAATTACAATTGTATGTGATATATAAATAGATTAGTGTGTGTGTGTGTGTGTGTTACCAAAGAGCTTGCGCAGTCTGGTGAAACATGACACAAAACTGTGGAACGGCATGTGAAGCTCTCCGGACGCAAAGCGCTCAGACAGCAGCTGAATTACCTTTCCATCACACTGCATTCCTGGAAAAAACAGACGTGAACAAAGGTGTGAAATGTGTGTGTGTGTGTGTGTGTGTGTGTGTGTGTGTGTGTGTGTGTGTGTGTGTGTGTGTGTGTGTGTGTGTGTCCATACCGACAGATTCCAGTGCCGAGCTGAGCTCAAAGGGGCTCATTGTCCCAGAAGAGTCCATATCGAACTGGAAAAAGATGGACTGAAAGAGAGAGTAGGATTAGAGTAAGTAATAATGATACACACACACACACACACACTGTGAAGTACCTGCAGGTTGTGCACACTGGACAGCAGGGTCTCTGCTTGTTCCCGGCTGAGACGGGAGCGTCCTTTAGTCTGCACGCAGTTAGGGATGTTTCAACAGGACAGAGGACAGACAGAAGAATTTTAACAGTAAACAGTTGGGCGACATGATGACTCAACCCTGAGGACCAGGAACCAATCTTACCAGCCACAGCTGTAATGTTAACGTATGAAAAACATGTAATGTCTCGAAACTAGATGTATATACTGTGAGTCAAAGGTGAGTCTGGGTTTTAAGGAACTACAGGGAGACTGGAGTGTGAGACAGAAGGATACGTCCTCTCCAAAGATGAGCTGTCTGCATGTCTCCAGTGGCAGATGGTAATCTCTGTCGAGAGCTGTGATGAGATTGATGAGGGGAGAGAGAACATGGGGCTAAATTAGATTCATCTGAAGAAAGTTGAAGGTGAGGACAAATGTAGCCACTTTCATTACTTAACCAAACTCTGTTCACTTCATCAGACTGCAGCTGTGAGCCTCTGTCTAGACTGCTGACCTCTGAGAAACTGCACAACTTCCACACTAACACATCACTACTTTGATCCCATCTAGTGGCCTTTACAAGTATCGCAGAAAGAAAAAGTGAAGCTTATTCTAACCTGAGTTCAAGAGGTTCATGAACATCGTCACGTTCAGTCTGTCATCCTGCGGGGAAAGATAGAGGAAATCACTTTTGATTGAGGAAATGCACGGAATTCCCACTTTTATTTGATATGGAAGGAGATGACGGGAAGATGAGGATTTCTTACAGGTCCGGCCTCCTCATCAAAAGTCTTCTGAACTCTGCTGTGATCCTCTGGGGTGACAGGAGTTGCCATAACCTGTTTAGCACAAACAAACCATAAACATACTCTACGTACTTTGGTCGTCTATTGTTTTCAGGTGTTTTAATTTACAGACCAAAACTGAACTCACCGGGAGGAAACCAGAGGAGCAGGTGAAGTCCTGAGACCTGCAGTAAAAACACCACATCAGATCATTAGTGAGGATCTTTTGAATTTTACCTTTGTACAGTTTGAATCATACAGACTAATAATAAAAATAAATAAATAATGTTTGATATTGATACATTGGCATTTCAGCCAGACAACTCATGTTCAACCGTTTATTGCAGCATTAGAAAATAGTTTGTGTTTGGCATCTAGGCTCAGACTCGATCACTCCCCCAATATGATACAAATGAATGCTGGGGTGGTGGAGGGGCGGAAGCAACTGGTAGCGATTCTGCAGCAGCAGTGTGAAGAAAGGGGTTGATGGGAAATTTCTCTCTACTTAAATAGGCTGCCTAATAAGGTATGTCGCATGATGTGTGACATACCTCATCGGAGCAGCGCAGCTTGAGTTGCCTGCCTGAACTAGCTCGCAGGGTTCGCTTCATTAATTGGTAAAGTTCATTTAAATTTCCATGAATTGGAAATAGAAAAGTACAAATATCTCTAAATTGCACCTAAGTACCATATATTTCCACCGCTGGAAAATAAAGCTTGGTATTATAGTCAGAGACATTTTTATAATTGCTTTCAACAAAAAAATCAAATTCCTATTGTTTTATATTTATTGGTTTTCTAGTTTGTGTTTTAGAACTTTAATGATACATTTCCTGGATCTCACCCCAGAGTGTTTCCAGTCTTGGAGAAAATGCGGAGAAAGAAATCTCCGGCATTGTTGGGTCGATAGGTGGACGCCACGATGATGTAGTTACCTGGGTCCAGATGCAGCTTCCTCCACACACCCCTGTGGGACAGAGTTAATGAGATATATTCAATAATGTTCAATTATCAACTGAAAACATTGGGTCCATGTGTATATATGGACAATTATATTCAGTGTTTAACAGCTAACCATGCGCAATAATGACTACTGTTCAGTATGGTAATGATTTATCTCTGCTGTTTGCATATTGTCATATTGTTGTGCATTTTGAGATCATACAGTTACATTTTATTAGATTGTATTTAAGTTCTCTCACTAAATGATGAACAACAGGAATATTATACAGTGACATTGAACCAAATCAAAGACATGGAGGTGTAGGTCTACATCTCATTCAGGGTGTCAACCAGGAATTTGAGAATGAATTCATCTGAGGTTGACATTTTGAGAAAATGACAATGCTCTAATCTTTTCTGATTTGCAAATATACCCAAAAAGTTTGAAATATAAACTACAGTTCTAATCAGTAGTCTTTACCTCTGAGACTTATATTTCCCAGAACGACCCACAGGGCGATTTTTCAAGAAGAAGTCTTTGCCCAGACACACATCCTGGAGCTGTACGCATGAAATGGAAAGTTAAGCAACACTTATGATTAACTGTGTAGTTTGATTGTATGAATCAGACAGACATAAATGAAATACTCACTGGTTTCAACTGTTACTTAAATATAGGTGAAGTGGATGAAAAGACATTGAGGAACAAAAGAGAAACCATTGGGCATCTCCAAAAAAGGATTTCATTAGCAATGTTCTTATTTTTGTAAGTCGAGAGGAAACAGTCACACATCATATAACAGCGCACACTCCTTAAACTAACTGTCAAGTCAACACAAACAGAAATAATTAAAGTTCCACATTAAACATTAAAGATTTACAAGTCTCCTTCATCATTAATATACAATCTGAATTTATGAGCCTCAGAAGAGATTAGAAAACCTCCTTTGACAAGGTTTCGGTTGTTTGATGAATGTGTCAGGTACGAACAAATATTCAAAACTATAGACCCATTTCTTTCTGACACATACAGTGACTGTACAATGGCTGTAATTAAGTGCCTCTCTTTTATATTTATATATTGTATTTTCTCCTGCACAAAGTAATAATGTTTTTCAATGAGTGAAACATGCAACATGTAATTGAAATATCACAGTAATGATAAGGTATGTGGGCTGTGATATACCGTGTCTGTTCTCTCTTTCTTTATACATTAACGAGTCAGAGTTAAAGTGTAATTAAGTATACAGTAAGAGTTTCTTTAACAGTAAGAGAAAGACTGTTAACACCAGTCTACCTGAACCAGCCTGTATTTGATTATTACTTTATTAACACAACAGAATAACACTGCAAGTCAGGGGTTGTATTATAAAGTCTTACATGATGTTCCTTTTCTATAAAGTTTTGAAGAATACAAAGGCATTACGTCATTTTCACCACAGTAACTTTCCCCAGGAACTAGGAACCTTTGCAGAAAACCACTTTACCCCCCAGAAGGTCCCTGCTAGCCACAGGAAGCTTTGTGGTGGGGCTGGCAATGGGGAAAATGTGTGGTGGGAATATATATAATATACCTTACTATTCAGTATTCTGGATGCTGTGAACATGTTTACTCGCCTCATCAGGAACCTGCAAAAGAAAAATACAAAGAAACATGAGATTATCACCAGAATCAAATGGCTGCGCTCCATCAGGCTGAAGAAATGAATGAATGAATAGTTTCTGACCTTGTAGATGTGGAAAGCTATGTAGAGGAAGTTGACTTTATCCCTCTGCCTGCGATTCTTCTGCAGCAGCTCCACCAGCACTGTGCACTGTTTGGCTCTCTGCTTCTTCTTCTCCACTCTGTTCTTCTCCTCCAGGGTCACCTCCACCTCGTCATCTTCATCATCCTCATCCTCGTCTTCTTCTTCCTCCTCGGTCTGGTCCTGCTCTCTGAGAATCAACTGGAACTGAGGATTCTTCCAAAATGTCTCTAAAGGGGAAAAAATCACAGCAGGAGTATGATCACATGGATGATCCAAGTAGGGCTTGAATTCATATACAAGCTTTAAACATACGCTTGTATCTGCGGCTGCCGCCAGCAGTGCTCCCCGGTACCCATAATCCTTCATGTTCACTGATGGTCCAGGCAGCCTGGGGTGCAGGTGCGGATGGAGAGGCAGGTGTGTTTGCCACGTCAAGAGAGTCAGGATTCAAGCTGCAGAGCTCCACAAAGTTAAAGAAGCTGCAGAAGTCCTCAGCACTGATCCTGAGGACAGTGAGACAGCAATAATGAGGGTTTCTGTTTGTGAGAGCTTGTATGTTGCTGTAAACTGGTGTGTTTTATTTTCTGCCACATACCAGAACTCTCCATCTTCTCTCTTTTTCAGATCGATACGCTCCTTCTCTGCTTTGTCCACAGCGTCCCACTCTTTACCCCTGAGGTCACAGAGAGAAACTCAGCATCTGCGGGTCCTCTGTTATCTGCGAGTGAGTGAGTGAGTGTGCACTGCTTTACAAAATGCACAAACAAGAAGCTTTCTCACTTGTCGCTCCAGGGTCCGCGATACTCGACAAATCCCCAGGGGTTCCTCAGCCTCAGCAACAAAATCTCATCCGAGACATTTTTCACCTGAAAGGCCAGGAGACAAGTAAAGTAACGTGTGAATAAGAATCTGAATGATTGAGATGAGACGAGACTCAACAAGATGAATTAAGACAAAAAGAGATTAAACAAAACAATGAGATGAGATTATATAAAATTAAATGAGATGATGTTAGAATAGATTACATTTCCATTACATCAAATTAGATTAAATCAGATGACATTGAGGTGAAATGAGTTTAAATAATAAAAATAATAATAATAATTTTAGGCTGAGATGTTTTTAGATTATTTCTTCATGAATCTCAGAGATATAGACGTGATGAGATAAAATGCTGTGAGGAAAAAGGATTTGTTGTCATGAGATTAGATGACATCTCAGTCAGATTTTATTGGATGAAATCAGGTGATAATGTGAAGTGGCCATACATACAATGAAATGACATTAAATATTATTAAATTAAATTAGACGTGGATGAGATGAGCCAACATGAAGTGACATGAAGTTAAAATAAATATCTGACGTTACATCAGATATTATCAGATATTAAACCAGATTAAATAAAATTAGATTAAACATGGAAGGGGTGAAATGAGACGAGAAAACATGAAGTGACATAGTTAAAATTGATTTCCACTGATTGGATTAGATTAAGATTGAGTGAGATGAATTGACATCACATGGTATTATCATTACTTATTGGAAGAAGTTAAGTAAATTAGCCTCATATCCTCTGATCGTTCTGACTCATGAGACGAATATGGAGAGAATATTACATTTGTTGAAGACTTGTTTCTGTCTCAGCAATAAACACTGACAACACAGATATCTAGTCCCACTGTTAGTTCTGATTTTGTTCCCACTACTGTGCTGTTGACCTCGTTTTCCAATTTAAAGGTACTTATACATGAAACTGACTGATATGATCTCGTACTGGGTTGATATCAGATACAGAATAAGGCACAAATTTGTTCTCTATGTCATTCTGCATTGTTTTGTTTTCATACGGACAAAGAGTAGTCCATCAATTCATGTTTAAATTTGTGCAGAAAAAGGTTTTAATATGAAATACAAATAAATCATCTATCTTATCATTTGTGACCACTGTAAGGAAACAGGAAGCTTTCGGCATCGTAGCAGGTCACAATGAGTCATCAGCAGATTTATACCTGCAGTCTATATCAGGTGAGTCAAAGTTGAGTGATACAGACCTTGTCAGTGTCGGTGATGGCATAAGCGTGGCCCTTAATCAGCCCGTCGTCTGTCACCTTACCTATGTCCCGGTAACTGTGGGCCTGTGAAGACAGAGATGGAAACTCCAGTAGATCATCTAAAGATGGTCCACCTGCTCAGTGTGAACACTTTGTGATGTGTTTGTACCTGGATGAAACAGCTGAGCAGGCTGCCTCTGGACAGGGCTGCTGTCAGAGACCTCCAGAGGACACGAGGGGTACGAGACGAGATGTCTACCATGTACGCGATGCCTCCAGTGAAATCCTCCATCCCCTCAGAGATGTTGCCCCCCTTCAGGCTCCCATAGGATCCCACTAACCTACATAGGAGAGGTGAGAACGTTATATCAGGTGGCTGTGTTTGTCACTGTAGCAACACACACACACACACACAGAAACACAGTGGGTGGTCTCAGACATTACAGCCCAGGAACATATGCTGGTAGTGGCAACTGACTTGGCGTAGGCCTTTTCCACCAGGGCGCTCCAGAACTCGTTTCGGGTGTGAGAGTAGCTGAAGAGCAGACGGCCTTCACGCACTGGCAGCCTGTCATCCACAACCACCTCCACCCACTCACCATACTGCCAGAACTACAGAGAGAGAGAGAGAGAGAGAGAGAGAGAGAGGGGAATGAATCCACTTACAATTAAATTCACTTCTATATCTATCTATCTATCTATCTATCTATCTATCTATCGACTATGAGATTCAAGCCAACATGTGAACATAGTATCAGGGAGATTGTTCAATTACTTGAAGCAGATTGTGTAATGTCAGAGCTTCACCTTGAGGCTCTGTTCATCTGTTCTGAGCAGAGTTATACAAATGTGTTTTAGCAGTGGAGCTGCAGTAGTGTGAGGATTATCTGAATGCAAGATTCAATTCTCAAAACACAGTAGTATGGACTTATTTAGTGTAACACAGTGGTGTGAATGTTGTGGTTTATGAGGTTTGTGGTTCATTAACACATCTTTATATATTTCCTTGTGTTTTATATCTTGTTTTAATGCCATTAAGGAGCAGCACTGTGGTGCAGTGGTTAGCACTGTTGCCAGACACAGGGGTTTGGTCAGGGCTCTTTCTGTGTGGAGTTTGAATGTTCTCCCTGTGTCTGCGTGGGATTTTCTCCGTGTGCTCCAGTTTCCTCCCACAGTCCTAAATAATTCATTGATCTGGATGAAAAAAGGGAACTGATTTCTATGTGAAATTTGGTGCAGCTCGATTTAAGGCGGCTTTTGGGCCTTACCAGTGGTATGAGCTCTACTGAGTGCCATTCATGTTGTTGCAAAGTGTTACACAAATACAGCAAACTTGCCTTGTACTATGTATTCGTATGACATTGGTAAAAACTAATTTAAATGTTCATAGAATGGAAAGGAAGGACGTTGTCAGCTGTCTTGTCTTGTTATGTATGAAACCAATCCCATGGCCTTTACCGGTCAGGACTACGGTTGTAATTGAGTGTACAAAACAAGGACCAAGAGCAGGCCTGCACTGGCCTGTCGTAGCTGTGTGTGTGTGTTTGTGTGTGTGTGTGTGTGTGTGTGTGTGTGTGTGTGTGTGTGTGTGTGTCCCGGGGGGAGTCAGCATCTGCATGTCTGGACTGATCTCCCATCCCCTGACAGAGTAAAATTAGTTTTCCAGTCCTTCCGACCAGCTTGTTAAGTCATGTCACATTCTCACTAACAGCCTCTGAAGGTCGACACCTCTGAGGCGGAATAACCACAGAGGAGAAACCATGAGAGGAATCTAACGAGTGGGCTTGTTTTCACAGGATTGATAAGTCTGATAATATGATATTTTATTGACCTGAGCAGCTCAGAGTCGGTGGATGATGAAATCTCTTGAGATCAAAATCAGTAACTGTAATGAGGTGATAAAGATGAGGTTTGTCTCGGGTTACGTGCGAGACCACCAGGCAGCGATGATTCCAGGGAGAGTTTATGCCTGTTTGATCCTGCTGCCTTCATTGATGTAATGCCAGAGCAGTGGCACGGCAGCTAAATATGAAGACACTTCACTGACAAGTCAAAAAGAATAAAGCCAAATCAGATATGACTTGTATTCATTAATAAATCCTTTACATTAAAGGAGTGTGAATTAAGTGTATAAATCAAATTGTTAATGTCTCACCGTAGTTCAGGCAGGAACAGAGTAATCTATTATCACATGTTCTAAAAAAAGCCCAATCATATGTGACCAAAACATATTTCAAACATCACATTGCACGATAAAGCATTTTTCAACAGTTTCCATCAGTTTCTCAGGAAATAATATGGATCATGTGCAAAAAGATGCTAAGAAGATTGAGTCAGTACCCGAACTAAAAATACCTATGCAGATTGTGTGTGGTTGCTTGATTAAATATGAATTAATGTACGAATGTGGAACACGTAACTTCAATGACTGCTGACACTTGAATAGAGTGCATACCTGCACCAAGGCCGAACAGTCCTCCAACACAACAAATCAAAATAACTGTTGCAGGAAATGACTAAAACCTCAATGTCAGCAGTGTTTTCTTTCAGAAGGACTATTGTGACAAAGTTTGTATAAGAGATGAGACTGAACGAGTTTTTATTTTTTTTTATTGGTCAGCAGTAATCAAGCTCTAAGTCTCAGCGGAAAAGGGTTTGATGAGCAGATGTTCTGTGTCATATATCTAATCTACATCTACACTTCCTCAGGAGCATTTCAGGGGACTTTGGGGGCCCCAGGCAAAAGGGACCTACATTGAAATAAACCCTAAAATGCTGTACTCCCTTGATTCTATTATTATCAAAATGTGTATACACAAGCATTGTGGCATGATAGTGTCGCTGCAGTCTCCTGTACACAGCCAGTCATGACATTTTAAAGGTAGAGTTGATCATTTGTTTTTGAAACACTTTTTATCCTATTTGTTGGAATCACCCTCTTCAAGTCGTCTGGAGAAAAAGGAGAGCCCCTTTTCAAGTGTAACCTGCTCATGCTAGCTTTTTCAGATTTTCTATCACTAGCTTCAAGCTGGCGCCACAACATTTTCTTTGCTGTGGATCATAGTAATCAGACTTTCTCAGATTGGGGCCTGCTTTGCCCAACCTGTTCCAACGGACCTGCAGTTACCTTAAAGTGGAAGATCCCAGCATAAGGCTCAGACAGGCTTTGGTTAGGGGGCACCACCTTCACAAAGAGCTTGGGGTGCATGGTGAGGCAGGACAGCGCAGCCAGCAGCCAACAGTTGCCTGGCAAACAAAAAAACCCATGAGACTGGCACAAAGGAAACGTTCCGTGTGTTGTGTAAAATAACAAAAGAGTTTTGAGGGTCAGTCTTTCAGTCTTCATCAAAGAGTTCGTCGTCATGTGACGTGATTGATGTTCTCGTGGGTTAAGCTCACACGCACACACATGCATGTTCATATGTAATGAGGCACAGTTCTCTCCGGCAGAGAACATCTGTTCCACGGTGTTTCGCCTTCTCTGTGACTGTTGGCTGTAACTGCGTAAAACATGAAAAGAACACGTCCTGCAGTTTGGAAGGAAACATAAAATTCACCCTTGAGAGATGAAGAAGAAGAAAAACCAGAATAAGAGGAAGATGTAAGTCAGAAGAGGAGGAGGAATAGTTGTGTTGGTGTTGATCAGCACCACCATCATACATGCAATTAATGGCAGAGATTGATGACGTTTCATGTCGGTCATAAAACAGCATTTTAGGTCACCACAAATAAGAAACAGATTCACAACACACATTAGAACATTATCTGTGGGCTGTTAAATACAGGGCTGGATGGGATATAAAGACCCCCAGCAGATTTTAAGTTTGGGAACAACAGTGTCACTCCTCTCTCCCCATTGCTGTGCATTTGAAGTTCGGTCCCTGGGGCTGTGTGTTGCAGACATCAAGTTCTGCAAATTATTACGATTAAATAATGGGAACATTCTGAGCTACGTAAGTATGGACTGTTTCAACTTTTGTGGGTTTAACTCGTCCAGGGTGTTGTGCAATACCAGTTTAAGACAATGCTCATTCTTTGGGAGGAAAAGCAGATTTGACTGTGGATGGAAGTTTTGTCTGATGATGTATTTACCCAGTTGGCCCTGGCAGATATCTGTGGTCCCAGTCGTGCCCTCCACAAATACAGCGCTCTCACTGATTTCCTGCAGAAAGGGAGCACAACAACAACTAATGTGAGCACAAGATGCTGCAACAACACAAACTTGTTTTATGAGATAAGAAAGCTAATCTGGTCTGCATGAAGTGGTTATTCTGCAATAATAAGACGTTTTATGAGCAAAAATATGACAAATCCACTGATTCCAGCTTCACAAATGCAAAGCTTTGTAGACGTTCTGCTACGTAGGTGTACATTGAATTGATCAGACAAAACAAGACATTTCAATATGTCAATATCAATATGTATATTGCACCAAATTTGTTCAAATTAAAATGAACAACACAATCGATAACTTTAATTTAAACTTAATTCATCAATTTCTTCATCATTTCAAGCTGGTAAACTCTTTTCATTGGTGTAAAGACCATATGATTCATCATTTGTACGTTAATTATTAGTATCATAACTTTTAATTTGTGCATATAATAAAAACAATTATGAAAATAACTTTATTGGTCTGGTGTGTGAGATATGTGACTTTTCCTCATAACTAAGTCTACTCTGTGGTCCAGAGAGACATTTTCTATATTTTCACCGTTGCTTCTGATATTTCTTTAGTGTTTTTGTTCCTTTTTAGAACAAACTGAGTTCCTCAGACCTGATCCACACCTGGAGGCAATCATTACAGCACTGCCAAGAAAATAATGGCAGCTACATTCTTCAATGTGAAGGTTTCTGTTTTTGAAATGTTGACCTTCATTTTAACACCTCACTTTAAATAAGACTTTGTGTTGGGGACACTCAGATAAAGAATTTAGTCTTCAAAATCCGTAAAACATTTGGCACTATAGGCGACGGTATGTCAGTGGTCTAAGAGGACAAACCTTCGGTCTCTGCCACTTGATCGCCTTCTCTGGATCCGGGTCTTCGGGTACACCGACGGACTCCTGTTCGGCAAGGAAGGCTGGATCAGAGAACAGCTCCCCGGACTTCAGACACTCTTCCTGGAGGCGCCTGAAGTCCTGATCCTTAAACTTGATCGGGTTCTCGATGGAGCCGAGAGGTGCAGCCACTTTATCAGTCGCCATGCTGGGTGGAGGTTCAGTCAAACACAGACGCAGACTAAGGTTTGTGGAGCAGTCCTGGGTTTAAATACAGTAGAAAGAGGCGCACACACCCACCACATCCATGCTGAGCACCTCCCCGGCTATGCCCACACCGGAAAGGTATGCAGAGCGCCGGGGGCCGAGGAGAGCCGGAGTCGGGGTAATGACACGGTGCCAGCGGCCTCTGTGATCCAGCGATCATCCATCATCAGTCCGCCTGACAGAAACAGAAAGAATCTGTTTGAAAAGAAAAACAACATAATAATGGTCATTAAACTGGACAACTGTGCAGAGGGTTCCGTCACAAGTGACCTGTCCTCACCAACACTGGAGAAAACACGGCAGGTTTTATTTACTGATATGTTTTGACCTGTTTTCTTCACTTAACAGTTTTCATTTCAATTACAGACGTACGGAAGCCCTAAAGGGACATGAGCTCCTCCACTTTATTTCCTTTGTTTTCCGAGGTAACAGGATAAATAACTCGTTACCATGAGATAAGTCTATAGAAAGCCTATTATTAATGGAAGCGTTGCATTCAGTGTAGCGATGTCAGACGCGCTCGATCATCACATCACATTATTCCTCAATCTCGGCCTGACACAGATTGCTGTATTGTATTGGAATGAATGGCTGCATCGGTGGCTTCTCGCGCCTTATCATCTGGATGCAGGCAAACTTCACAAACAGTAACACAGAAGTTATTGTACTGAGAATGTGCACGTCAACAGATTACAGTGTTTTCTGCGTGAGGATGAACATGCAACACTCCAAGGACAGTGAGTCCTTCAAGGAAGAAATACTTCAAATCAACGGATTTAATGTTGCTGGGGAAAATATCGGAGACAGAATCCTGATTACTGGAGGGACTTGTTTCATGAGTTCCAGTCAGCGGGTGACTTCATGGTTCACAAGGGTCTAATGCAGTTCTGCTTCCCTGATGTCATTCAGGGAAACTCTTAAACAAATGCAGAAATGGGCTTACCCGTATACAGAGTGTTCAAGTTGATTGACAAAATCGTGATTAGATCGTGATCTCCAATTAATTATCCCGTTATCTCTGGAAAACAAAGGTTCGTTATCTCGAGATAACGAGTTAATTATCTCATTATCACGGGAAAACAGAGGAAATAAAATGTAGGATTCCATGTCTGTTCAGGGATCCAAATTACTAATAACCAACACAGAAACTTTTATTAGCAGAGTATCGAGCAATAAAAACACTATAGCAGATGTTCCCTGTTTCTGGCGCTAGGTGGCAGTCTTCTCCAGCTAAATGCATTGCCCCATTAATCACCACATCTTTTCCATGCAGGGAGGTATTACTGTAGGTTGTGGTGGCATTAACTTATAGTAAAATAAACTGCATAGGAAATGACACATTATGAATTAACTTTGTCCAGAGGCTTCACTGTAGCTACTTTGTCAGCTGTAGGAGAGGCCTGACAAAGTTCTTTAAGACTAAATTAAATGTTAAAAATGCAAGTATCAAGTTGTTCTGCGATATATAGTTTTTATTAGTCATGTTCATTCGAAAATGTGAAATGACAAATGTATGCAACTATGACAGTGTCAGTTTTGATTTACTGACGTAAACTGACGTAAATCAAAACAGACAGATTGAAAAGAGGACCTGATAAAATCATTCATGTGCTCATTTCCCAGTAATCGAAAGAAAACACTCACTGAGCACTTCATTATTAACACCGTCTTAATATCAAGCAGGGCTTCCTTTTGCTCTCAAACTGGCTCAATTATTTGAGAATTGATGCAGGACGTCATTTCTGCACATTTGCCATCTGCACGATCATGCTGCCAATCTCCTGTTCTTCCACATCTGGTCTTGTGTTGCAGTCCGATCTAGTGACTGTGGAGGCCTCTGAAGTAAACTGAGTCATTTTCATGTTCAGGAAACCATCTTGAGACCACTTTTTCTTTTGATAAGATTCATTATCATGCTGGAAATATAAGAAAATGATAAATTGGGGCCATGAAGAGATGAACACTGTGATGAACCTTCCCCACAGCATTACACCATCAATATCATCAGTCTGGACTGTTGATGCAAAGCATTTTGGATTTATGGATTCATGCTGTGGATGCCAAATTCTGACTGTATCATCTGCAACCTCTGTAGAAATCCAGATTTTTCCGACCAGACTTCGATTTTCAGTCTTCGTCGGTCCAGTGTTGTTGATCCCGTGTCCACTGCAGCCTCAGATTGTGTTTTTGGCCTGTTGTGGTCTTTTCTCAAGATTCAACATGTTGTTCATGCTTCTCTGCTCACCATGTTTGTAAAGCATGATTATCTGCGTAAACTTAGCCTTTCTGTCAACTCCAACCATCCAGTCTGATGTTTATCTGTCATGAATATAAAGACAGCATATTGGCACTGGTCCTGCTCTGTATCTGAGGTTCCAAGGAGGATTCATTTTCACAAATCAGGCAATATGTTTTATTAATCACTATTCTTGTTTTAGAACCACTTTTGAACTAGGCACCTATTAAAAGGCTGTATTAATGTTAATCAAGCATTTACTTATGTTATATAAACCAGTTATACAACATAAATAAGTAGGAAAGTTTGGTTTTCAGATGAAAAAATCTTGTAAACAAAGACGTAATAAACTATTGAGATCAATGATGTGTTAATATTAGATCTGGAGAATTGATTACATACTGAGTAGGCACAGTTGTTTTTTTGCAACCTGGCAACTAAAACAACTTGACAAAAGAGAAAACGTATGGTTACCAATACCAATATTTTGTTAACAGTTTTTGGAATGAATGTGTTCGTATTAATTGATCTTAAATAGCCTTTAATAAATACTCATTACATTTATAACTGCAGAATTGAAGGTGTTTTGTTTGTCAACCGCCTATATGGTCTTATTTAATTCTTAATATTTCCATAGGGCATTGCTGAAATATGTATAGATAATTTCTAAAACTATGACTTATCATATAATGATTATAGTCTATTAAGCCTTGAAGGCTCCCTACAAGTTTTTCATCCCTTCAATATGAAAGTGGAGGAAGAATCTTTTATTTTCTTGAGTAAAGAGAAATTAAACTTCACTTATTACTAAAAAAACAACAAAATACCCCCCCCCCCATTGACAGAATGTTGTTTCCAGAAAATGAATTCATAGTGTCTCAAAGTGGATGTTTCATATCCATAAGGATGTGTAGTTTAAATAACACTGAGCAGTCTTCAGTTTTCAGAAGCAGTGCTGGGGCCTCCTCCTATGTAAACCACTTGTGAACTCTGGTCTGGACTCTGATGGTCTGAAGTGGATGTCCAATTACTGTCAAACACAACCCCCCCGCCCTCTTGTGTCATGTCCTTCATTAAGTTTAGAGGGATATCCATCTCCTATAAACTGTTGTCCTGCCGTGCTCACTCCAGGGCTCTGGAGACCTCTTCTGGCGTCCCTCCATCACACGCCTGATTACACTGAAAACGTGAGACTGACCGGGACTAAACAAACAAGAAGAATAGCGACACAGATCCGCCTAATGGTCACCATTTAACTCCATTCATGGGCTCTCCATTATGTCCGTATGGTCTTTGAGGATGGGATTATAGGAAGCCTCAGTGACAAAGGTCAGAGGGCCGAGCAGACACTCCCACACCTCCCTGACCTGCTCTGATCCCACGACCCCGGCACCAGCAGCACCCCCCCGGCCCATCTCACTCTCCCTGCTGGTTAACAGGCTTTGTCCCAGCCTGTTTTCTGCTGCACCGCTCACACACATCAGCAAAGTGAAAGGCTGAGAAAGTCAAATTAACCAGTCCCCAATAACACGAAGAGAGAAGCAGCAACGCAAACTATAACAGCAGATTAGGGTGAATTCTTTTAGATTAGTTTTTTCTCTTCTTAAGTGTGAATTTGTGAAGCCCTGGAGTGTGTGTTTTTATGTTCTTGAAAGCTGAAATATAATTTAACTTACTTACTTGCTCTTTGTTTATTTTGTTATTGTTTTAGGTTTTTCTCTGACTCAGTAACACTTTTACTCAACTCAACTCATAATATTAAATCATGTAACACTGACATAGTTTCCTGTTACAGTCTTCAATACTGAGATTAATGTCACTTCTTTCATTTCATAGTCTTTATTAATACATGTGGGGGAAGGTAAATAAGTACATTTACCCGGGTCCTTGCTTAAAACAATTCCGACGTACCTGATTTTTCGGGTGTATGATACTTTATACTTACACGTCAATACAGTTCAGAGGCAAGTATTCCCAGTTACTTAGCAGATTAACATCTTTAACACAAAGTATTTGATCAGCTCATAAAATATGAAAAGTTGTTATAGATAAAACCACTTAACAGTATATAAAGTAGCCAGGATCAGCTCCTCTCACACCAACAGTTATACATTAAAATGCTGCTTATACTTGTAATTGCATCAGTAATCAAATCATGCAGAATACAGTGGTGTGTACTGATGGAGGCCCTGTTACCTTTTCCTCTTGAAGCACATTTTGTTGATGATACTTCTGCACTTGTCAAGCCAGAGTATGTACGTCAATCTCCACTGAGACCACATTTAATCTAGGTAACTATTCTAGGACAAATTCTGAATGCACTGCAGCAGATTGACAAATGAAGAGGCAGATGAAGTTGACAGATTAAGAGTTATAGAACCAGGTCGACAGTGGATATCTGTTCTATGTGGAGGCTCTGGTTGAGGCAGTTGGAGACCACAGGTCACCTTCCCTCAGGCTGCAAGGAACGAACACATGAAAGCATTTTCACCTGTCACAGGACCAAACTCCACCTTCTGACCTTACTATGCATACTATCCAGGCAGCACCTCTGACCTCAGCACTGTGTGTGTATGTGTGAGTGTGTGTGTGTGTGTGTGTGTGTGTGTGCACGTAATTAGCGGAGCAACTGAATAACTGTGGGTGTGTTTGCGTCAGGTTCTCAAGGAGGGTCACCAGGTGCAGGAACAGTGATGTGTGTTTATGAAAGACAAAGAGAGACGTTTGAGGAACAGTTTGTGTTTGAATAGGCAGGTGTTTGACTGCCTCATGTCTTCCATCATATTTTCAGCTTGAAGCTCTATATACAAGAACAGTTCAGTGTCAGTGTGAAGACATGTATTGTGTTAGATAACAGCAATCCAGCCTTTTAGACAATGAAGCAATAGATAACATTTTATAGATTCAGTTAGATGCATCTCTTACCATTTTCACCTGCCTTTAGTTTTCTTCAGATAAGTTCTGTATCCCTTTTTTTCATGTGGTACTAAACAGGTTTTTAATTTGGTTAGAACCATGATGAAGTTGTAGATTTCTGACAGTGATATGACAGCCATACTGTAAACAGTAACAGAAGAGACGTTGTAAAACTGCTGCATAAAAGAAAATTTGTATTCTCTGGGTATATACAGAATAGGTGGTTTTCTGTGTCAGCCACACCTCGTCTTTGCAATCTTTCAATGGATGACCTCAGCTGATCTCTGGGTTGAAACTGAACCCAGGACCTTGATTCTGGGAAGATCCTTATTTAGGTTAGTTTTGAAATGTATTTTCAGCATCATTATCCAGCAACAATTTCTGCATGTTTGATGGAACACTCCTGCTGTGAAAAAAGAGAAATCGGTGAACTTCCCCCCATTCGTTTTCACATCAACCTGCCTCCATTCTCACCATCACTACCTCATTCTCAGACCAAACTGAACTGATTCTCCTCACTCAGTGATCAGTGACATTATATAACCCCCCTATGAGAATGAACCATCCTCGTCTTTCCGTCATCTATTAATCTGAAGGTGTTGAATGGCAAAAAGAGAGGCACTTGATTGACGGGTGGCTGCCTTGGATGGTGTAGCCTCTCACCCCGTCCTCCCACACTCTCACTGTTCGAGGTTGGGAGGGCAAGGGGAGGGAGGAGGAGGAGGTGGGAGTGAGGTGCAGTGGGTGTAATTCCACAGTTCAGGTTTCACTCTGCGGTCGTTGCGGGAGGAGGGACGAGAGAGAGAAGGTAGGGATTGTGGGAACTGTGCGAGGATAAAGAGCAGAGAGGGAGCCCTGCGGTTTGTCTGATTGCTCCCGAATGCATCTTTCCTTTTCTTGTTATCCATGTCTCAGTCGGCCTCGCTGATGATTTAATCCTCCACCTCAACTATTCGGATGAAGATGAGGAGAACAGGACAGGGACTGCAGAGATGATTGGATGCTTTGCACAGTATAACATAAAAATGTAATTAAATACTCCAAGTTAATTGGCTTTCTACATGACAAAACACAATCCTTTCATGTTTTAGTGAGGGCCTCTCATTGCCACAGGCCCGCCCTATAGGAACACAAACATACAGCTGATAAACTCCATTTATTGTGAGCGTTTTCAGAGCTAATCATCGTAAATTTAATCTGAATTTGTGATTGTCCTGCTTCTGCTAGAACACTGTACCTCGCGTCTATAAAATCCACGACTACCCTTGAGGCCTAGCTGTCCGATGGCTCAGCCAGTACTTCAGTTGTAGTTTAAAAACTGACGAAGATGAATGGTCGTTTTGCTACAGCTGGATCTGAGGGCAGTTTTTGATACTATTTTATGACTAATACAGTGGGTGGGGATCTATGTCGGCCCTGGAGGGGTTTAGCCTTTTGACTCTAAAATAAGAGATTCTCAATTGCTGTTAATAATGATCCATCCTCACTGCAAACTAACTATTGTGGGGTTCCCCAAGGTCATGTTCTGGGTCCTATTCTGTTTGCCTTGCATATACTTTCACTTTGGCACATAAAAAGTGATTGAGAAGGTATCTGTTTACACTCTCATGCAGATGATACTCATTTATACGTCTCTGTACAAAGTTTGGTAAAAAGGCTTCAGACATGTTTAAACTGCAGCAAGAATTGAAGTTGGAATAGCTGTCTTTTGTTGTTGAATTCAAAGAATTTCTCTCCCAATTTCTCTCCCATTCTCTGCAATAATTCTTCTGTTGTTCTTTTGATGCTTTGGGTCATACCATTTTCCATATGCAGTCTTGAAAGTTTAATTATTGATTAGTTGTTTAATGATAATTATTATTTGGTTATTGCTTTTTTCCAATAAGACCATAAAGGGCTGCCTTTATATAAATAAACATATAAAGGTATTTTATAACCACTTTTAACCAATTTTTGATAAATAAGATAACATTTTTATATATCTGTTTTTGAAAAGTAACATATCAAAATTGTTGTGAAAATCAATCAATGAAAATCAAATAAAAAATCTAAAACCAATCTTGTTTTCATTTCCGATATTACAGATAATGTGGATAAACTGATAGGTGCAATTATCTTTCTATAAGGTCCAGTAAGAAACAGGAATGTTATCTCTTGAAAGTTAATACTAACATTAGATGCAGAGAGCAAATCTAATCTGTGATCAATATCATAATAATCAAAATAACAGCTTTCTCTTAACATCAACATATCTTTTCATTGTAGAGGTAAACAGCGTTTACATATTGTTTCTACCGTGACATGTGCTGATTGAGTTTCTGACCTGCAGCGACTTCTCCCAACTTTCACACCAACAAAAGCTCAGACACAACGATTAAATCTCAAAATCCACATTGCTATGCCCTGGGGCGCACACTGGTCAGAAAACACACACACACACAATGTTGGCCTCACCCTCCTATTGGTGGACACGATTATGTCCTCATGTTGTGATTGGCTCGTCTGGGTGCTGACAGTGGCCTGTGCAGAGTTTGTGAGCTGCTCATAGAGGTGTGGACCGTAGGAAGACAAAGGGCACTCGGGGACAAGTGAAAGATATCCACTTGCTGTAGGGGCTTCTGTACTGTGTTCTGCAGTGTATCACCTTACCTAACATAATTGGGTCCATATGAGCACCAAATGGCGGTGGCTGTGGCGCCCAAACAGACGAGTACAGTTTACCAGAGGGAGAGAAGTAGGATGCTACCTGTCGCCAACACTGTTTTTTCTGTCTCTGTGGAGATGAACGGACAAACTGACTCATCTGGTCTGAGGGGCTTCTTCCTTGACTTCCTCCTTATTCTCTATAACACAATGGTAATTGGTAGGAGTGGGTGTGTGTGCATCTGGTGCAATAACCCCCCCATCCAACCCACTCCTCCTCTTCATCTACCCAGCCCCCACCCTGTTGAAAGCTCATTAAAAGACCTGCTGTTAATGAGCTAGAGGGATCATAGAACTTCATTTTCATTGGGGGGGCTGGGGGTGGAGTTAAGGCCAGAGATGCTGGTGCAGAGGTTTTTATGCACTTAAAATGGAGTCAGCAATTATCCCAACCCCTTGACACTCCCCACCCACCTTGCTCTGCTTCCTAACATGCCCACAAACAATAACCAAACTGCTGCCCCCCCCCCCCACCTCATCAATTTTGTATCCTGAGAATTCCCTGTCGCTTGTGTCCCATCACAGCTCACTGCACCCATCCGACAACCTGCTGGATGACTGACACCATCTCAAATAAATCTATACAACCACACATAACAGTGAGGATGCACACACTTTCATACACACGTTCACTGGAACTACATTACAGCGTTTCCAGACAAAGCCGCCAACATCCCATGGATGTAAATAAGGAGTGAGGGTCCCCAAACCAAACACTCAAATTAAAAATTAATAACTCAGCGCTGACTGTGGTCCTCAGAGGAAGGACCCACACTGACTGAGACAACATCCTGGTGAGAACAGACATTTAAAAATAGTTTCAAAAGCTTTGTTGTGGGTCCCAGAATGAGAAGAAAATTAATTAATTAAACATGCATTGAAAAACAACCAAAAGCAGAAAAAGAAAGTCCACGATACAACACATTTCACCTCAATTCTTTTATTGAGGCTCCTCATGACATGGTACAAAATGCTGTGGTGTTTACAAAGACAGCAGAGTGGTACAGCTTCACAAAAGCCAGCGTTCAGTGCTGGGGAAAAAGTGGAGGGAATGTAACAGTGACAGGCAGATAATATTATTAATAACAATAATAATAATAATAATAAGTATAGCAACAGCAAGTTTGTGAATCTATGTACAAAAATATTGTCCCTGAACAGTTACACTGCATGCATTCACAATCATTCATCACATATGAACTGGTTTTCCCTGACACAAAGTATAGAATCCCTGGTATTATTATTTAAGTCCTCACAGTAGTTATGAAAATGGTGGTGGCGCTCTACTTGAAGTCACTCTGCACGTGGGCTTGAATCCTCATCGTTGACACATGAGGATACATCTCATGACAGTGATTCTGACCAGCCGTGCTCAGGACGCAAGGTCACGGGACAGAGGATTCAAGAGAGGATTTTATTTTTGTCTTCTGTACACATAAAACATCCGCACAACTCATTCACTCAAGTGCTCGCACCTCTCAACCCTGTAGTTCAGCAGTGAAACAGACTTTATCAGCTAAACAATCACCAACATGCAGCATTCATAAATTAGGAATAATAACACAAACACAGGAACAAAAGAAACAAACAAACAAAAGAACTGTTTTAAATGGCTGCAAAACATGCACAAGCTTCAAGCAGTCCGGCACTTTACAAATGTAAACAATGAAAAAGAGGAATTACCGTCACGATACTAAGTACAAAGAGAGAAAAATAATGATACACACCCGTTTCACATGGAGATAAAATGGCAGGGTTTTTTATGCATAGAAACTAATCATGGGGGGGGGGAACATTAGTAGGTGATACTTTAAAGTCTCCTCATTTATACATTTATAAAAATAGAAAGACAAAACAGATAATGGTCGATACATTGTGTCACAAAGTCAGAGCACAGCCTCACGTGAGCCCCCTGAGCCCTGTAAACATTATGTTAAGTGACAAGTGTTGTGACAAGCAAGCGCCTTTAAAAAGAGGAGTGTGAGAAACTGCAGGCGGACAGTGTTTGGATTCGTGTTACCCCTGTGTCTGTTCAGGACGTCTTTAGTCTTTAAAAGGTCTCCTCAAGCTACAGGTAGCACAATATCACCCCTCCCTATCTGTTGATCCTGAAAATATATTAACATCGCTCTATTGCTAAGGATTTTTGAATTTTTTATTATTTGATATTATTCGTTCTCTGTGTTATCTGACAGTTAATATCCGACGCCACCTGTCCAGCGGGTCACCAGAGAGATAAATCACTCGTCTTTTGCATCCTGTGCTGCAACATGGTGATCAGTTTCCTGTGTTGGTGTGGACTGTGGCAGTTCACTTCCTGTTCAGCAGCTCTGGTAATCTCCCTGTTGAATGTCACGGCCTTGTTTTTTTCTCTGTGGTCTGAAAGAGCTGAAGGCACCTAGTTTCAGCACACAATGGGGGAAAAACATGGCCACTGTGTGCGTTAGTGCTGACGGAGAGCACCAGACAGCCTGCTTTAATATTGCTGTCAGGGGATGGGATGATTTCTTTCTATTTGAATGGCGAGTTCAATCCTGTGCAGTGTTATGTTAATGTCACCAGTGTGTGAACAGCTCACACAGCCGAGCTCACTTCTGCACTGCTCTCAGGTGGGAGTGTGCTCACTATGGCCGGACTCGTGCTCTCCGTATATTCTGCTTGGTTCTGGCCCTCCTCCAACTCCATGTTAATCTCTGTTTTGCTCTCCATTTCTATCTGATCCAAACTGGCTTCATCCTCCTCCATTTTCACCCCCACTGCTTCTTCTTCAGCTTTTATCGCTGCCAAAGTTTCGGCAGCGCTGGCCTGCGCGTACGCTCCGACGCTGCCGTGGCTCAGGCCGTGCACTTTCTTCAAGTGTTTCTCTAGAGTGGCGTAGACGGTGAAGGGTACGCTGCATAGCTGGCACAAAAAGGAAGCTTTAGCCCCCTGGGCACCGTGGGTCTTCATGTGGCGTGTTAACTTTGAGCTCTGAGCGCAGGCGTAGTTGCAGAGGCCGCAGCGGTACGGCCGCTCACCTGTGTGACTGCGGCGGTGCACGGTTAGGTTGCTGCTGTTCCTGAAATGTTTGCCGCAGTACTCGCAGGCCTCGTCTTTCTTTTTCTTACCGGCTGAACCAGCAGTTGTGTTGCTACTGTTTACAGCGCCGCTCACACCTCCCACTACACTCCTGCGCTCATTCTCTCTCTGCCACTCCTGCACTGCCTCGCTGACTTTGGCTGAGCTCCACTCCGTCTCCTGCTCAATGATCTCTCCTCTTTCATTCTCCCACTCTCCAACTCCTCGCACTCTGTCGCCCATCTCTGGACGTTTTGGCGTGCAGTTGCCACTGGCGATGCCACTCTCACCACTGCCTCCAGTCTCTCCGCTCTCCAGTGAGCCTTCAGAAGGGCTGGCACAGGGAGAGGTGTGCTGGGGCTCCCCCTGCCCTTCTGCCACCTCCTCTCCTGCCTCTCTCTGGCGCTGGTACAGCCGCAGCAACTCCCTGTCTGGCGGTCTAACCTGCGAGGTCAGCAGCATCAGTCCTGAAGCTACAGAGGGGTGTTTGGGCAGGGTCAGGTCCAGCTCGGAGGGGCCCTGGGCCCTTACATCCTTTACCATGTTTCCAGCTGGTTGCATTTGAAACCTCCCTCTCATCCCCTGTCTTCCTATATCCTCCTCCGTTATGACCATCTCCATAGACTCATATCCACTTCCTCCAGCTTCTCTGTGATTGCTCCTTATATGACGGGCCAGCTGGCCACTCTGGGCAAAGGCCTGTCCGCACAAACCGCAGTGATAGGGCCTTTCGCAGGCGTGCGTCCGGCGGTGGGTGGACAGGGCGCGCAGCGACTGAAAGTTCTGGTTACACAGCTCACATCGGAAGTCTCCCTGGAGGGTGCCAGTCCGAGGAAAGGGAGGTGGAGAGGAGGATGGAGACAGCACCAGGCCTTCTGTTGAGCTGCCAGTGGTGCTGTTATTCCCTTCGGCGAGCTCCCTGAGCCGCACTGAAAAGTTCAGAGCCTGCAGGTTACTGGAGGAGGAGGTGTGTGTCTGGCGGGAGCGACCGAGGCGCAGGGCGGAAGGTTGAAAGGCTGACGCAAGAGCTTGGCTCAGGTGGCGTGGGTCCAGAGTGGCTGCAGCAGGTTTGTGCTCTTTAAGACCTCCACCTCCCATATCCGCGGCACCCTCCACATCCTCCAGGTAGATGCTGAAGAAGTGTGTGTGCTGAGCGTGCTGTAGGAGCGCCCATGCAGATGGAAACACACCATCACACTGCTGGCAGGTGAAGTAGGACGGCTCCTCCGGCACTGGAAAACAAAGATGGATAGATTTAGCAATTTGGATTCATGGGTGGTGGAAAAAATAGATATAGAGAAAGAACATATCAAGTTCTTTTGAAATGTCATTGAGATTCAACAGATTTTTTTAGCCACTCTGGGTGAAAGAGAAAAAAATGATTGACATTTTTAAGATGCTTTGCTGGCAAACAGTTTCCTTATACAGAGCAGATCCAAGGCTGTATTATATCTGTCCAACCTAACTCTCCAGTTAGCACTGTTTCATGCCCACTAGCTTTTGAGCTGCCTTATGCTCTACTGTGTTCACCAGCAACACACTCACTTTGTATATTTGCTGTTTTAGCATTGAACCTGTGTGTTTAGAGCTTTTTATTGAAAACAGGCACAACAACACACAGAGGTGAGAGTAAAGATGCAGCTTAAAAAATTAAAACCATGAGTTTTAAGATGCTTTAAAGTTCCTCTGAGCTGAGGGGAACTGAAGGATTTAACGATCACTTCACCTTCTTTCCACTGTATAAAAACACTGAACATGACTACGACAATCAGGGATCAGGTCAGAGCCAGGTGAGGCACAGGATAATAAGCAAAAAGTGAAAAGAGAAAGATATACGATAGACCCACAGAAGAGCACAAGCTGAAAGGCCGACATTCACTCTCTCCATTCAACGTAGTCTCGTGAAATGGTTCATATATCCATGATACCAACTTTGTGCACTACAAGTTCATCACTACCACAGCAAATAGACAGTGTGTTTTTAGAGCTTTTTGTGGAGAACCTCCACGAGGCACGGCCAAAGACAAGGCACTGAGCGAGGTGACCTGAAGGATTTATTGATAACTATCTGTGGTTTCACCTATTATTACAGTTTTAAAGTTGAAAACATGACAATGAGTCTCCGGGAATCCAGTCAGAGCCAGGTGAGGCACAAGATAAAAAGTAAGTGGAAAGGGAGAGTCTGATAGTCAAACCCACAGCAGAGCAGTAGCTGAAAGGCGGACAGAGTGGCGAGCCATGTCGCAAAGTACATCTGGAGATATTTTTATATGTGGATAGCTTTGTCTCCTCTGCGAGAGCCACTCTCCAATTAAGCTGCAAATTGCTAATTAGCAGAACGTAGCAAACGAAGGCTTTATGCAAATCAGGCTCTGACTCAGCCTGCTTGACAAATGAGGCCGTTCTGCATAAATCAAAATTGGAGAGAAGATCCCCAAATTGAGGGGGAAAACAGTTCTTTTTTTTTGGAGCGGTTCAAAGCCGACTCTGTTATAAGCCTCTTTCATGTTTCCTCAAGTCAAATCCTTCTGTATTTTACTGGAGGGGGGGAGGAGAGTGAAGATGAAAAAGACAGCAACTGTTTCTCTTTCTCCCTCTTTCCCCTCGCCCGCCCTCCCTCTGTCTGGAGACGAGAGGAGCCGCGGTTGTTCATGTCCTTTAACCTAGCTCGAGGAGGAACCCGGGAGAAGTTCAGATACTTCTTTTAAAAATGGGTGAAGCGTGAGAGCGGAGGAGGAGGAAGGAGGGGAAACGATAGACAGATAGGTAGGTCAGGGCTCGGGAGATGAAAAGAAAATTAGATAAAAAAGATTATAATGTGGTACAGGGGGCCGAGAGACACCATGAAAATATGTCACCCCTTTGGATTGTACTTGAGACCCATCCTCCAACCTCGGCTCTCCTCACCCTCCTCCCAAAACCCTCCAAATCTTTCCCTGAAGGGGGTGAGGAGGGGGCTTTTGTCTCGGGGTCCTGGAGTGAAACACAATACCCAGCCAGTTTCTCTCTCCTACCCTCTCTCTCACTCCTTGTCTTTTTTTTTTTCTTTCGTAAGGATTCCCATTTGGCCTGGGGTAGCACTTGAATATTAAGCAGAAGCAATAACTACTAATTAAAAATGCAGATTGGCTGGGAGCACTAACGAGCAGCAGGCAGAATCTCTTCTCCCTTGGGAGGCAGGGGGAGGAGAAAAGAGAGAGAGAGGTGGTGGTGGTGGTGGGGGGGGGATTGAAAGAGGGCAAAGTGAAAGTGTGTTGAAGATGGGAGAAGAAATGAGGAGGGGTGGGGGGGAGAGAAAACAAACAAGGAGAATAAATAAAAAGGAACGAGACAGATGCACGCGGCTCTTCAGTAATCCATCCCCCTACCTCTCTGCCTGAATACAGAAAATGGATGGAGGAGCGATGCATCGTGGGATAACTGCTCTTTCACTTCAAGTCGTCTCAGACGTTCAGCTGCCCTCCATCACAACAGCTTGAGCAAAACAAGACTTCCAACCACTCGCAAGGCCTAAGGTTCTAAACCTGCTCTGCGCCATCTTAACCACAAAGAAACAGAGGAGATGAATCTGGGTTAAATTTACGTTTACCAACTACAAACACTAAATTCTTGAATCAAACTTCAATCAAAAACATATCCACTTTTGTATTATTCCCTAAACTGCCGTGCTCTTTCCCTGCGGCCTCATGCACGTGTTGGGTTCATTGTTTGAACCCGCAGATGCCAAATTACTGAACTTTGTCGGACTGTGAGTGAGAGACAGAGCAAGACACGAGAAACAGGCCGTTATAGAAAAACAAGAGAGGTTGCGGACAAACGGAAACTGTGTGTGCACTCGTCCCCCGAGCGTTACACAAAGGAAGGAACTGCAAACGTGTGTGTTCATGACAGAGAGTGTTTCAAAATGTGCAAAGGGGCATTGGCACCTTGTGTTTCTCAAGATGCTCTGACCATTTGCAACATCCTATACTCACAGATGCACAGTCATTTTCGCATACTGACCTTTGCAGGGAAAACACAACACAGCTAACATACAATGAACTTTAACATTGCAAAATAATTTCTATGACAATTCATGAATTTCTTGGGATGTGATGGACTTGAACCCCAGAGTGAAAAACTATATTCTACAAAACCCTCACAGGCATATTTTCACTTTTCTTTTCTTAAAATCAATAGAAAAGAAGTGAAACAAGACCTTTGGGGAAACCAGACCTAACGCATGATAATATTTTATGCAAAACAAGAAGAGAGAGATGCCTGAAGAGACAGAAATTATGAAAACAAGATGGGGAGAAGACAAGAAAAGATGATGCATGCCATGAAGAAAACGCAGGAGGAAGGAGGAGATTCCCAGGAGCTCAGGTGGCTTGGCCCGGGGCAGTGGGAGCTGGCAAAGGAGCCGCACATGATGCAACGTCCTCCATTACAGTGTCATGATGGCGACCAGAGCTGCGCGAACACCCGCACTCCTCTGACCGTTTTACACTGCAGCCATGACTTCAAAAGACCGTAGATGGTTTTATAAAGACTGGAACATGCCGCTGTGCTGGCTCTGAGAGAAACGTGGCATCAGGCCTCTGTTGTCCAGCACTCGGGAGGGCGACAGAGAAACATGTTTACGTGGCCACTTCACCTCAGAGACTGACAGTCAGGGAGATGGGAGGCAGCTCTGGAGCTCAGGTGCTCAGTGTGGGGCCCTCAGGGGACCCTCAGTGCACTCCGAACGCTCCTGACACCGATCCTCTCCACACAATTAGCCTGTGCGTCACTAACTCACGCAGGTCTACTAATGGCAACGGCTAGCTAATGAGCTGGACTCCGGGGGGGAGAGGGAACAGTTGTTAAATGAAGAGGGGGGCGGTTGAAAGGGGGGAAAAAACTAAACAAAACAAAAATACAGAGTCACCAATTAGCAACCTGCCCTCTTTTACTGGTTCTCCTTCTGAGCACTCACCTGCTTTACTGGGTTCCACCTTCGCACCGGGCTCCTCCCCCCAGACGCGGTCCCCGGCCGCCCCTCTCCTCAGCTCGATGAAGCCCGGCCCCAGCTTGGCGTTGGCGAGGTGCTGCTTTGCTTGGTTAGCAGGTGAGGGAGGCGTGGTGGTAGCGTTTTGGGCTTGGCTTTGGAAGCGGCAGCCACCCTGCTTATGCTGGATGAACGCCAGGATGTGGGCAAGGGGGAAGGCCTGGCTGCACTTGCCGCAGGTCAGGAGGTCGTGGCCCTCGTTGAGGGCTTGGACCTGTAGAGGTGGAGGAGGAGGATTCGGGTCATCTGGTGAGCCAGTGCCGTCGGCCATGACAGTGACATCTGAGAAAAATGATGGGCAGAAGAGGGGAGAAAGGTCAGTTATCGGGGTCATCAAGATACACAAGTACAGGCGACACAGAGTTACACAGAGATTTAGTCATAACTCCCCTTCAGTATATGAAAGAGAAAACATCTGAATGTTTTAATGAAGCTGAAACAAGTAAAAAATTATAATTTGAGTCACTTTTCAAGCTAATTTGGTCGTTGGTGTCCATGTTTTTAGTCTCTGGTGACAGGAGAGTGAATATATTTGGGTTTTCGACGACTGATAAGACAAAACAAGACTTTTGAAGATGCCACCTTGGACTCTGGAATCAAGTTTTCTTGATCAAAAGATGAATTTGGAAAATTATAATTTCTCACAGCACTAATTTGTCAATCAGTTCCTGTTTCACAATTTAATCTAGGTGTACGGCCTCTGTTGTAAATCCATGGGGGGTGGATTATTGAGTGTGTATGAAAAGTTACTTTATTCATAGTGTGTGTTTTACAGATATATGATTTTGCATTTACACAAAGCTAAACTATTTGACCAAACAAGAAAGAAGAAGTGACACATTATATAACAAATAAAAATTACATTTCATAAATACACATACAAACTTCCCACATTCTCCCACCAAACACCGAAATGTACTAACAATGCAGGCATATTCTGATCCACATTCCCAAGAGTCCAAGATAATCTGGATTTCTGTTCTTACAAACTGAAGAACCAAGACTTGAACAGAAAGTGTGGCAGAACGAGTAGCTGTTAGACCTCAGTGGAACAAACACAGCAGGCGTGGTGACTGAAAGTGCTAGTTTCAGTTGTGAGCACTAAAAGCAACTAGGCCAATCTGCTCAGCCAATACTGACCACTTCCTTTAACTAACCCGAACAGATCTGCTCGCTCTGAGTGAGGCTGCTGTCAGAAAACACAACTGTCCATCTCAGCAGAGCGCACACACGTACACCTCCACTAAGCACCACAGCCACTGTGTGCTCCTGAGTGATATGATTTTGATGAGGCTTTACTCACAACACGATGGCCTTTCAGACACAGGCAGCAGGTGAAAGGGTTTCTCAACAGGAAGTTGATTGCAATAAAAAAAGAGAAAAAAAGGTGACTGGAGGTGTTTGAGATAAGAGCGGTCTAGTGGTTGTTTTCTTTTCTAGCTCACAAACATACAGGGCAGCTCATCTGATACAACAACCTGACACATCTGATGAGGTTTGGACAAATCTGCAGACGGATGCAGACCTTTGGGGGCCTGTGAAACTTTGGATGCATGACAAAGAGAGAAAGCACCCACCTCTGGCTCTTTGAGGAAGAGGAGGAGGGGTCAGTGGATTTGCTTAACACGGCCATGGGCACACCTTGATGCCTGGACTGGATTCACCTGCCAGGGCTAGGCCGGCTAGCACAGGACAGGTACAGACAGTACAGTCTGTAGTCGGATCTCGCCAGTTGTTAGTCAGAAATGTCACCTTTCCTGTTTCAGTGCTGCTGTTTGTGCAGACTTGCAAGGCGCGGTCACACACACTAACACGCGCGCGCACGCACGCACGCACACACACAGAGGATTGAGTCAGGGACTGTGGTCACAGCAGACACGCACCACTGGTCTCAACTGTAAAAAACATTGTGTGTGTGTGTGTTTCTTCTTCTTTCCTTACCATCATCACATGTTTCACATCGTGGTAGTGTTTGACCCATTTGATCAGAATCAAGCATGCTGTTTACATTTTATTTTAGGGGTTATCTTATTTACCTGACCCACATTTTTTTTTCCAAGTGTGTCAGGGTGTAAAAAAAAAGATGGGTTCAGCTCAAAGTTAAGCATTAAGAGAGATGATGTGTGCTAAGAAAAGGAAAACAGAAGAAAGAGAAATGTCCTAGAGTCCAAACTTGATCATTGTGCAACCTGCAGACATTAATCATCATGTTCGGACCTGTAGCCTCAGAGAGCAGCGTGCCAATAAACCGGTCCGTCCTCTATCAGGACGACTGCAGCCAAAGTGCACATCAGGACAAACAGGACGAGAAAATTATAAGATCTAACGCAAACATTTACCCAAGTACTCACGTTAAAATACAGCCATACTAGTCTGGATGTGATCAATGCAAACACTCACAAGTACTTTAGAAACCCAGTTAAAAGTGATTAAATTCGAATAACAACATCATGTTCCATCCATCGTAAGATGTGATGATCGGTGCCAGTGCGCATCCAAAACCACGCGCGTAAAACAAGCTATAAGACACATTTATTTTATATTTGCCTCAAGAAAAAGAAACACCCCCTCACACCCAGGAGTCTCAGCGTGCCCGCACATCTCTTACCGTGAAACACACTCAGGTGCTGCGGTCTGCTTCCAAGTTTGCGCCTGGACATCGCGTCGATCGCTGCGAGTTTGGCACCTTCCTGGGTCTCAAAGCGCAAACAAACACGCTCCCTAACCCCCGAAATCCAGCACCCGAAGCCGGCTGTCCCGCTGCTGCTTCTCCGGGGAAAAAGAAAGTTGTGACAGAAAGCGACGCGGACTCGCTGGTGCCTCTGCCTGGACTCGCACTGAGGGTGAAGGCGGCGTTCAAGTTCACACTTCTTCCCCCGCAGCACGGCGGAGGGCAGGAGGGGGAGAGGAAGCACCGCCCGCCCCCTCCGACCGTGACCCCGCCCTCCTCGGGTAACACGCTCTCCATCACTTTTTACCTTCACAGACACACACGCTCTCTCTCTCTCTCTCACACACACACACAGTCTCGCTCTCTCTCTCTCTCACACACACCCACACAGTCTCTCTCTCTCTCTCTCGCGCGCACTCTCACATACACACACACACACACACACACACACACACACACACACACACACACAGTCACACAGTCTCTCGCTCGCTCTCTCTCTCTCTCTCTCTCTCACACACACACACGCACACACACGCACGCACGCACGCACACACACACACACAGTCTCGCTCTCTCTCTCTCTCTCTCACACACACACACACACACACACACACACACACACACACACACAGAGACAGACAGACAGACAGACCCAGACACACACACACAGTATGTCAGTGTCTCAGTCACATCTGACTCAGTAGAAATAAACGTGTAGTTCCTCCTGCCTGCGGCTTCTCCACAGGTGAAACCAAACCGGAACCAGAGCAGAAGTCATTTCTCCTTTTCACACTGAGCAGCTGTGACCGTAACAAAAACACACACAAATAAAAGTAAACTTTAACAGAGACTCAGAGACGAGAGGCTGCAGTGAAAAGATCTCCAGCTGCAACACTGACATCTGTCGACATCTACTGACAAGACAAACAAACTGCAACCCTCTGTGAGAGGTTGGTACATTACATTTGTTCTGAGACAAACAGAATGGATCGGGTGTTTCATTTTGATACTCATGAGTTGGCTGATTGTCTTTGCTTCTAAATATTTGGGAAAAAGCACAAGGATGATTATTTGTTTAGTTTTGGTCTTTCTTTCTTTTTTGTTCTTAATCAGTTTTTAAAGTTATGGAAGCATGTTTTAGGCTGATATGAATAAAAGTCTTTCAATATTCTTAATGCCTGTTCTAAACCAGTATTTTTGGTCTGTGTTGATGCTCCGGAGCTACTTCAGAATGACTCCTTGTCATTAGTGAGTCCTCCTTGAACAGTTTTGCAATAAACCTTTTTATTGTCTGTGTGCTTAATGTTGTGTGCAGAGTCTAAAGAGCAGAGTGAAGTTTGGAAACTTTGTCTGCAGTCAATATTTGATGAAATATCTAAGGTAATGGATCTGTGACAGAAATAAATGTAACATACACTTGCTGTGTAAAGAATAAAGTCTTGTGTGAAAATGCATGGCAAAGTAAAAAAATGTGCTGCAACACAAAGGTGCATTTTGTATTGTTACCATGCAACACCACACCAATTAATGATTTGTATTTTTTCCACAGCAAAAGTTCCTTGGTTTGTTTGTATCTAAATCAATGACCTTGGGCCAATGAAGAGGGATTTTTCTTTTCACATATTTCCAGACACAATCTTTTTTTGCCTCTAAATTTAATGTGTATAAACTATACACTTCAGGAATTGTCTACAGAAATAAAAACAAAAATAAGCAAATCATTTCATAATTGTTTTTATTTTCTGTTCCGTATTTAACATTCCACATCACTGAGAAAAAAAAAGTAATTTACTGTTATTTAACCAGTTGATAAGAGGGCAGAGTATAAAAAGAGCAGTCGATTGGTTTAATAAATGCACTGACAAGTTTCACATGGATGTGTATAAATATCCTGTACATCGTTTGATGAGACTTGTTTAGAGTAAAAGTAAAATGTTGGAAGAAACACTGACATGAGGAAAGTGAGGTGAGGGTTAAGGTATTGCTTCTTATCATACACTTTGAAGAAATGCAAATGTCTGCGGATCAGTCCACAGCGAGAAGTGTTCAGGCAGAAAAGAGAAAATAAGAGAGCATGCCGAGGAGAAGAAACTCATTTAATAAGATGATTCTTTACAAGATGAAGCAAAACTGAAAATGGCAGATCAAAGTCATCTCGGCTGATCCAATCAGCTGTGCGATCAGTGAAACTAAGGTATCAGATCAATGTTTTACCCTCTGACAGTATCCGAGGTTCGTGATTTATCGTTTCATCTATGCCCATCTTCTGCGTGTGTGAGCTCAGTATCTGTAGGGAGGACTCCGTGATCGAGACCGTGACCTCCTGGTGAAATGAAAAAAAAAATAATGCTGAAGGACAAACCTCAGAGTAAAAACCAGCAATAATGACATATTATATGGAAATCTCTATATATTATAGGATTACTGATATATATACACATATAAAAGTTAATTCTTGTTTGGTAAAGGTTGAAGTCTTTCCAAGTTGACATCTTTGTCTGCATCTTCTCCATGTATGTCTTCTCTTTCTCATCCTGAGATATTTGTTTTCTTCCAGTTTAGCTTCTGTCGCGTTTTTAGAAATGTTATCAACGAGCCCACTCGCTAGTTGTGAATCACTTTCCTCTGGAGCTTCAAATGATGTTCACATGTCAAAACAAGAACCTTTATATAATAAATTAAAATAACTTTATTGTGAATCAAACTGGTATTAATTTGGGATATTATGGGAAAACTATCAATAATACTAATAAGTATACAGTATTGATATCCTGTGATTGTGTGAAATTTGGTGCAGCTTGATTGATTTGGGGGAATGTTGGGCCTTGGCAGACATATATGCTCTACTGAGTGTCATTCTAGATTTAGATATTAATTTGAACCTGGATTATTTTGTACGCTCATTACAATTTCAGCCTTTGAGATTATGTTTGTGCATTAATATGAAAAAGAAAAAACACAATTCATTCTGATTTATATGAGCTGCGCAGAGTCTTGTGGCTTCTCACATACCTTCTGTGTGAGTTGTGTTCTCGGCCTGAGGGAGAGACGACACAGAGACTTGATCAAAACAACAGCAGGAACAACAGAACATGTTAAAGCCTATAAAACTGTTTGAGTAGAAACCGACACCAGCGAATCAGCCAGACGCTGAGTTGATTAAATATTCGGGTTTCCTCTGTTTGAGCACTCAACAGTGCTCACACAATAAACACTGCATATTCACAAACCAAAACCACAGTACTACTAATATTTTGGATCCATGTGGTTGTTGTTGATCAGAAAACCAATCTCTCACCATATTTGGAAGGTGAAGGCGAGTGGCTTTGTCTCCCGTACTGTCTTTCCCATTCATCTCTCTCTTTCTCACGGCGCTCACGCTCCCTACACACAGAACCGCTGGATCAGACAGTTGCAAATAACACACAATTATTAAACACAAAAATACACAGAAAAACACCCACAAACGGAACCTTACTTCATGCGTATCTTGCGTGCCATGGCTCTTAATTCTCCCTCTCGCTCCTGTAAAGCAAACATAGCAATGAAAGGACAGAAAGAATAATAGAGTCCCTGCTCTACTGAAATATGAAGCACACACACACCTGACGTTTGTTCTCCTGCTGCTGGACCTTCACCTGAGCAGCTTTTTTATCCGCCTTGGCTGCAACACAGGGAAATACACAGGGAATCGAGAAGGAAAGAAAACAAAAAATATATATAATTTCTTGACGTCTATGCGTTGCATGTGACAAATTGAACAACATCTCACTTTGTGATTTGCGATCTGAAACTGTGCCGTTTCTTAACTTATGCATAAACCATAAACACACACACTCTCCTCAATTGTACTCACACTGCCTGTTGAGCGCCTTCTGCATTTTTAGCTTCAGTCGCTCCTGTGGCGTCATCTTGGGCTGCAGGTGATAAAAGTGTTAGCACATCCTCTCCCAGCCTGACAAAATGTGTGTGTAATATCAAGTGTACCTTGTTACACCAAATATCGCTACTATCACCTTTATGTACAGTTAGTAGGAGATGAGCGAAAGATAAATTCATTTGATGTGATGTTTGCTAAACAGGTTTTGTGTGAGATCTAGCTAAGTAGTGTATGTGTGTGTGCGCGCGTGCGGGCATGTGTGTGCGCGCGTGCGGGCATGTGTGTGCGCGCGTGCGGGCATGTGTGTGCGCGCGTGCGGGCATGTGTGTGCGCGCGTGCGGGCATGTGTGTGTGTGTGTGTGTGTGTGTGTGTGTGTGTGTGTGTGTACAGAGTTAAACTGCTGCTGCAGGATGGTTTAGAAGCAGACCAGGATCCAGCCACATGAACCTTTACACAAATATTTACATGTAGGAACACGGTCAGAGAGAGACGGACGAGGACGGTTGAAGAAGAGCTGGTCGGAAAGTGAACCAGTGAAAAAGTTCAGGGCCGTTGACCTTAACAGAATTCAGGTAGAGCCAGTGGCATTTAGCCACTGACACACCCATGAGTGGGCTGTTAAAACCTGGCCAGGCAAGAAAAACTGCAAGTTACGACACTGCAGACAAATTTAGAAGAGCAGGTAATAAGTTGAAATGTAGTCGTCTTTTTCTCCTTCCAGAGCAGAAGATCCAGAATGTTACAGAATATAACAAAAAATAATAGTGAGTTAATGTTGAAGGAATAATTTGACATTTTGGGAAATAAACTTAATGAGATAAGAGGACTGATCACATTCCCTTGATGCAGCTGGATATTTCAGTCGGTACGTTTATGCATGTGAATGCATATGGTGCTGTCCAAGATCAAACATGTTTTGCACACACTGGAAATGTCAAAAAACAATGTGCTGTGACTAGTGCCCCCCTCACCATGCATCATAGTGCCTTCCTTCCCCTTTAGCTATGTAGCCAAGATGCTGACTGTTAGGGTGAGAAGTGTCAAGACAAGTGTATTTACCAAAATGTCCAAAGTTTCCTTTAACTCTTATCTAGTGTTCAACCTGTATGTTAAAACAACCCTGAATATGGCTAAATATAATGTATAATTAGGTGTGTGAAGAAATGATCACACAATATTCATTCATTACAAGTCTAAGGTCATAACAGTAAAGGGCCTCTGATGTGTGAGTGTGTATTTGAGGCTATGAACAGATATAAGACAATGCACTCTCTCACCCACATGTATATGTATACATGCACGCACCACTTAGAGCACAATCAGGACAATCAATAACTCCGCAGTCAGTCTACATGTTCGTTCGATTCAGGGATGGCAGCATTAATTCAGTCATTAATGTCAGCAGGAATACTGCACTGGAAATTTCAAAGTAGATGTGGGGCTTTACTGCAGTGCATGTCCAGTTTTGAGGTAGGGGGGAAGAAAAAAACAAAAATCATTTTTTTTTTTCTCTGAGGGCAACAATGGCTTTTACATCCCAGTGTGGTGGACAACCATGTCAGCCTGTCAGGGATGAGGGAGGCGTAGGCTTTAGCAAGAAACCCAGCTAGATCAAATTCTTACTGACTTTGGCAGCTCCCGTCTCTTTACCACCCGCAGTATCAGGCCTGGAGAGAGGAGAGGGAGACAAAACACAATTCTAGGTGATGAGGACACATCTTAATGCTGAAAGGTGAACGAGGCTTTAAAAGAAAGACTATGCATTAAAGAGAAGAGAAATCAACACAGAGGTTGTTTCTGCTTTCATGGTATTGCACTGCTAGATCATTTAATAGAGATTAACTGCATCATGGCTGAGGTGCAGAGTAGCTTATATTGTTATATAATGTTGGAGGCAAAAAAATCCCTAAAATCATCTAAAATTGTGACAAACTGTGCTTTGTAAGGGAAAGAACATATTGTTTCAGTTTTGAACCAAGCACTACACCGTCTACATCCCAACTTCTCTGTTTCACATCTCATTAAGTCGACTTGTCACACTCGGGCACAGTTCTGTCATCGGTGATTTTTGCTGTATTTGAATACTTTTTGGAGCAAAGACGATATAACAGTTAGACTCAAAAAAGTGTAGTTGTGTAACTGAACTATATATTTTGTTTTTGTTTATCATCATTGTCCAAGCATGAAACTATCGTTCATGTTGTAGTGGCAGTCGCACCAGCAACAAATGCCGGGCACGCCCACGGTTAATTATTAACACACGTGCGACTCCACTGTCAAAACTAAAGATCATTTTTGTACATTTCCACGTGTTTGTGAGGTGGTGCTGATTCATGTCTGTTCGCATTAATGGTCTTCTTACTTTCTTAGCTTGTCAGCGATAGAGGTGGTAGAGGGCTGGGCCCCTCTGTGAGCAGGGGAGGGACTGTGGTTTGGGCGGCCAGGGGACTGAGAGGGGCTGCGGCTGCCACTGTCTACCCGTCGGTGGTCTCCACTGCTCCGGCCCCCTCGCCTGGAACTGCCCCCCTGCCGTGAGCTGGAACGCGACCTGACAAAAAGATGAGACCATGTCTCACAAACACGCCCATTGTAAAATACTGACTATAGCACGGTGGATGGTCAGTGGTTTACCTTGTTCGCCTGCGTGCCGGGTATCGTCTCCTATCCCTGTCTCTCTCCCGATCTCTGTCTCGATCGTTAGACCGTGATCGTGATCGTGTCCGGTCACGTCTCCTCCAAGATACGGCTCCTCCATTCCCTCCTCTACTTCTGGAGTGAGATCTGGAACGCCGTCTTGATCGGGAGTGGCTTCGGGAGCGACGCCCATCCCTCGCCCCACGTCCTCGTCGGGCTCGGCGCGAGCGGAAAGATGAACGTGAGGAAGACCGAGATGAGGAGCGGGAGGAGGAGGAGGGGGAGCGACTGGATGATGACCTTCGTCTCCTGGACAAACAGACAGTGCTTTAGTAACAACACCAGCCTAGCACCTAGTCTATCGAGAAATGTTCTGTTTTCTTGGGAGCTTACTCTTTCATGGTCATTAAGAGGCATTAAACAAATAAAAAATTGCAGCTTTCTGTATTATGTCATAATGTAACACATACAATCATAAACTGGTAAATAAGTGCCACAGCTTGACACACGTTTACTCCCTGATCACACACTTTTTTTCTCTGCACATGCACGGTAGAAGAGAAGCTCTTAATTGAACTGGTACGTTATTTGATTAAAAACGGATCCACCTCAGCGACCAAAAAAACAAAACAATCAGCATTCGGACATAATGACTGTGCATGAGGAAATAACCAATGAAAAGCCAGGAAGAGGGAAAGTTACCGACCGGGAGCCCCTGCTATGACCTGCGGGGTGCTGCAAGTTGGAGGGGGGGTGGCCAGAGTGAGGAGCGGGTGTTTGAGTTGCTGCTGCAGCTTCCTCGTCACTGCCTCCGAAGCTGGTGATAAAGGTGATCTTCTCTGGGCCAGGAGATCTGGAACGTGACCGCGACTCAGAGCTGGATTCTGACTCTGGTCTAAAAATAAAAAAGGGAACATAATGATCAAACATGCACAGAAAAGACTAAGACAATGAAGAGGGACAAAGATAAACAGGGAGTTAACTCACCGTTTATAGGGATCATATGTTGGGCTGTCTCTCCTGGCATAGCTGAAATCCACAACGATGCAGACGGGAGATTAACAATAAGTTAAATTATTAAATGTGGATTCTTAAAGAGGCATAAAGACATGACAAATTTACCTTGGTGGACTGATCTGTCGACCTTTTAGCCTCTTCTCTCTGAACTCTCTCCTTTGTCTGCGAGAACGTCGGCCCTGCGATGATCACACATAAACTGCTTTCAGACATGCACTTAACTCTGCAGTTCCTCTGTATTTTGTCAGGATCTGGTGCATGTGTGAACGAAAATGTCTGAGTGAGACGCTGCGCCTCCTAGAGTCAAGTGAGTAGAAATCCAGGAGAAGTCGACGCGTGAACACAGCAGGGATCCCGCACTGGATCACCGTGAAGTGCATGACACAAACAAAAACCATTCAATGGATGTTATCTTACAGAGTACATGGCCTTCTCAGCCTCCAGAGCCTTGGCATGTTTAATGGCTTCCACTTCCTCCTTGTCTTTCCTCAACATCCTGCAGGCAACACATTCACAGCATTAAAATCATAATTATGAATCTTTGTATCAACAGGAGAAAATACTGCAAATGTTTAATAGAAATACTTAAAGTCAAAAATAAAAGCAAAGTATTACAACTACTCCATAAAAACAGTCCTATTGTTCAACGTGAGAAAAAAATTGTTTAATCCTCTGAGCTCATCACATCAGCAAACATTAAGTTCCACAAAGAGGTTAGATTTGACAAATGACAGTAAAGTCACTTAAATGTTACCTGACAAAGTCTCCTTCAGCCATTCCATATGGTGTCGCTATCTTGTTTAGGTCCAACTCCTGTTCCTGGTTCAGCTCATCAACATCAACCTCCACATCTGCACAAAAACCGTGATGTGTAACAACAAAACACTTCTACTTAGTTTTTTGAGAACAGGTAAAAAGGTTCAATACAAATATAAAAGCAATAATCAAAACACGCAGAAAGAGGCAAACCTCGAGTTGTCAGATCTTTACATCTCTTTCTGCTCTGCTTCCTATTTTTTTGTTTTGGGTTTAAGTCTTGAGGTTTAGTTTTCTAAACATGCAAATATTATTAATGTCAAAGTCATTTCCTCACCAATATCGGGGATTCCCTCATCCTCTTCGGATTCACTGTTCTCTGAGTTCTCTTCATCTTTGTCTGACTGGGGGTCAGGCTCTGTCACCGTGCTGTCTTCATATGTGTATCCAATGGTGGCCTTTTTCTCAGCCAGCCTACACGAAAAGAACAATTTATCACTACACATTGCTGTAAATGCTCCAGTGACAAGACTGGGATTATCACATATTGATATTTTATGTGTGGATGAAGCCGTAACTTCAAATGACCTACTTTTTCTTCTCGTCCTCATTTGGTTTCTGCAGGCCACCGTAAAGTTCATCCAGATAGATCTGATATAAACATTGCTCCTCAGAGACTGTAGGAGAAAAGCAGGGAGTTAAAGAGCACAACACAAACTACACCCACCGAGGGGCCGGCTCACACACTACTTTAGTACAGAAATGACACGTATACAACCCTGTTCATGTGTGAAATTTAGTTTGTTTTATGAAAATAGTTTGAGCTTGCGAGAGTGAAATGAAACTTAATTTTCACTCTTGAAAGAACTTCAGCTCTCAGGTTTGTGATACTCACTGTTTGCAAAGTCATTCTGCACGAGGCCTCTGTAGCGTTCATAGTTACACTTTCTCTCCTCCATTTCCTGCTCTTGGGTGCTGCGTAATAAAGAAGGTTATTATATCACTTCACCCAGTACTCAAATCACACCATACTGAGTATTTTTCACAGTTTCTGTAGAGTTCATCAAATTAAATGTTAGACTTAAACAATACCACATTGAATATAGTTCAACACATTTTCCAGTTACATTTCACAAAGAATGATGGAAAACCAGTAAAACACATAGAACGTGAACTTCTTTTGATTTATGTCTGTATGCTGTCTATAACAATAATAACTCAAATACTGTGGCCAATCAATTAAAATGACCCAGACTCAAATAAAGCTGTAGTGTGGATGAAACAAATTATATTTAATTAATTGAATCATAGTTTTTACTGAAGATACCCTCACTATGAGCTTCCTGGAGACTGTACCCAGCAAAAGAAAGAAGACAACAGTCTCCTGCAGTACAATTCACCATCACAATAACTCCACTTTTAGGGACGATAACATTAAAAAGTGGTGACACACACGGAGAAGACAAAGTCAAAGATGTCAAGAGAGTTTGTGGTGATAAGAGCTGACAACGGTGTTAACGTTCACATACACTACGCAGCAGAATTAATACTTCTTGCCTCTGTCTGCTGCACCCGGCTGCTCCGACTCTCGCCTGAACAATGTGAATAATGTTGTGAACGCGTCTGTGCAGAGAACCTCCTGAAGTGTTGTGCATGTGTGAACGGTAGACTTTGGGTAAACTCTGTAGCCAATTCTCCAGATTTTACCCAGAGGTCATGTCTGAAAACAGCTAGAGCTATCATGCCTGTATTTTGCTGGTGGTAGATGAAGTAGTATATTTGACAGCTCCACTGTCCGAGGCAGGTATTATTGGCGGTCAACTGCAGTAATACGTTGGTTTATCACCATGGTGTGAAAAACCCATACTGTCACAGACTTAGTATGAAAGTGAGGCAAATGTTTTCATATAAAATATTCACACTACACAGACTCTGGGATAAATGTGGCTCCATGTAACTGAAGGACTTACGAAGTGTTGAGCAGAGGAGGTGTGTAGGTGGGGATGTAGTCCAGATGAGCTCTTACATCAAACCTGTCAATCATATTGTTGGCATCTCCTTGCCATGGCATCCTTTAAACAGCAGAACAGACAGGAGGTGTGAACAGTAAAATCCCAACAGCACAGTGTTCGTGATGTGTGTGGGCAGGGCCTCCCTTTGCTGTCAAAGCAGCCTGAGCTCGTTATGGATTCCACAAGATGTTAGAAACGTTTATTTGAGATTCTGCTCCATGTTGACATCAGATGTTTTCTGCAGATTTGTCAGCTGCTGCCCTGCAACACTGACCACTGTTGCTGCCCATTCAATGTTTTCTTTTTTTTTTTTGCACCATTTAGAATGAACTTAGTATTTTCAGAAATAGTAAAATCAGCCTGTCTAGCACTAACAATCCCGCCATGGTCAAAGTTACTGAGATCACATTGTTCCTCAGTTCCTCACTCCTGACCTGTATCTGCGTTCAATGCACTGCTGCCACATGATTGGTTGAGTGGATTATTGCATGAATGAAAAGGTCTACTGGTGTTCCTGATAATTGCCTGTTGATTGTTTGAGTGTGTCTGTTTCCTCACATGTTGATGGGGCTCTCAGCTGCTAACGCCACAGCAGGATCCAGGTGGATCTTGTAGGCTCGACCATGGACCTGGAGAAACTGAGCTGGATCTTTTTTCTATTGAGACAGAACAAGAGAAAATTAAAAAGACATCAAGGAGTTTAAAATCTTAAACTTCAGTGCACCAGAAATAATGTTTAACCATTACTGTGTACGAAGCTCAGTTAGCTTCAGAAGTTGTTTCACCTCTCATCTGAGTCGTTGTGTTTACCTGGCAGGTCACTGAACGGAGGGGTTCAACGACCTGCCTGTCTAACATACGACTCTCAACACAGGTACAGAGCCTCAGAGGTTAAATACCTGAAAACTCCCATTAGTCAGTTAGAACTGAAGACGCCTCTTGACAAGAGGTGAAACATCTTCAAGAAACACAAGCAAGACCAGTTGCCTTCGTACACTTGAAAAACTTCTGGAGATAACATGACCTGGATGACAGGTAGCTCAGTTAGGTGACAAAGTGTCTTACGATCTTCTCGTAGTATTCTCGTCGGCGCTCTCCTCGGCGTTTGTAGTCCACCATCATACCACGGAGCTTGCGCTCGTGTTTGCGGGCCTCTTGCCACATGACGGCACCGCTGGCGGTTGGGGCGCGGCGGGGCACGGCTGCTGCAGGAGGTCAAAGAGGGAAGGAGGACACATGCAGAAGAGAGAAAGCATACAATGGTGTGAGGGAATCAAATAAAGAGATAGAATTATAAAAGTGACAGAAAAATGGAGCACAACAACTTTCTTATCTTAGATGAATATAGGACAGGGACACGTGCAGAGTTTTTCTGAGACAATCTTGCATTTAACTTCTGGCTCCCCTGAAATGCTTTAACTAAAAGCCAACTTCCTTACTGTTTGTAGCAAATAGTAATTGAAATACAGACGGCAGTGTTATCCCTTTTATTATAATTCCAAAAAGATGTGGTTCAGTGGAACAAAAAACCTTTTAATGTTTACTGCTGTGTGAGAATTTCTACAAAGCCTGGTCACAGAGAAAAAACACTCTCCACTGTTGATGAAAATCTATGGAAGTGATTTATTGTGCGTCATGTAGTCTGACATGTAATGGAGCATTTTACTGGTATAGTCTTAAAAGTCAATAAATCCTTCTGTTAATTTGATCTTGTTGAGCTTATTTTGTGTAAACAAATAATATAATCCATGTTAGTCTTATTTATTTTAGTGGTAATGCTCAAAACCTAAAGTTGCACATTCAGATCTTGTAAAAATGAAGTCTAGGTAATTAAAGTCTAACTCCACAACTTCATGTGACTTTCACAGTTGTCACAGACATGGCGACAACGGCCTTTTAATTATTAGAATAAACTTAATTTTCCTTCTGATGATAATTACTGATCAAATTTGAAAAAATAAAATGTGTTATTCACTTATTTGTCCTAAAAAAGGTTCAACTGCCTGTGAAACCATTTACGAATAAGTGTTGCACACATGCTGATTTTAAAAACAAAGGCATAAGAAAACTAAAACCTGGTGCTTTTTAGCATTAAGTGTCAACACTTGTATTAAACACATGGATCATTTAGTGAAACTGGTTGTTGACTTTAACCACATCCCTCTGTGTGAGTGGACTGACGCTGCAGCACAGAAACAAATGTTCTACTCGTCTTATCGCGACCATCAATTGACTGAGCTGTTGCCAGCACCGGTCAGACCACCTCAAGCTAAAGAGCTAACACGGCTAATGCTCTCACGCTGACTGCATTAAACCAATCGCACCTTCGCTTTGTGCACGTGTTGGTCAATGCTGCGTTTAACGCGGAGTGTGGTCGCTGATGCAGTCGAACAGGAAGTGGAATTCGTGTTTTCAAAGTTGCGGTTGAGTTTGTCAGCTCAACGGCCTGGTTGAGCACGTAGCTGTTAGCCTAGCCTAGCCTAGCTTAGCATGTCTGCAGAGGCGGTGGAAACAACGCGTTTAACTCGTTTGTACCGACAAACATGAAATCCGGACATAATGCAGCGTTGGCGCAGTTGTGTCTGTCCCCGTGTACCTGTTGTTGGGACCACCGACACACACTGGGGTTGTTCTCGGCCAAGTGAGGGCGATGCAGCGGGAGTGTCACACGCCTCCTTCACCTCCGTTCACTGAGGGCTAGTCTGCGCAGCGCCGACCTCAGCCAGCTGGGGGCGCTGCACTCGTTTCCAAACAGTAAGTACGCCATGCGTTTCAGGAGGGATGAAGTTCACCACGGATGTCACAAGATGTCGCTGTAGGACAGAGAGATCTCTGGTGAATTACAGTAAAATAATTATGTGATTATGGGAAATAATTTGATCCAACAACAGCTTCTGTTGATGTTTTTATGAAATAATTATTATCACTTAAACCCAGAATAACCTAAATGAATCATCACTTGTTCCCAAACAAAGCAAGAAAACATCACATGTGTGTTGTGTTGAATAAAACTGCATCATTTCTTCATCACCAGAGTTACCTATATATGTTTAACCTATATTGTTTTCCTTTTGCCCACTAGAGCAGAGAGTTTCTGTTTCAAAGAGTAATTCAGCTGAAATATTAAAACCAGTCATGGAAAGCAATATTTGAAAATACAGATTATATTTACAAATACGTCTAATACATCTAAATATCCAAATTTAAGGTACTTATAGTGTTTAATTCATGTTTCTGGATACATTTCCACCACTACATTTTGGAGGTGAATACTGTACTTTTTACTAAACACCATTTATCTGACAGCTGCAGTAGCTAGTTTGAATATAAGATTTTACACACAAGATATGTAATCATCATATAATATATATCATATACACTTCTATACTTAATATATACACTTCTATACTTAATCATAGTATGTTTGTAGTATGGTATTGTTCATTTTAAGTAATTGATCTGGATACTATGTTGACTTGGGGTTATGGTATTATCTGAACGGAATAAATGAAGGAACAGAAAACAGACACCAAGAGATTTGTTCTCACTGCTATATTCATATTTAATGCATATCATAGTTTATACTGAGGAGCAGTCAACTCTTAGCTGGATGTAAACCTTCTAATCTGTGAGCGGTGGTCTGACATCCTGGGCCTCACAGCAAGTGTAGAAAGTGTCTCATACATACAGTTGTGTATTCATAAACTCTGTTCCCTACATTTCCTCCTCACCAGGGTGGCGACAGGAAGCCTGAGTTCATTTCCAGACTGTTGCTGTTTGCAGAGGCCAGAGGTCACATTTGTTACATCCATTTGCCCATTAATTGTCGCCGCATTGACCTCGCAGTCACTTTACACTGCCCCGACACACAAACGCCTTCCTCTTACACACAATCATACACTAAACTACTATTTACTACTACACTATATTTATTGTTCTAACATCAGACTGACATGTATAAATTTACACACACCACAATACCAGATACATGTTTTTAACATCTGTCCTTATAAGCTTTGCTATATTTAGCATGTCTGAACTGCAGTCACTGTAAATAGATATCAGCAACTCCAAGTTGACATATATGGTAAGTTTGATATACTTACATTTTAATTCTGAGCAATAGGGTTAAATTCAAAAAGGTTGTCTTTAACTGGCAGCATTTAAAGTTTATCATAACCAGTCATTTGGGAAGAATGGGATTGATTGATTGATTTAATTTGTTTCCTGGCATCATTGTTTCTATAAACATTTATCAGTGAAAGATGGAGTAAGAGAGAGACCTTGTGTATATAGTGTGACCCACTGACCCACTGACAGAGGCTGTTAGCCATGTTTCATCCTGATATATCCTCCCTCCCTAAGTTAGACTATGATATGGACAGGAGAGCTTGTCATAGCATTTGAAAACTGTGCTCACACAAACAGTAGTAACAAGAATTTGACACAGTCTTGATTATATTTATATATTTATTACTAATGGTATTGTTTTACTGCTATACATTTAAATAATTATACACCCCTGACTCCTCTTACATATTTAAAACCTGCTCCAATAAATCTTACTCATTTAGACCTGTATATCTGAGCAATAATGGCTCCAGGGTCAAATGACAGATGATATATATCGTATAAAGCCTCTTATGAAAATATAAATAAAATTAACATAAAATAATATTCTGAATTAAATCTTAAAAGACTTAAAATAGCTTCACAAATATCACTTGTTATTTACATTTAAAAAGGGCAGGAAATGTTTTGGTCTCTCTTGCAAAACCCCCAGTAATTTTTATCTTGCAGCACTGACACCTCCCTCTACCACCAACCGTGGAGATGAATGATTACAGGCAACAAACAATAGGATATAGTTGGTAAATGCTCCTTTATTACAATCCACATGTGCTGTTTGCTTGAGAGGGAAAGTGAACTGGGACAAATAGAGCAAAGTAGTAAAGAAATGATTTCAGACCAAACCACAGTACAAAAAGAGCAACAATATGTACAATATGTACAAAAAGCTATTTTACACCCAGGTATGAAACAATCATACATCTTTAACATACTGTAGTATCACAGAGACAATGCAGGCAACAGTGTATAGTTTGAAAACAGTTTTAAGAAGCTCAGGAGTACACACTCTCTTTTCACAAGTATATCATCTTTGTTTGATTTTTTCCTCCCACACACTCATATTATACACTCTCTCTTTGTCTTTCACACACACACACACACACACACAATTACGAACACCCAGACACAGAAACACGCTGTGTTAAATAAACATCCGTTCATTGCTCGGCCTGTCTGAGTTCAGTCTAAAACAGAACTGGAGGTCTGAACACTAGTGATCGTGGCATCGTGGACCAGGAAACATGTTGAGAGGCTCCTGCAGAAGATGATCCTCTGTTTCCTCTCCGCAGCACGTCAGGCACTCCATCTTCACGTCTCCACATTAATTCAAGAGCCTGAAGAGTCTTTCAGTCAAACATTGTGCATTCGCTGCTTGTCACAGTCGTCAAAATAGGCCCAAAGACGAAGTAAGACTTTTGACCCCTCCACTTAGCAGCCTTTGCTTCTCAGGTGTCTGTCATCTGAGCACGTAAAGGTCAAAGGGTCGTCCCGTTTTCATAACTGCAACTGTGATATAGTGGCAGCACCTGGAGACAGGGCCCTGTGGGCGAAAGAGTGCAGAGGATGCAAAATAAAATTAAAAAAAGCTCCTCAGATGCCTCAGAGGTCAAAGGTCAGACCTCCAGTTCCTGGTTCTCCATGGAGTGGAAGCGGTTCAACTTCTCTCTGTCGCGGTTGGAAATGTCCTGTTTGGGAGCGTGGACAGGCTTTAGCGCGGGGGACGGGTGCGAGGGGGCCGGGGAGGGCGGCAGCGTCAGTTCAATCTCCTCGTAGCAGCGTGAGACAGGGGCGGGGGCGAGGGGTTGCGTGAGAGGGGCAGCGGGCGGCAGGAGGGGCACGGGACGGTCCACGTTTCTGATGAGGTTGACAAACTCCCTCTGGTTGTTGATGCCCTCCTCCTGTGGGACGGCCTGCTGCTTTTTCCGCTTTCGATGGAGGTGGGAAAGGATGAAGGCGCAGGCCGCGCAACCACAGACAGTCACTAACGCTAAGACGCACACCAGGATCATGTAGAAGCTGATGCCGTGTGGCGTGTCAGACATGGCACCTGCACACGTGAAGAGATGAGAGGGATCAGACCTGACTTCATTAACATTTGACACATTTGAGATAAACTTTCATTTTCCTTCTTACCGGGACAGTGTTGACCAGTGCAGGGATTCTTGAGGCTTTTGCACTCGTTACCATAGTAACCCTCAGGACAGGCACACATGTACCTGCCTTCGGTGATGTGACAGGGCACCCCCTGTTGGCAGGGGTTGGGATTGCATAGATCCAACGCGACCTGGAATGATGCGATGAATGAACCAATAAGGGAAAGAAAGGCTCATTATTCTTCCTATAGCTATACAGTGTTACAAACCCTTTACTGTATGGAGGTTTTCAGCGGTTTCCAAATCTAGTGGTCATCAAAACGTCTGAAGATTTCACACAGCTTTCATACATTTTATATAGACACATACAGTTTAATTGTATTCTGTGCCAAAACTGGTCATTAAGAGATCCCCCTAATTTGTTTTCTGTGCAAGTTTTCAAGATTTAATTAAAACATGTAATTGAAAGTGCAAAGTAACAATATTTAGTTTAATTATTCATATTATTGATATATTTAATTTTATACAACTCTTTTTAACTTGCTCATTCTGATTTGTTTCATATTTGCCCGACATTTATGACTGTGAATGATTGAACCTGAGATGTCATCAATTTAGCTTTTATTACTGAATGTCTGTTAAATTTATATTTTCATTCTGCATGTGCTTAAACTAATCTATAAATCTATGAAGAGATGACCAACCTCACAGAGGGTCCCTGAGAATCCCATGGGACAGTTGCATGCGATCTTTCCATCCCTCTCCACACACTGTCCCCCGTGGAGACAGGGAGCGCTGAGACATGGACTTGGACCATTTTGACAATATTTTCCCAAGAAACCAGGCAGACACCAGCATCTGGATCCTGACACCTGGTCCTGTTGGGACAGAGGTGAGATTGACAGAGCAGTGATTATTTGAATTGGTGGAAAGCGGCACTGTACAAGGAAAGGAATGAGTTTGCTTCAGGCTATGACACATTTGATAATAAATACTGCACACGGCCTGAGGCAAAATAAGCTCTACAATATGTTGCATTTCTTGAATTTGGTCCAAGATACGAACACAAATCCCACTATTTTCTTCTACAGATAATGAGTGATACAGAGAAGATGACCAGTTTAAAGACTGAGGGCCGGTGATATGATATGTGATATGCAGAGACAACAGGGAATAAAAAAAACAAGCCTGCACAGCCTCACCTCACAACGTCCTCCATTCAAACACAAACCCTGACAGCTGCTGTTCCCTAGAAACCACAGAAAGCAGAGACGAGATATTAAACGCTCACACAATCACCGTATGGATGTAAACGACAATACACAAAGTGTGGTTGAAACATGCCGTGCATTATTATCCACAAACATGATTAGAATACAATTAAGGATACTCTGCGATTAGGATGTCAGTTTGAAGCTTTTCACAGAAACATGTCTGTGGAAGGAGATTGTGAAAAACACACTTTTTACACACTATTGGTTTCTGTTATATTTTTAGTGAATTTCAGTGGAACGCTGTGACAGATGATTGATAGAACTGCAGTTGGAGTAAAGTGATCTCGTGCTCTCGGGGACTCAGGCTGTACGGGAACTTGCTGTTTTAACACGATCCACAGAGGCCCTCCATGTTTCAATACCTGCCACAGCAGCACCTGCCATCACTCCTCTCTTCTTCTATCATTTTGTTTCAGTCGTTCTCTTTCATACTCACTGATGTCACAGTTAGGACCCGTCCATCCAGGGAGGCAGTCACACAGGTATCCACCGATCAGGTTGCGACAAGAGCGGGCGTGAACACAGATATTAATTTCACACTCATTGGTGTCTAAAGGGACAAAGGAAAGAGGACAGCGTTTCTAAGACGACTTAAAATAAACTAACATAAACAACATTTTACCTGTGTAATTGCTGAGGTCACATTGTGATGAATGAATAGATCTTATTACTTCCAACTGATAATTTGCCTATTTACCATATTGCAGCTGTTAGTGGTGCCTTGTGTATATTGAAATGTGGGACAGTAAAAATATTATAAAGACTGCCTGATGTGGAATCACATTAGTATGTCAATGGGTCATATGGCGTTTAGGTTATCATGAGAAATTAAACTTTTGCATTAAAATCAGCTGAAATGAAATTAGTGAAGGAAGCTCATACCTGATTTATAATGGCTTTATGTGTATTTTATTGATCCCTTCTGGGATATTAGTCCTTCATATATTATCTGTTTTGGAGAGAATGGCCTGGTACCAAACATCTATGTCCCCATCTTGTTAATTGATTCAGCGATGGCTTAGTCAGATTCAGTTGGGTTATCAGATTATCAAATTGTGCCACAGTCAAGGACAACGTCAGGAGTTCATTTAGCGATAGCATATATGTTTTTGGAGTGGAAGTGAACCCAGAGTCGTTGAAACAGGGCAGGCAAAACAAACATTTGCCTGGGGGCCTGAGCTGAGAGGGCCCCCG